>NC_066510.1:6262300-6615414 GCF_024679095.1 Eriocheir sinensis | reverse complement strand
TACGGCCTTAATCCTCTTCTAAACCTCTTAAGAGGAAATGGAAGAGGATTAAGAGGTTTAGAATAGGATTAAGAGGTTTAGAAGAGGTTTTAATCCTCTTCCATTTCCTCTTAACCCTTTCTATACTGTGACGCCGTCGCGTCGCGTATGGAAAGGGTTAACAGCCGAACCATTAGGCAGCCTCTAAACCTTCCTCCTCCTCTTCCCTTAAACACTATTAGGTGATCTCGGCCCCTTCCTCCGCTAGAGCTTCTTCCGAGTTGGGTTGGTAGCCTCTGTAAACATCTCTACACGGAAATATTGATTATTGAAGCATTTTACATATATTAGTGTAATCATACATATTTTTCAATGTATAATCAAGAAGAAAATGGTTGATTGAAAGGCAAATATAGGTATAATTGGGAACATAGCGTGAGTGATGGGGTTGGCATCCCTGCGCGGCCCGTGTTTCCACAAGGCCTACGAGAGGGGAGGCCTAGGGGATGGGGAGTGACGTCAGTAACCCTTGGTTTCCACCTCTCTCCACGCACACAGCCAAGAGTCCACATGTGCCCGGCGTTATAACTTCTCTGCCCCTCGCTACCATCCCGTCAAGCAAGGAGCCGTTAGAAAAGTGCTCGAGCCCCATCGGAGCTATAGGAAAAGACTACCTAGCTCCTTGAGTTGACTAAGGAGGCGTGTTGACACGGCAACTTGGCAAGGGTTAAAAATCATGATACAACCCTAAAGTCTTAAACAACATTTTAAATAATTTATTTAAAAAAACTTTTGCAGATTCATATTAGATCCAATACGTTTTAATATTATTCCTGGATCATTTATTACTATATTAATGAGATAAATGCAGAATTGACGCATAAAATATGCGAAGGGGCTCACGAAGATGTACCTATCTCGACCCCTTGCCAGATTCCAACAATTTCGCCCCTCAACACCTTTCCTTCGCTTACGGAGAGGGCCCCTCGAAGATTATGGTATGAGAGCTTCTATAGTCGAGGAGGCTGCCTTATGGTACGGCCGTAAGGCTCTTCGTTTCAACTCCCCTCCTCTTATTGACATTCTACCTCTTAAATTTAGCCGCCATGTTGACTATCTTCCACCGATATTATCGTGCTGACTGCTCTTCTGAATTTGCTGACTGCATACCTACCCCCCTCCCGCGGCAACGCTGCGCTCGACTTTCTACTCTAGCTCATCTCTATACTCGTCCCTATTCTGTCCAAATCCCTTATGCAAGAGTTAACCAGCATTTCAGTTCTTTCCCCGACGAAGGGGAGTCACTTTTATCGTGGTGACGGGGCTTGAAGCGGGGTAGGCGGTGTGGCGGCACCACTTACCGTGGCGGCCTGCGTGGCGGCCTGCCTGCCACGGTGGGGCTCGTTGTTAGTTGACCTCGTAGAAAAAGAGCTCCCCTTCATCACCGGTATAGGAGGCCTACCGGTGAAGTCGTATAAGGCCACCCTTCCACCATCTGGGGCAGGGCTATTGTCTCCTCACGTGTTTAGCGTGCGTGGCTTCCCGTATACTTCCCGTGCCCTCTCATCTGGGAGTTGAGTCCACTTTTTTTTTTTTTTTTTTTTTACAGCAAAGGAGACAGTTCAAGGGCACAAAAAAAGTAAACATTAGTAAAAAAAGCCCGCTACTTGCTGCTCCTAAAAGAATCCAAAGAGGTGGCCGAAAGATAGGTCAGTTTCGGGAGGAGAGGTGTCCTGATACCCTCCTCTTGAAAGAGTTCAAGTCGTAGGCAGGAGGAAATACAGATGAAGGAAGATTGTTCCAGAGTTTACCAGCGTGAGGGATGAAAGAGTGAAGATGCTGGTTAACTCTTGCATAAGGGGTTTGGACAGTATAGGGATGAGCATGAGTAGAAAGTCGAGTGGGGGGAGGCATGCAGTTAGCAAGTTCAGAAGAGCAGTCAGCGTGGAAATATCGATAGAAGATAGAAAGAGAGGCAACATTGCGGCGGAATTTAAGAGGTAGAAGACTATCAGTATGAGGAGGAGACCTGATGAGACGAAGAGCCTTAGCCTCCACTCTGTCCAGAAGAGCTGTGTGAGTGGAGCCCCACAACCCATGAGATGCATACTCCATACGAGGGCGGACAAGGCCCCTGTATATGGACAGCAACTGTGCAGGGGAGAAGAACTGGCGGAGACGGTACAGAACGCCCAGCCTCGAGGAAGCTGATTTAGTAAGAGATGAGATATGAAGTTTCCAGTTGAGATTTTGAGTTAAGGATAGACCGAGGATGTTTAGTGTTGAGGAAGGTGATAGCTGGGTGTTGTCAAAGAATAGGGGATAGTTGTTTGGAAGATTGTGTCGAGTGGATAGGTGGAGAAACTGTGTTTTTGAGGAGTTGAAGGACACCAGGTTCTTCTTGCCCCAATCGGAAATAATAGTAAGGTCTGAGGCTAAGCGTTCTGCAGCCTCCAGCCTTGAGTCGTTAAGTTCCTGAAGGGTGGGTCTTCTATTAAAAGAAGTTGAATAATGCAGAGTGGAATCAACGGCGTAGGAATGGATAGGACAGTTCGTTTTGGAAAGAAGATCATCAATGAACAACAGAAAAAGAGTGGGAGATAGGACAGAACCCTGTGGGACACCACTGTTAATAGATTTAGAGGAAGAACAGTGACCGTCTACCACGGCAGAAATAGAACGGTCAGAAAGGAAACTGGAAATAAAGGTACAGAGAGAAGGATAGAAACCGTAGGAGGGTAGTTTAGAAAGCAAAGATTTGTGCCAGACCCTGTCAAAAGCTTTTGATATTATGTCCAGCGCAATAGCAAAAGTTTCACCGAAACGGCTATGAGAGGATGACCAAGAGTCAGTTAAGAAGGCTAGATCACCAGTAGAACGCCCCTTGCGGAACCCATACTGGCGATCAGATAGAAGGTCAGAAGTGGAAAGGTGCTTTTGAATCTTCCGGTTAAGGATTGATTCAAAAGCTTTAGATAGACAAGAAAGTAAAGCAATAGGACGGTAGTTTGAGGGATTGGAGCGGTCACCCTTCTTAGGTACAGGCTGTATGAAGGCATACTTCCAGCAAGAAGGAAAGGTAGATGTTGACAGGCAGAGGCGAAAGAGTTTGGCTGCGGTGCTTTGTTTGGTGGGAGGGTTAGGGTAAGACGGGCGGTTCAGTGTGACCCCACTGAATCAATCGGCTGGTCATGTGTTGGCTAGGGTCAAGCGGTCACTGTCGGGTGGGCGATCGCAACGGTCCCGCGGCCGCCGTTAAACGCCTGGGAGTGGCTGCGTATACTCCCCTATTACCCCTGGGGCTGTTGGGTGCGGTCTGGCCCAAACATCCAGCCTCCCCTTGTTGGGCTCCGTGGTGGGTGAGGGTGTGGGGAAGTGAAAAACAAATCCTATATAGTGCATGAGTATTAATACTCCATTGTCCCGGCCAAAATCTAATTATAAGAAGTCTGATCACTTTCCGCGAAAATCTCGTTGGATTCGCGCAATGACGTCACGCTGCATTTGCTGGTTGTGTGCCTCAGTCTGGGGGACCTGCGAGAGCGATACCTCTCCCGGTGGAGATGGGAGTCTCTCTCTCTCTCTCTCTCTCTCTCTCTCTCTCTCTCTCTCTCTCTCTCTCTCTCTCTCTCTCTCTCTGGTGCGGGGGGAGAAGGCACTCTACCCGGGATATGACGTTTATGGCTTCCTACAGGAGGCTGGGGTCCTCAACCTCCTGTAGGTTTTAATGACCCTTTATTGAGACCTTTGTTTCCTTGTTTTTAAATAGTTACCGTTTGTTATAGTTTAATATATAGTTTATTTAGTTTTATATTCGGCGCCACATGACCCTGCAGTTGCGGCGCCAAGACCAACCGCCCCAATAATCAGTCTCTATTCTTTAATCCCTTAATCCCTTACGCTGGTTAACTCTGGAACAGCCTTCCTTTGTCTGTATTTCCTCCTGCCTTTGACTTGACCTCTCGAGGAGGAGTGTCAAGACACTTTTCTCCCGAAACTGACCTCTCGTTTGGCCTCTTATTCTGGTTACTGTTATTGAAGCAGCGCCTAGAGTAAATTTTTGTTGTTGCTTTTTTATTTAATTGTTCTTGAGCTGTCCCCTTTGCTGTAAAAACAACAAAGGGAAGGAGGGAAGAAGCCGAAGAAAAGGAGGAACACACACACACACACACACACACACACACACTCACGTAGGAGGGACACAGCCAGCATGCCATTGTTGCCAATCTGCACAAAAGCATCGATGGCGTCCTCCAGAGTGCCCCGCTCGTTGCCGCTGAACTGGCCGGCAGGAATGTAGTACATCGGCACCAGGAGCAGGGACAACGTCAGGAAACCAAAGGTACCTGCCAGGCAGAAAGCCTTGGTGGTGAATGTGACAGCGTTGGCATAATTTTAGGTATGTATCATGTTTTTATATCCTATAATAGCTTTGTTGGCAAGAAATATAACAAAGAGTGCAGTGCTTTCTTTTGTGATGCATTTTATTAAAAATTATTTGAATTATTTGATTGAAATATATAGTACTTCTCATCACAGCCGTTTTAGAGAAGTAAATGAGATATTGCATCATCAGTTCCCTGAAAAGAGCTCTACTCGACAATTGTGCTGCCTTAAAGAAGATCTATTTGATGCTCACACTCCTTAGAAAGAGCTGTGCTTGATACTCACCCTGACTGGAAATAGGCCTGCTAGTAAAGAACTCAGTTTGACACTCGCGAGTAAACAGTCCTGCTTGACACTCTCAGCTAGTAAACAGTCCTGCTTGACACTCTCAGCTAGTAAACAGTCCTGTTTGACACTCTGCTAGCAAACAGTCCTGTTTGACACTCTGCTAGTAAACAGTCCTGCTTGACACTGTGTGATAGTAAACAGTCCTGCTTGATACTCTGCTAGTAAACAGTTCTGCTTGACACTCTCTGATAGTAAACAGTCCTGCTTGATGCTCTCAGCTAGTAAACAGTCCTGTTTGACATTCTGCAAGTAAAGAGCCCTGTTTGATACTCTGCTAGTAAACAGTCCTGCTTGACACTATCTGCTAGTAAACAGCCCTGTTTGATACTCTGCTAATAAACTGTCCTGCTTGCCACTCTCTCCTAGTAAACAGTCCTGCTTGATTCTATCTACTAGTAAACAGTCCTGTTTGACACTTTCTGCTAGTAAAGAGCCCTGTTTGATACTCTCTGCTAGTAAACAGTACTGCTTGACACTCTATGCTAGTAAGCAGCCCTGTTTGATACTCTGTAAGTAAACAGTCCTGCTTGACACTCTGCTAGTAAACAGCCCTGCTTGATACTCACCCTCCTTAGAAAGAACTCTGCTTGACTCTCATACTGTTTGGAAACAGACCTGTTTGAAACTTACCTTGAACGGAAGGAATCCTGCTTGACTCACACTCTTTGGAAAGAGCCCTTCGTGACACCAGCCTGCCTTGAAAGAGCCCTCCTTGGCATTCCTCTTGTATGAAAAGAGCGCTGCTTTATTTAGTATTGGTGCTTGAGACTAATACTTTTGAGAAAGAGCACTCCTGCACACTTAGCTCCCCCTGCTTGATACAGCTTGATGCATTCATTGCACAGAGGCTTGCTTGTCACTTACTCTGCCTGGAAATCCCTGTGTGACACTCATCCTGCCTGGAGTGAGGCCTCCTTGTCACTCATCCTGTGACACTTACTCCCCACCTATAGAACCTTGCTTGACATTAGCCCTGCCTGGAAAGAGTTCTCTGTTACTTACTCTGACCTAAAGAACCTTGGTCGACACGTTCCTTGTCTTGAAAGAGTCCCGTGTGACACCCAACCTTCCTTAAAAACCTTCCTTGAAGCTCACTCTGCCTGGGAAGATCCTTGTGAAACTCACCTTCCCCTAAATAACCTTGCTTGGCACTCACCCTCCCAGCCCACGACGAGGAGCGGCGGTACGTTATACTTGGTGAGAAATTTTTCTTCGATGACCATCTGCGTGGCTGTGACTACCTGGGCCATAACGATTAGGAGGTCACCTGCGGAACGTAGTAGTAGAAGTAGTGGTAGTGGTAATAGTAGTGGTACTATTAGTGCCCATGGTGGTGGCAGCAGGATTAGTATTGGTAGTAGAAATAATAGTAGTATAATGATACGAAGGTGGGTATACCTAGTTCAACAATGGTGTCAGTGACGGCAGAAAAAAATATCTGCCAGATACAACGCTAATGATAATTATAATGATGATAATAAGAATGTTAGTCGAAATAGTAATTTATAATAACAATTTTGATAATATACTAATAATAACAATAACAATAATACTAGTACTAATACTATTAATAACAGCAAGAATGGTAATAATAACAATAGTAATAACCATATTATTGCACAATTCACATTCAGTAAGTGCTTTTCAAATTGTTTTTTGTTTCTATTTTGAAAGAATACAATGGATTGTTTTCAGTTTCCGCTGCAAGTGTGTTCCACATGTTGGTGCCTGGCGGAACAAAAAACTTTGTTGTGCACGGGAAGTACTACACAGGGGAATCTTTAGGTCATTACTACTTTTGTTTGAATGGTGTGTGTATTGTATTTGAGACCACAGTCTATCTTGTACATGTTAAGAGATTTATCCACAAATGTTATAGCCTGGTCGGTAATTATGTCATGCATTTCAGTAAGTTTAAGTTCATTAAATATAGAACTTGTTTGTTTATATCGATTACTACGTGATATAATCCTAATTAATTTCTTTTGAGTGGTAAATAAGGAGTCAGTATAAGTTTTGCATGCTCCACCCCACGCTGCAGAACAACGTAATAAATTTTGGTAAACTGGCGAAAAACAATTTTTTTTTATTGTCATTATCATAGGTATTTTTTCTTTAAGACATTACTCAGTAATTTTACGTATCTTTTTTTTTTTACAGCATCTACATGTGCTTTCCATTTTGATTTACTATCAGTTATTACTCCTAAGAATTTTTTTCTTTTACTTTTATTTTAAGATCACTGATGCGAGTGAGTCATGGGGGAATGGGATAACATAAATTTGTCTTATTTTTGTTAATTGTTGACTTATTGCTTTTCAACCAGTTGGCTACATGTGTTAATTCATTGTTCAATCTGTACATTAAGCAAGTTCGGTCCCTGACAAAAATGTTAGTGGCATCGGCAAAAAGTATGAATTTAAGTTTGCTGGTACATGTTATGTCATTAATAATAATAATTAATAATATTGGCCCTAATATTGAGCTCTGAGGTACACCACATTTTATAAGGGGATGCCACATTATTTATGGTCGTGAATTGTTTTCTGTTTCTAAGGTAGCTCTCAAACCACTTACAATTATGGTGGACCTCTTATTCCTTATATAGTATTTTTTTTCAAAAGCATAGAATGGTTAATTGAACAAAAGCCTTTGATAAATAAAAACAAAATACTTAAGGTAATACCTTTTGTTGTCTAAAGTATAGTAAACATTTCGGCAAAGATGGTGTAGCGCCAGTTCTGTTGAATATTTTAGCCGAAAGGCATCCTTGTTGTCAGTCGAAAGAATCTTCGTGCTCCAATTTAAAAAAAAATCTTATTTATACTGATCGGTGATCCTGGTACTCTGGACAACAACTCTGCCTTGTAGCCACTCCATACTAGTGTTGAAAAGCGATGGGGCAAGGACACAGCCCTGCTTCACACCTGCGTTCACGGGAAAGAAGCTGGACAAGTCTCTACATACACACACACACACACACACACACACACACACACACACACACACGTCACAGCACTCTCTATCCCAGAATACAGGCCCGTCAGGAAAACAATAGTCCATGTCAATAGGCCTCCCTTGGAGTCGCAGGAAATCCCAGAGTGACTCGCAATGCACTGAATCAAGCGACTTCCCTGTCGAAAGTCACGTAGACGCTCCACCAGTAAGCGAAGGATACAGTTAGTTGTCGACTTACAGACATGAACTCAAACCGCTGAAGCTGCCCACTTGGAGGGTCCGCCGTGTACAACTACTCAAAGTGTTCAGCCCAGCGGGCCCTCTGTCTATCCATGTCCGACACGAGGCAGTCATCAGCTGTTCGGATAGCGCTCACCTGAGAGGGAAGCTCAGAGCGGAGCTTTTTAAGAGTTCGGTAAGCAAGTCGGAGGTCATTCGTATTTAAATGGCACCTCACTTCATCATCGAGACCCCTGACATACCTATCCTTGTCTCTTCAGGAGAGCTCAGGTCCTACTCGACAAAGCCCTATATTGATCCCAATTCCTAGCAAGTCTGGTAGCGCGACTCTTCTCAATATTCTCCAGCGTCTCCGCCGAGGTAAATCTTCTCACAGATCTTGGGCGCTCTCCAGTGTATTCTTTGGCAGCTCGAAGAGTCTCGCGTTTGAAGGCATCCCTCAGTTCTAGAGGGTCCTCAAGGGTGCCGAGAACATTAGAGCGATTTGAAACTGTCACTGCCTACTCCTGAGCATATGCCAGGTCTGTCAGGCTCTCGAGATAATAATAATATCTCGCACACAGTGTCAAGGTTCCAGAGTTGGGTGGTGTAATCGGAAGGGATAACAAACAACAAGATAAATGGTTAGACACCAGTTTACTTTAAATAAAGTAGAAACCCCAAAACAGCCTCATAAACTGAAGTCTCCAACACGAAGGCTTCAGCACGCCGGACTCAGCAATGACCCTTTGCACGGCTTCTTCCTCTTCTGGGCGTCTCGTCCTCTGAGTGGCAATGACGAGGCAGCACAGCTTCTTCCTTGAAGTGGTGGTAGACGAGGGAGGCGCAGGAGAAGGGGCGTCAGGTTCACAGCAGTAACGGGAGTCCAGGGCGTGGAGAAGAGAGAGGTAAGGCACCCAGAACGAGGCCACGGTATCAGAGTTAAACCGAGTGAGAGCAGGGCTCGGAACCGGAGTAGAATCAAGTGTTCAGAGCGAGGCCCAGCCGCTGTCTGACGAGGAAGGCGCTGGCGCCCACCAAGTCGCCTCCCACAGCGGGTTGAGAAGTCTCAGTGGTTCAGTCGACCGAGGCGTCGCACGGCGTCAGGCGAACGAGCAGCAGGAGTGTAGCAGGTTGTTCGCTGCGCCTCGGTAGTTGAACGGCTTCGAACGGCAAGATGCGGGCGGGCGGCAGGAGTGCCCCGGTCGTTCGCCTGCTAAGTTGGTAGTTGCCCTCACACAGGCCCCCATACAAGAATCTACTCCAGGTAGATTCAACAAACAACTACCAAGTGGAAAGAAAAAGAACATAAGCCAATAACTAAAAACAGGGGGGAAACTGGCGAGGAAACACAGGAGGAGTGACTTATGCAGGAAGTCTACTCAATAAATCTGCCCCCACATTGTCCTTCCCGGCAATATGGACGACCCGGAACCTGTAGGCCTGTAGACTCAGGGCCCATCTCAACACCCGGTCATTTTTCCCTTTGAAGGTCTCCAAATATAACAGGGGCTTGTGATCTACTTCCAAAATGAACTCCCGCCCTCTGAGGTAGTAGTCAAAACGGAGTACCCCAAAAACGACAGCAAGACACTCACGCTCTATAGTAGAATACCGCTTTTCCCGGTCCAGGAGCTTCCTACTTGCATAGGCAACAGGATGAGGCTGACTCCGATGGTACTGGAGAAGGACAGCTCCCAACCCATGGTTCGAAGCGTCACTCCTGAGGATGAAGGGGGAGCGGCAATCTGGGACCTGCAGCACTGGTTCGGCAGACAAGACTTGCTTCAGATGATCAAAACAGTTCAGCGACGTCTTGTCCCAGGCGAGGGGTTCGCGGACTCCTTTCTTCAGCAGGTCAGAAAGTGGCCCGGTATAGTTGGATGCCTGGGGGATAAAGATCCTATAAAAGGCAACCATACCCAAAAAGCTGCGGAGGACCTTCTTGGACAAAGGGGGAGTCATCCGGCAGAGAGCTTCTATCTTGCTGTTTTGGGGTCTCAGTTGTCCTCCGTCCAGAACCCCGAAGCGGCACTTGGTAGGCTTGGCCGTAAGTTGATGAGAGCGCAACCTCTCAAGAGTAACTCTGAGGGCGGAGACATGTTGGAGCCAATCGTTGCTAGGGTGCGAGTTACCGGAGCGTTACCTTAGCGTTGATGAATGCCGTGTTTGAAAGATGCCGCAGCTGCGGTAGCGCTCCTGTAAATATGAGAGATACCGGAGGCGTGGCTGGTAAGATTGAAGAATCCAGCCCCAAGAATGCAGCTCGCGCAGGCGGTGTGGCTGCCGGGGACCCGCCCTTTTCCGTCGGGGGCTTAGGGGCTAAAATGAGTGAATGCATTGCTTGTGTGTGTGTGGTAGGAGTAACTATGACTCTCTTAGGGTAGCCGAGCACGCTCAGCCCCCTTGATCGCCCGTAAGGCGCGCCCCAGCTTGCCACGCAGTATGGTTTTTGGCCTCTTGGTGCGAAGGTTCGCAGGAAAGCTGTATTCTCCGCAGTACTGAGATACGTCAACGTTCCTGCCGAGCGCTGCAGACCATATCGAAGTGACGAGAGTCAAGGCAGCGCAGGTTTAAATGGCGGGAGTGTCAAAGGACTGTTAAAAGAGCGCACAGTGCGCGCCCAAGCTTAAGCTTCGTTGCCTGCCTGAATCACAGACTGGATAAGGTGAGTAGGGCTCCGTCCCCGTGGAGAAGGCGTGCGGGTCGCCCAACACTCCAGCGGGAGTTTTTTTTTTTGGGGGGGGAGAATAAGAAACGCGGATAAGTACCGCCCTCGGTCCGACTTGTGAAAGAAGGTTTAACCTATGCTTGCGGTAAGCCGAGTGAAGGTGCCCGCAGGGGTTCGAGAGTTCCGTGGGCCAGCCCGTCTGGGTGGTGCGGTGCTGGCTAGAACACGTGGTTACTCTGGTGACTAGCCTCCCCGTGGTCCCGCTGGACACACTGCGCAGGGGGTTACCCGCCCCCCCTGGGTCGAAAGGGCAACGTAGTGTGACTAAACAGTCACTGGTTTCCCGCGAAAGCGGGTGCGCCGGGATACATCGCCTCCTCGGTTATCCTTCCAACCCACATCCAGGGTGGAAGGGGCCTGGCGTATTTGCTAGCTTCTTGTGGGCCTGCGGGCTCACCCCGGACGCATAGGGTAGCGCCCTGGGGTGCCTGCCCGGGCGTTCGTGTAGAGGTGGGTTTTGAGTTTCTTTGAGTTTGAGTGGACGCAGCCCTCGGGGAAGACTCTGGCCCATCCTCTGAATTGACCCGGGTGGTAAAGTCCGTGGTGCTCGTAGCCGTCGAGGCTACCTTATGGTAGCTACGTAGCGATAAAGCCACGGACGCGCATCCATAAACAGCACAAAGCGTCGGCCTTCTAGATTTGTAAAACTGGACCCGTAAAAAGCTTCTTGTGGCAATGCTGGGTCTGCGAGAAAGCCTACGTGGTTAACACGATGGTGCAGACTCGAGCGGTTAAGCTGTCGCAAATACCTGGGCTTTTCTGGGTTGGGTCCAGGCCTCGCTGCTGTGATTGGTCAGGCAGGGGAACATTAGCTGCTGCCTGTGAAAACGGGGCTAGGTACCCCAGCAATGGGTCAGCGGCTTGAGGCTGTCGCGCCTAATTGCCGAATCCCAAGTAACAGATCCCCCGAGGTGCAGCAGGACTGCGATAAGCCAGGGGGTGATTGCCGCGAGTGCTAACCGTGACGACGCTGTTCGCACCCTTTCTCAGCGCCCGGAGCACTTTAATCGTGTGCATTTCGCTCCCTGGTGCAGACTGACTGCTTCAAAGGCATGGGGCGTACCATATTATGATTATGGATAGATGCAACCATGCAGTACTATGGCAGTACTATGGCAGGCCATGATCGAAAAGCTCATAGTCGATTCTCTATGGTGCGGATGCCGGTGGGCGTAGCATGATTCCAGCCCCTTACCCCTGCGTGGAGCAGTTGAGACCCGTGCGCCCTTGATCTTAACCGGCTATTCGGCGCGAGAAAGTCTGTCAGCTTGAAACCTGTGCCCTCAGTCATTCACCTGTCCGATGCGTCGTACCGCAATAAGGCCATGGCAGAATACCTTCCTATTGGAGATGAACAATTCCCTGTGTTAGGCGGGGCTCCGCGCTCCTTGTACCCTGCTCGCTCGATCTTTTTTGTGGATTGGATAGTGGGTAGAGGATAAGTGGCGCGGTTTAAGGGGAAGTGGAGACCGTTTCTGTGCACATAGTCGTGGCTACCCCCGTTTATGCATACCCCTGCCTTTTATAGATAGACAGTCTTGCAGGATAACAGATAAGTGATTAAAAGTATACTATACGTTATAATACATCTGTATCAGAATATAAAAAAAAGCTAATTAGTGATTTTTCATTTCATACACAAAATATTCACGGCGCTCTTCATTTTGTTAACGCGTTGATGTGATTAATGAATTCAAGTCATAGGCGGGAGGCAATATAAAAGAAAGGCTGTTTTAGAGTTTACCAAAGGAAGAGAGAAAAAGATGAGGGTATCCATTTGCCCGTGCTCCTTGATCCGTGTCCGCGTCCGCGTCCGTATCCGTGTCAGTGTGTCCGAGATACATAGCCTACATCCATATATCTGTGAAAACTATATACGTTGTTTCCATATTTTGGACATTCACAGCGAGGCATCATATCGCGGCAGCTGCGTCAATCACTTCGAGAACACGACCATAGCCTCCTTATGGCCGGGATAATGCTTCACAGATGCCATGAAAATGCCCCCCCCCAAAAAAAAACAAAAAAAAAAACATAGGTGGTAGATTAAGGATATTCTTTAAAAGTGTAGTGACCATGGTGCATACTACTACTTGGTAAAGGAAATAGCACCGGGTGAGAAACAGTTTGTGAATGATTTCAGATTGACAAGAGAACAATTTAAGCAAGTGCTGCACCAGGTGGAGGACATGGTAATGAAAGTCAGTATAACAAGGAAGACACTATGCCCGAGGCAACGATTGGCCATGTGCTTGAGGTATGTATGCAAACTGCCTGATAAATAAAATGCGAGAAAATCATATTGTTAATTATTTACTGACTCAACAATGTTTCTTGAATACATGATACTGGTACACGAAACACAGTACACTATTTGAATGAGGCTTTACATAATGAACACGCATAGAAAAAAATAATGTTGAAATATCTTATAGAAACATGAACTAATTATTTAGTAAGCATCTGAAATCCCCATCCTAGGAGATTTTAATGTTCACCACTAGCTTTGGCTTTCATCCTCTTTCACTGACCAGGCTGGTGAACAAGCTTACAACTTTGCTCTCCTCAATGATCTAGAGCAGTTGGTTCAGCACCCTACTCGTATTTCCGACCGCCTTGGAGATACGCCCAACATTCTAGACCTCTTCCTAACCTCTAATCCTTCAGCTTAATCTATCAAATTGTTCTCTCCGTTGGGCTCTTTCGATCACAACCTTATTTCTGCATCCTGTCCTATCGCTCCTGTACAGCCTCAGGACTCACCGAAGAGGCGATGCTTCTGGCATTTTGCTTCCGCTCGGTGGGACGACCTGAGGTTATACTTTTCTGATTTTCGTGGAATGATTACTGCTTCCAGGAGAGAGACCCCTCTGTATGTGCCCAGCGCATCACAGAGGTGATTGTCTCTGGAATGGAGGCACACATTCCACGTACTTTCTCTACTCCTCAATCATGCTTGTTTTCGTGCTATTAAAGATAGAGAGGCAGCTCACAAAAGGTACCAGAACCTTCGCACTCGTGCTAATCACGATCTGCCAAATCTATTCTCCGATTTACCAATAACTCTTTCATTAATAGAAAATGCCGAAACCTTTCTTTTTCTAATTCTTCCAGGGATTTTTGGCCATTAGCCAAAAACATCTCCCCCAACTTCACTTTTTCATCTTTCCCTCCTCTCCTTCATCCTGACGGCAACACCGCCGTCTCATCTATAAGGCTGAACTCTTCGCTCAGACTTTCTCTAAAAAATCCACTCTGGACGATTCTGGGCATATTCCTCCTACTCATCCTCCCTCTGACTCCTTTATGCCTGTCATTAAGATTCTTTAGAATGATGTTTTCTATGCCCTCTCTGGCCTCAATCCTCAGAAGGCTTGTGGACCTGATGGAGTGCCTGCTATTGCCCTTAAAAACTGTGCTTCCGTGCTGACACCCTGCCTGGTCAAACTCTTTCGCTTCTGCCTGTCAACATCTACCTTTCCTTCCTGCTGGAAGTACGCCTACATACGGCCTGTGCCTAAGAAGGATGACCGTTCCAATCCCTCAAACTACCATCCTGTAGATTTACTTTCTTGTCTATCTAAAGCTTTTGAATCAATCCTTAACAGGAAGATTCTTAAGTATCAATCCACTTCTGATCTTTTATCTGATCGCCAGTATGGGTTCCGTAAGGGGCGTTCTACTGGTGATCTCCTTGCCTTCCTAACTGACTTTTGGTCATCCTCTCTCAGCCATTTCAGTGAAGCCTGTGCTATTGCACTAGACATATCAAAAGCCTTTGATAGGGTCTGGCACAAATTTATGCTTTCTAAACCACCCTCCTACGGTTTCTGTCCTTCTCTCTCTGCCGCAGAACGTTTAACCTCAGACCTTACTATCATTTCCAATTGGGGCAAGAAGAACCTGGTGTCCTTCAACGCCTCAAAAACACAGTTTCTCCACCTATCCACTCAACACAATCTTCCAAACACCTATCCCCTATTCTTCGACAACACTCAGCTATCACCTTCAACACTAAACATCCTCGGTCTATCCTTAACTCAAAATCTCAACTGGAAACTTCATATCTCTTACTAAATCAGCTTCCTCGAGGCTGGGCGTTCTGTATCGTCTCCGCCAGTTCTTCTTCCCTGCATAGGTGCTATCCATTTACAGGGGCCTTGTCCGCCCTCGTATGGAGTATTTCGCCCTCGTATGGAGTATGCATCATATGTGTGGGGGGGCATGACTCACACTGCTCTCTTGGACAGAGTAGAGTCAAAGGCGTTTCGTCTCATCAATTATCCTCCTCATACTGACAGTCTTCTACCTCTTAAATTCCGCCGCCATGTTGCATCTCTTTCTATCTTCTATCGATATTTTCATGCTGACATCTCTTCTGAACTTGCTAACTGTGCCTCCCCTCCTCCCGCGGCCCCGCTGCACTCGACTTTCTACTGTAGCACATCATTATACTGTCCAAACCGCTTATGCAAGAGTTACCAGCATCTTCATTCTTTCACCCCTTACACAGGTAAACTCTGGAACAGCCTTCCTTCGTCTCTATTTCCTCCTGCCTATGACTTGAACTCTTTCAAGAGGAGTGTATCAATCCGAAATTGACCTCTCTTTTGGCCACTTTTCACTTTTGTCTTTGTGGGAACGGCGATTAGCGGACTTTTTTTATACACCTTTTTGTGTTGCCCTTGAGCTGATTCCTTAGCTGTTAAAAAAAAAAAAGCTGACATACCCATACCGATGATGTCACTATCTGACTGACTTTGTAGTATTTGTATTTTCACTTTTGGACGTACTGTGTTTGTGATGGTAATATATTAGTTTGTGTTTGTGGCTGTGTGTGGAATGCTTGAGTCTGTGTAGCTGACTGTGTATGGAATGCGTGAGGCAGTACTGGTGGTTGTTTATTTTTTTTTATTTTTTTTTTTACGTCGTTGCCTGTTGCGCCGGTAGGCATCTTCCTGGTGGGGCCTGATGGTCGGCCCAAGGCTTCTTCCAGGTGGGGCCTGATGGTCGGCCCAGCCCGTTCTAGCGCAGGCGAGTGTTTATAGTGGCGCCATCTTGTATTGGCTCATGCTGCCCCCCGGAACTCGTTCTTGATTCGCTTGGACGGCTTCCTCTAGAGCCCGGGTTGATGGGTGGTCTTCAGGACAGCATGTGGGTAGTTTTAAGCCACTCGGGGGTGACTGAAAAATCCGAGTGGTAGCGTGGGGATTCGAACCCGCGTCGTCCATCACGCGGTGAATGTGGGCTCAGTACGCTACCAGTTCGGCCACCGCCTACCTGCATGGGTCTGCACAGGAGAGTGTTGTTGATGAAGCGAAGGTAGGTTTTCATTGTTTTCAGCAGTATAAAGATGCACAGACACCGGCATTAGAGCCACCTTTGTTTAGCCTTTGGAAGGTCTTCGGCTCTCATGGCACAGTGCAAGTCTGTTACTCTCCTGTCTAGATTGCTCATCTGGTCTGGAAGTTTGGGCCTTTGCTATTTCCTCTTTGCTTCTCGTGGAGTGCTTGAATTTCCAAAGGAGGTTGTGATAGCATCCGACATACTGGGCATTTTTGGCCTGACACTTTAAACGCTGGAGTTCTTAGATGAACTTTGACATGGGCTGAAATCATCCTTTGGTTCAATGTTTCTGCAATAGGCAAATTCAACGATTATTTTGTAAGCTCATAAGCTCTGGAAAAACAAATGATCGTGGCGTTTGAATCCACTGAAATTTGTAGCAAACACTTAAGACCCACTGGCTGTGCTATTTTTCTTTTTCTCCCTATACACTCCATGGATTTTTGTTTCTGATGGTATTTGGTCTCTTTTCTTTCAGGTTTCTAGCAACTGGAGAAACGCACAGGTCTTTGTCCTATTCCTATCGTGTTGGTGCACAAACAATTGGGAAAAATTGTATCTAGGGCTATGTGGGACAAATTGTCACCTATGGTCATGAGATTCCCAGGCAGGAGCAGTGGATGACTGGCGTTTGGTGGCTGATAACGTCTACGACAAATGGAGTTTTCTTAAATGTGTAGGCTCGATTGAAGGGAAACATTGTTATGAGAGCCCCTGCAAAGACAGGATCACTTTAGTACAACTACAAGGGAACATTCTCTACAGTGTTACTAGCTCTTGTAGATGCAAACTTGCAATTTCTAATGATTGATATAGCATCCTATGGTCGTAACAGTGACTGTGGGATACTTACTCTTTCTGTTTTTGGAAAGGAACTAATGGGTAATAAATTGCCTTTGCCTCCTCCTACTGTTCTTTCAGACGCTGACCATTTAGGCCCTATACGTAATGTCATTAATAACCCCTTACAAGAGCAGATAATGCGCTCATATCCAGGAAGAGGATGCACCAATGGTCAACTAACGTTCAACTATAGGTTATCAAGAGCTAGGAGAGTTGTGGAAAGTGGTTTTGGTGCACTAGCTTGAAGATGGAGAGCCCTCTATACCAAAATTGGAGTGTCACCTCAAACTACTAAACATGTGTTAAGGCTGCTGTTGTGCTGCACAACATGATGTAAAGACAAACACCAGCTCAGGTTGCAAATATTCTAGATGATTTTAATAAAGAGGAGGTAGAAGGCCTTCACTCAATGAAAATAGAAGGAACCGTGGATCCCTATAAGCCACTGAAATAAGGAATAAATTCAAGGACTACTTCAATCATAGGATAGCTGTGCAGTGGCAAGACGGTCATGACCGCAGAGGTTAGTACTTCGGAGATATGAGAACTGTAGCTTACACTCTGATACTGTGCACATATTTCATAAACTACACATTACAATTGCACTTTAATACCTGCCACTCGTGTTTCTTGGGCCTGCAGTGTTGTCTGGCGCTCGTCATCATATAAAATGCCGCAATATTCATTCATATATACTATACACTCCTTGGGATGCATGATCTAAGTAAGTTACGTCGACCGACGGGCGGCCCAAAATTCGTTATATTCCGCGCATCCTTCCCTCCCGCCTCGTGACGTAACACGGGGTATAAAAACATCAGAGCGAGGCAGCAATTTACAGTGTTGCCATATCAAGGATATTATCCACAAATTTGTGGATAAAATGAACTTTTGTATTACAAAACACGCTCCGTTCTTTGACACGTTTTTTTCATGTTCACTTCGCGTCTCTGCAGCCGTTGTCTCTACCTGCCCCTCCCTCCCCCAGTCCTCCTTTGGCTTGGCCAGTCGCGGCAGTAAGTACGTCAGTCACGGTCAGTGCCTCTCACACTCTCGTATTACACATATAGAGCCTTACTTTTATACTGTATCTAATCAATAATATATAATATATCTATATTTAAATATAATACTATATACTAATCAACAGTGCCATCATGAGTGAAAATAAATACACACAGAGGTACCGATGTACGTGGGAAGACGATGTCAGATTCAAAGGTAAAATAGTTTTGTGTATGTTGTGAATATTCATCCTTAATGAATTTTTTTTCTTATGTGCAGTTTTAATGAATTACAACTAGGACACATGCTATGAAGGTGTAGGCTAGATGCGAGGGCTACTTTTTTATGAGCAAGAAACCCCAGTATTTAAGGGTGTTTATTGTTTTTTTTGGGGGGAGGCGGGGTTTCTTGAGTTTTTATTTTTATTTTTTAATGCCAACCCAGACAGTGTTCTGGGGACGCAGCAAAGGCCGCCTGCAAGACCTGTGGGACGGTTATTCAAGCCCATATGAAGTCGCTGCTGACTCACGCTTCAGGGAAGAAGCAGTTGGACCTTATGTCAGTAGTAGGAAGTAAAGTCCAGGGATCCATTAAGGACAGTCTTCAACCATTGGTGAATGACCCAACAAAAATAGCAGAGTTAATTTAAAACTGGCAGTTTTTGCGACAGAACATTCATCTAATTTATCTGTAGACCATTTGGGTGAACTGGTCCCACAGCTAGATAAAAAGTCAAATATTTTGCAAAAAATAAAGTTACACCGCAGAAACATGTTCTTGCACCAAGTTTCGCAAAACAATTGAGAGATGAAATTAAAGACCAACATTTCAGCTTGATTGTCGATGAGAGCACAAATGAAGCGAAAATTTCATTCCTAGCTATGAGCATTCGCTTCTTCAGTCCAAAAAAGGGAGCAATGGTTGACACTTTCTATCGACTTGTGCCCCTCAAAGATGCTGCTGCAGAAACTGTATACAGGACTGTAAAGGAATGTTTTCAGGAGGACAATTTAGATATTAATAAACTGATAGGAACTGGTACAGATGGAGCTAGTTATATGGTTGGACGCACTCACTCTCTCATAACATTATTAAGAAGGGATAATCCAAATATCACACTAATCAAGTGTGTATGTCATTCTCTTCACTTAGCAGCAAGTAAAGCATGCGATGAGCTTTCCACAGTCGTTGACTACATAGTGAAAGAAACACACACATGGTTTGCTAACAGCCCAAAAAGAAGGCAAACTTACACTGAGTTGTACCAAGTTTTAGAAAACTCTGTGCCAAAGAAAGTTCCAGGGCTAGCAAGCACACGCTGGTTGTCACGCTTGGAGGCTGTAAATTGTATTCTTGATCACTGGGACGCACTGAAGCTCCACTTTGATGTATGTTCTACAAAAGAACGCTGCCACACTGCAAAACAACTTAGCCTAGCATTTAAAAATCCCCAGAATAAACTGTCCCTTTTGTTTGTTCGTAAAACCCTTAAGGAAGTTGTGAGAGTGAACAAACTCTTTCAGGGACAGAATGTAGACATCACAAAGCTTACAAAAGATCTTCTTTACATGTATAGGAATTTGAGGCAAGTGGTAATTGAACCATACTTTCTGTCAAAATGCCCAAAAGAAGATCTTCCTAAACTTAATTATGCAAGTTATCTCTTGCCGCTGAATGCCATTAACTTTGGATATGAATTCAATGTCAATTCAATGTCAATGTTGTCAGAAATATCTGTTAGAACTCCTGAATCAAGTACAGATTCGATTGCCTGGCAACGTTGAAACTCTGCTAATGCTGAAAAAATTACATCCTGCCATTGCTACTTCCCAGCACAAAGACTCCATTGCACCAATTGCCTTTCAGTACCGGTCAACATTTAGTGACATGGATAGCTCAGAAAATGAATGGAATGCTGTAAATTTAGATCAGTGGCCCAAGTCTTGTTTGGAAAACAGTGTTTCTTTTTGGGCTGAAGTGAGAGAGAAAAAAAAATTGCTGGGGAACCAAAATACCCCAACATTTCATCCCTAGCATTGGCATTGTTTGCCTTACCTTTCTCTAATGCCTCTGTAGAGCGCATTTTCTCTCATATGAATGTGGTACACACTAAGCTAAGAAATCGTTTCAGTGAAAGATCAGAAGAAGCAATACTACAGATCAGATATGGATTATCTGTTCGATGGATGTCATGCGTCACTTTCAAGCCAACTGAAGATATGGTAAAGAATTTCGATCAGTGCTAAGGGAAATGCCGAAAGTGATGATGACAATGCAGATATTATATCCCTTGATCTGGATGCAGAATAAAAAAAAAAAAAAATTATAGAAAAAGAGGATATATTTTTTTCATGTTTTTTTTTTTTGTTGCCAGGTAATTTTGCTTACGTTAAAAAAGTACAATTTGTTTTAATTTTATAACATTCAAGTTTGTAATCAATTATCAATAAATGTGACGCAACAATAAAATTATGGCTTCAATATTGTCCAGTAAGGAAATATGTTTGTGGAATACACTGTGGAATATTGATGATTTTTGTGGATAATTTGTGGATAAAAAGTAACTTTTATATGGATCATGAGTGAAAGTAAAGTAACAACACTGGCAACAAGCTGGCAACTACATCAGTCACACTCACCGCGCCGCCGGGATGTTATCCGCTCGCTGTCTTTTAACTGCTCTGGCTCCCGCCACACTCTCTCTCTCTCTCTCTCTCTCTCTCTCTCTCTCTGTATATATGTGTGTGTGTGTACACACACACACACACACACACACACAGAGAGAGAGAGAGAGAGAGAGAGAGAGAGAGAGAGAGAGAGAGAGAGAGAGACTTCCTCCTTTGAAAATAACCTACTATAGTTACTGCTGAATTATGAAAGAGAATGGGAGAAGTACCGCGCCTGAGAGGCTCCCTTCTCGTTTTTCACTGACACGGATACGATACCGGACACGGATTACGGACAAATGGATCCCCGGCCTAACTCTTGCATAAGGGATTTGGATAAAATAGGGATAAGGAAGAGTAGAAAGCCGTGTGCAGCGGGCCGCGGGAGAGGGGGAGGCATGCAGTTCGCAAGTTCAGAATAGCAGTCAGCATGAAAATATCGATAGAATATAGAGAGAGATGCAGCATTGCTTCAAAATTAAAAAGGGAGGGAGGTAACTAGTACGAGGAGGGGTTATCACATTCACACCTGTAATAATGCCGTTGATATCTGTGTTGGCGTCTCCAGAGGTCATGAAGTCCGAGAGGCCCACCGTGACCAGCCCCGCCAGCACGGTGACGATGCCCAGCCACTGGAAGTAACGGAGGCGCCTGCCAAGGAATCCCACCGATAGCAGACCCGTGAACACGATGACGGCGCCTGTACGACAATAAGACACATGTGAAAGCAAATGATGCAAACTATATGGGACACACAACAAAAATATTAGAGCATTTACTGATATGTTCATCAGGCCATAAGGAGGGCAATAAACAGAAGACTTGCGGCAGCCATACATAAAATGTCTTCAGTCATAGAAGATATGACTCTCTCTCTCTCTCTCTCTCTCTCTCTCTCTCTCTCTCTCTCTCTCTCTCTCTCTCCATTAAAAAAAGGACAGGGTGAAGACTCAAATTTCAATGATCGTCGAAGGCCTAGCTTCCGTAACCCACCTTCTACTTTGTTTACTTTTATTGTGCGAGTTCTGCGAGCTCCTTTATTTATTTATGACAGTTATCACTTAGCATTGCTGCGCTTCACCTGCTACAGTAAAACCAAATAGGCGAATCCGTTTTGGCGTTGGCTCCCGCGGGTCCTTTCCTTCCCTCTGCTCTGCCACACAGTCCCAACACCAATCTCTTCCTCTCATATGTTAGCAATAGGTAACATATGAGAGGAAAAAATGGGTGTTATGGCTATGCGGCAGAGCAAAGGAAAGGAAAGGACTCACCAATCTGGTTTCACTATAACCTCTCTGTCCTCTCTCAACACCAACAAAACCCACTCCTTACTCTACTGGCTTACTTATCCCATACAGCATTCCACACCCGAGCCCTCTCCTCGGCCTATCTTCCAATCACTCCTTCACATTTCTCTCCACGGGTGCGGTTGTTTCCCCACCAATTTTTCGCCACTCCTGCGCTTTCCCCAGGGAAACAGGTCCACCACGAAGTATGTAATCAACACCAGGGGGAATAGGTTTAACAACAACAACAACTAGAAAAGCTTCCATTCCTAGGTCCATTGTTTCCTTTCACTTCTGTGGAATTTCTTGCTTCACGGACCAAAGCTGGATGCCCTAAGCGGGGGAAGGCCCTTTTTTGTCATCATTACACACGAAGGCATTTTTTTCTTTTCACTAATGACTCAGAAATCCCTTCCATCACTGCAGCCATCAAACCTACAACCTTTCAGTCATGAGCTAAGTTTCTTTTAGGTTGGGGAGGTATTTGGGTGAGGATTCGTCTTAGTTCGTCTCAGTTAAAATTTGATGAGGGGTGATTTTTTCACAATTTTGAGAGAAAAAAAAAACAAGGAAAGAGCAGCAATCAGAAACCACTTGGTGTGTAATTTTGAGATAAACATGGAGAGTAATCTGTTGCTGCTTCATTAATCACCTTTTTTTTAACTTAAGTACCCATCCAAAACCTGAGGAATAGTAACTAAGATGTCTTCCTTGCGCAACAAACCTTACGATGAAAGGCTCTAGTTTCTTTGCTCTTAACTGATCGAATGTTTCAAAATACTTTTAATGTCTTTTCGAATGTGGACAATTCATTTATGATCGATAACCGTCTTGAACGAGAATTATTGGGACAAAACTTTTGTGTTAATAAATATATTCAGATTGCACCAGTTTCTCTCCTTGTAGCAAAATACCTTCAGTAGTTCAATGCAACGCGATTAATTAATTTTAACACAAACTTGACTTCCACTTCCTTCACCAATTCTGGATCATAGAAGCTGTGTGGTCTCAACATCTTTGTAAAATCTCTCTCTCTCTCTCTCTCTCTCTCTCTCTCTCTCTCTCTCTCTCTCTCTCTCTCTCTCTCTCTCTTACCACGCAGCATCTGGAAGGAGCTGGCGTAGGTGAGGGTGAGCCCGAGATACATCATGGAAGTTGCAGTCATGTCACACACAGCTGGTAGGTAGAACACGAGGGGCGGAAACTTGATATTCTGGTCAAGTAAAAAGTGCTGTTTTAATTATACATAATAAGTTAGTCAGTTCATTTGTTGGTTAGTTGTTATGTGGTTGGTTGTTTGGATAGTTAGTCAATTCCTAGATTATTTAAATAGTCCCTTTCTTCACCTGTGGATAGAATATTAGTGGATTACAACTGTGTTGAAAAAAAATCAAACTAACGAGAATAAATGAAATACGATTTAAAGTCAAAGACGGTGTTAAAAATTTTATAATACTTTTTATTCGTTACTATTTTCATAGAATTTTCAAACTTCAGTAAAAACAAATAACAAGTTCTCCTGAACACGATTGTGTTACTAGATTCTAAATAAGTTGGAAACGAAGGAAGGTGCACAACTTTTCATTCCAAATTGTGGGCGATTCACAGCAGTAGTCCCGCGCCAGTGGAGCAGTGGGTAAGGCTCTGCTCCGGCAAGCTGAGGTTCGAGACTCACTCAGGTTAAACTATTTTTCTGCTGACAAGGAAGGGTTACTGTCCTCATATGAACAAGGGGATGGAAATGTGGTGCGTGAAGTCCCTGCGATGCTCATAATTCAGTGAAACGAGTTCCAAAGCTTTCTCTGGAAGGGTACTGAGTGACAATGAAGAGTTCAGCACGTATTAAGGCCATGGTGAAATACCCCCCTTCCTCCACACACAAGTGGGTATATTTCCATTTGCAGTCGACGGAAAGTTGATAATGGAAGTGAAACCGGAGATACTATAAATGTAATTTAATGCAAAGAAATGTCATGTGTTGGAAATGGGAAAGAGTATACTCAGGACCACATGGACCTACAAAACTAGGAGCAGAATTAATGAAGAAATCTAGTAAAGAAAGAGATATAGGGATTGCAATTCAAAACAATGCCACCGCAGAAGCATATTAACCCCATGGTCCCCGTCGATAGAGAGCCACCTTGCCGTGGTGACTGGGCTTGAAGCGGAGTCGGCGGCAGTCGACCTAGTATAGCAAGAATTCAAATTTCATTACCGATCGAAGAGGTCATAGTCGTATACGCCCGCCCTTGTACCACTTAGGGCAGGGCTAGTGCCTCTATCCCCGTGTGTGTCGTGCGTGGCGTAACGAACGTTTTTTTTTTTTTTTTTTTTAACGGCTACGCCTACAGCGCCGGTAGGCTTGCTTGAGGGGCCTGGATGGTGTTCGGCCCCAGCCCGTCATGGCACAGGGAAGTATTTATAGTGGCGCCATCTTCTCTTGGCTCATGCTGCCCCCCGGAACTCGTTCTTGATTCTTCACTTGGACGGTTTCCTCTAGAGTCCGGGTTGATGGCTGGTCTTCAGGACAGCATGTGGGTAGTTTTAAGCCACTCGGCGGTGACTGAAAAATCCGAGGTGGTAGCGTGGGGATTCGAACTCGCGTCATCCATCACGTGGTGAATGTGGGCCCAGCACGCTACCACTCAGCCACCGCCTACCCGTGTCCTCTCATCAGGAAATTGAGTTCACCGCGGGGCGATGGGCATCACGCTTTTTCGGTGAGATAGTTCGGGTAAGGCGGGTGGTTCTGTGTGACCCCGCTGGAACAATCGACTGGGTGTTGGCTAGGGTCAAGCGATCACTGTCAGGTGGGCGACCGCAACCGTCCCGCGGCTGCCGCCAAACACCGGGAAGTGGCCGCGTATACGTTCTCACTTCCCTCTGGCTGTTGGGTTCGGTACTGCCCCAACTTCCAGCCTCCCCTCGTCGGGGTCCGTGGTGGGTGGGTGGAGTGGGGAAGTGGAGTAGTTATTTATTGATGCATGAGTAAGATCAGTACTCTTCCCGCGGTCTGCCTCTCTCCCTTATGTCCTGTAATGTGTATATTATAATGTACATGTGTATGTATGACTGTACGTGTGGCGACACCCGGTCGGTGTCGCACAACAGGATATTTAACAACACGTCGTGCTTTTGGCCGTGGGAAGCTGTGATGAACTGACACTAGGATCAGCGAATGATGACTTTCATCAACAGTCATCAACCGGAAGTCCGGAACCCACACCCTTCCGGACGAACTACAAGCTTCTCCAGTTGATTGAACTGGTTGAGACAACACAATAGCCTCACCTTACTATAGAATGGATATCAAAATGTTAGAATCGGTGCAGAGGAGAATGACTAAGATGATTCAGGGGTTGAGAAACTTGCCATACGAGGGAAGACTCAAACAGTTAAACTTGCATTCTCTAGAAAGGCGAAGGGTGCGTGGAGACATGATCGAGGTTTATAAATGGATGAAGGGCTTTAATAAGGGAGACATTCATAAGGTTTTGTTGGTAAGAGAACCGGGTAGGACACGAAGTAACGGGTTTAAACTGGATAAATTCAGATTCAACAGGGACATAGGCAAAAATTGGTTTACTAACAGGGTGGTGGATGAGTGGAATAGGCTTAGCAGTCGTGTGGTGAGTGCCAATACAATTGTCACATTCAAAAATAGACTATATAAATTCATGGACAGCGATATTAGGTGGGGTTAGATACACGGGAGCTTAGGGTCAAAGGAGCTGCCTCGAACAGGCCTACCGGCCTCTTGTAAACTCCTGCGTTCTTATGTTCTTATAAGTGATGTGTGGCCGAGCGGTAGCCGTTATAAGTTCACTTTAGTTCACTTTAGTTCTCTCTCTCAGGTTAATACAAATACCAAATGTATTTTAACTATATTAACAGTTGTATACAAGGTTTACAGTTTACGTGAGCTAGACGCACGAAATCAGAGACAGCCACACCGCTGCAGGGCGCGGAGCGGCAGAGCATCGCTCGCCTGCCCGTCACCCGTCTTCTCTCCCTTCTCCGCGTTGTTCGCCCGTTTTATTTGCTTGTAGTTCGTCCGGAAGGGTGTGGGTTCCGGTTGATGACTGTTGATGAAAGTCATCATTTGCTGATCCTAGTGTCAGTTCAACACAGCTTCCCACGGCCAAAAGCACGACGTGTTGTTAAACATCCTGTTGTGCGACACCGACCGGGTGTCGCCACACGTACAGTCATACATACACATGTACATTATAATATACACATTACATCGCTCGGTCCTCTAAAAGTCGCGACCTCGCGACTCACCCGACCTTTAAAAGCAGTGTACCTACCCATGTTACAGTCCCACAATGTGTACTAGTTAAACGAGGTCCTGTTATTGCATTAAAAAAAATATATATATATATATATATATATATATATATATATATATATATATATATATATATATATATATATATATATATATATATATATATACAAGTCAGAGCCCGCCTAACGATACAACATCGGGAAATGCCAATGATAATAAAAATAATCATGGAAGTAACAAGAAATGGGCAAAGTACATACAGGGCGAGGTAAATAGGGCTAGAGTCGTGGACGTGGAAGCTCAGTACTATTCCGAGAAAACAAAATAATAGCTCGAAAAATTATTTACATGATACATCCTAGTAAAATTAAATTGACTAAACTGTCATTAGGATACATGGTAATGGAGCTATTTGGAATAGTAAAAAGAAAAAGGAACAATCCTTGAAGAAGATCTGCTACACACTGAACCTTCGAGTCACACCTGGACACAAAACTGTCGCAGAGAAACACTCATCCGTTGCGTGACAATTAATTGCCAGTGTCGTTACCGTCGGCACGCCTTCGAGACGGGTGGGGTTTACAACAATAGATAAGGTTGTGTGAAAAGAGGTAATGTTATCCGTAGAGTCTCCTAATAGTTACAATGTGATAACAAGGACAAGTCTGGAGAACCTTAGAAGCATCGGCAGTCAGCACCACTAATTCCTAATACTCCGTTTTTCAGGTCTACAGTACTATAAAAGAAAATCCTGTCACCAAGTTGTGAAATCACTGTTGTAACAAATCTCACTGAAATATATAATTCCAGCATAATTGATTAAAGTAATTTCAGCATTAATAAACATCAAATGAAAAAGACAAATTTCCACCTATCCCTCGATCGTAACGAACGTGGATGACTGACATCTTTGACGCCAAAAATAATTCCCGTAACGGGTAACAGTGGTATGTCAAGTAAGGGTAAGTAAGACTTGTCTGCTTACTTCCAAAGCTTACAGATATTCACATGCTGGTTACGATAAAAGTTAGGGACAGCATCTGCTCAAGTTAAGTTAAATCTGTCAGTGCAGAGAAAAAGTATGTTTTAAGCAGAAGCACATGAGGTTCAAGGTTAAATTGTACCTATCCCTAAGTTAGTCAACACCCTCGGTTATTACGGCTCCAATTAAATTAAGAAGACTGACTGCCTTGCATCAACTCAGCAATAAAAGAAAATAGTGGGTTAGAGTGAAAAGTATTACTCAAGCACTCCCCTTCTCGCATGAAAAAGATGCAGGCAAAAGCTTAGGAACCAAACATAAATTAGTAGATGCGAGGATGCAGGTTATAGTCGTGTGGTGGAAAGATACACAAAGCAGCGTCAGGCTGAACCTCAAGCCGGCGCTAATCTTTGGAGACAATCACTATGCACCATTCTGTGCAAAAAAAAAAAGATCGTAAAGCTCAAATTTCCAACCACCTATTTATCTGACTATTTCTGCCTAAACCACGGGTAAAAGAACACACCAAGGAATTTTTGATTACCGCTGGTGACACCCAAAAAGGTTTAGGTCAGAGGGTCGCGAAGGCCCCCCTCACCGACGAACGTGTCGACGGCAAACGAAGCTTCAAAAAGGACCCAAAATTATTTTAAATGCCATAAAAGTTGGCTGATAAAACCGTGTAGGTTGCCAGTGGGGCTGTAGTCAAGGGATACTGCACTCATTCGAAGAGGAACTTTAAGGACAATCATGTACACAAGGAACTCTAGTAATAATCCAGCATTAGCTACAGGAATGGTTTCTCCATCTGTCCAGTTTCCTTGTTTAAAACACGAGATCAAATCAGTAGATAGCCTATAGGCGTCCACTGGCCTGTTAAAAAGGCCACTCGTTTGCACAGTGTCCACAGCAAAATTTATACCCTTTACGAGGCTGTGTTGCCCATCTTCCCCAAATGTTTCAAGAAAAAGTGACCGAAACGCATCATAATCCTTCCGTCCTGTGAACGCGCTCCTGTTTATGAGAGCCGGCAAGACGCACGAAATCAGAGACAGCCACACCGCTGCAGGGCGCGGAGCGGCAGAGCACCGCTCGCCTGCCCGTCACCCGTCTTCTCTCCCTTCTCCGCGTTGTTCGCCCATTTTATTTGCTTGTAGTTCGTCCGGAAGGGTGTGGGTTCCGGTTGATGACTGTTGATGAAAGTCATCATTTGCTGATCCTAGTGTCAGTTCATCACAGCTTCCCACGGCCAAAAGCACGACGTGTTGTTAAACATCCTGTTGTGCGACACCGACCGGGTGTCGCCACACATACAGTCATACATACACATGTACATTATAATATAAACATTACAGTCCGAGCGCCCCTGGATGCTCCAAATCGACTGTCTCATCACCACGCTGCAGCCTTTCATGGCTCCTGGCTGTGCCTCTGGGAAGTTCCACCCCTTCCGTGGGTCTACACATGACGAGTCCGTGCGACGTGTAGGTCCACGAAATGGTTCTCGTAAACGAATGGGCTCCAACGCTCCACAAATTAAACTTTTCCCTAGATTATATGAGCCAGTCTCCTATAAAAAAAAATATAAAAAATTGGTAATCAAATCTCTGGATGGCCGTTCAATTAACGACCTCGACATATTTGAAGTCCACCGCAATCTGGTTAAGGCTTAAGCTATGAGCCCAAGATCACTCCACAGGGGTACGGGAGCTTACTTGTAGAAGTATCCTCACCAGAAGAGAGCTCTCGACTTTGTAACCTTACCTCCGTTCCTGGTGCTTCTGCGTCCTGCTCTCCTTGCGCTAGAATAAACCAGTCTCGTGGTGTCATCTTCCCAAGGGGACCTACACCTCTACACAGAAGAACGAATTGTAAAGGGACTCCAAAAGTACAACGCTGCTTCAGTACAGCGAGTCCATAAGAATTTAGGTGGGATACAGACCAACACCAACTCTGTTCATCACTTTCAATCGCTTAGTACTATCCACAACAGTAAAGCTTGTTTGGCTAAACCTGAGTGTTAAACTCTATGTCCCCAAGGTTCTTCCACTACAAAGCGTGTGGTCATGTGAACCGGACCTGTTGTCGCTTGAATAATGGACTCCCAAAAGTGTTTGTCTCTTGTGGCAGAGATGACCACGGTGAGTCATCTCGGACAGGACCGCCTCTGTCCGGTGCTACCACTGTGGTGAGTACCATACTGCAACTTCAAAGGACTGTGAGCAGTACAAATTTGAGAGAAGAAAAGGTGTCTTTCGCTGAGACAAAGCGTCTTGCCCTCAGCAATTTCTTCAGCCCTAAAACGACATTTGCTTAAGTCCTCCAGTCTCAAGTCCATCGCCGTCCTGCTACTGCCAGAAGTGTCTCTCGCCACACACCACTTGTTTTGTCTGCACCGTCTGCTCCATCCCACCCAAAAGTTATGGATATGCATGTCTCCACCTTCTGATGGTCGCTCAGAGACGCATCAGCAGAAACGCTTGCGCAGTGAGGAGTTCCAAGAGGACACTCCTCCTGCAATATTACCTTCTCCAGCTCCCATGTCTGGGTCGCTGGAGGAATGCCGGGTGTCGACTGTGACAGACATCCCTGCATCGATGTCTGTGGCTGATCCTCAACAAGTAACCACCGATGCCCAGGATCATGGATCAGGGCTACCGGCGCCCGAGGCCTCAACTTCCAGAGAGACCACTCCGGAGGCTCAGCTCCTTCGCCTGCGGCCTCCGTGTCATAGTGGCGGACGGTTGGGTGGGGGAAAAAGGAAAGGAGGTTGCTGGCAGCTGGAACAAGGCGGCGACCTGTCGGTCCCTCCCGCGCCCTGTTGATGGATCCAGCGCCTCGTCACCGGGCACTAGAAAAGGAAGGAACCCTACGGTACAGGGTCCTAGTCAGCAAAAACAAGAGTGCTGTAGGTGCACCAAGGTCCTTCTACCGGGGAGTCCTGAAACTATATAAATAATAGCATTTAACATAATACAATTGAACTGCCGTGGCTTACATGCCAATTTCGAGGAATTACAGGTTCTTATTGTCCGCTTTTCACCAGTATGCATCTGTACCCAGATCATGGTTGGTTATGCTACCCCTTCCAGGCCTCCTGGGTACCAGGCTTTCTATTCTGATCATACTCCTTCCTAAGGACATAATGGTGGAAGTGCTCTACTAGTTCTCTGTGATGTCCCATTCACTCTCCCCCGTCAAAGGGGAGTCACCTTGTCGTGGTTACGGGGCTTGAAGCGAGGTCGGCGGCACCACCTATCGTGGTAGCTTGCCTACCTCGATAGGGCTCGATGTCCGCTGACCTCGTGGACCAAGTGCTACCCCTCATCACTAGTAGAGGAGGCCTACTGGTGATGTTGCCTGTGCCCGCCCTTTTACCACCTAGGTCAGGGCTACTGTCTCCCCACGTGTTTGCCGTGCGTGGCGTCCAGTATACTCCCCGTGCCCTCCCATCTGAGAGTTGAGTCCACCGCGGGGCAGGGTGTGGTTCCCCTCGGTGGGCAACACGCTCCTTTGGTGGGAGGGTTGGGGTAAGACGGGTGGTTTAGTGTGGCCCCGATGAGTGAATCGGCTGGTCATGCGTGGGTTAGGATCAAGTGGTCCTGTCAGGTGGGCGGAAGCAACGGTCCCGCGGCCACCATTAAACGCCTGGCAGTGGGCCGCGTATACTTTCCCATTATCCCTGGGGTTGCGTGGTGCAGTGGTTAGCACACTCGGCTCACAACCGAGAGAGCCCCGGTTCGATTCCCGGGCGGAGTGGAAAAATTTGGGCGGCTTTTCCGATACCCTATGCCCCTGTCCACCCAGCAGTGAATGGGTACCAGGTATTAATCGGGGGTTGTGTCTCGTCTCCTGGGATCTACTCCCTTCTCCCTTTCTGTCTCTCTCCGGCATATGACCACAGATGTTGCGCCGACTAAACGAAACTTTCCAACTTTCCCCTGGGGCTGTTGGGTGCGGTCTGGCCCCAACATCTAGCCTCCCCTTGTTGGGTTCCGTGGTGGGTGGGGGTGTGGGGAAGTGAAAAACAAAAACCTAGTGCCTGAGTAATAATACTCTCCTGCCCCGGCCTACCTCTCTCCCTGACGTCCACCAGTCCCTGAATACTCCCACACGGTCCTCTCTCATTGCCACCTTGGAACCTTTCATGGCTCCCGGTGGTGCTTATGGGAATCCCCGACCCTCTAGAGCAGTGGTTCTTAACCATTTTCATCGTCTTACCCCCTGAGACTATCCAGGGGATTACCGTGACTCCTACATTAAATTTTGTAATGGTTAACTTTGCGTAAAGGTAAAGTAAAACAAAACTATATGAAGTTCCTGATTTATTGAAAATGTTACATATAAAAGACCTTGAAAAATGGCACAAATCCCCTACAAGTGCTAAAACAGTACAGACCATCAAGCTTTTTCCACATGTAAACACTTATAAATTGGGCCAGATGATAGCCAATATAGCACAGTATCCATCAAAAACGTATCATTGATAAATGAAATTGTTCACGAGGTATATTAATTTCTCTTAAGAAAAAAAGTTACTACAAAATAACAGCCTAGTTTTCTTGATGCAAAATACTAGCTTAGTGCTCCTAAATGCAAACTAATAGCTTAGTATTATTATTTTTTTTACAGTAAAGGAAACAGTTCAAGTGCAAAAAAAGGAAACCATAATGAAAAAAAGACCGCAACTCACTGCTCCTACAAAAGAGTCAAGCAGAGTGGCTGAAAGATAAGTCAATTTCGGGAGGAGAGGTGTCCTGATACCCTCCTCTTGAAAGAGTTCAAGTCGTAGGCAGGAGGAAATACGAGTACAGAAGAAGGAAGATTGTTCCAGAGTTTACCAGCGTGAGGGATGAAAGAGTGAAGATACTGGTTAACTCGTGCCTGAGGGATTTGAACAGTAATGGCCCTGTCACATCAACGCCCGTTACATCCCGAGTCACGCCGAATTAGGTTACTTCGGCACGCCCACGAAAAAATCGGTCACCGAGCGCGCATCTTGCCACGCCGGTACGCACCAGCTAGCGGCCAAAAAAGACGCAGTCCACAATAACTTTTTCCCAGAGCTGCCCGGCAGAATTCTTGATCACGAGATACCGTGCCGACACCGTACAATGTTCTTCATTACCATGTCTCTGCCGGCCAAGCATCGTGCACGTATCGGCTCTTGCCGGACGCGTATCGGGCTTTACCGGGTCAAAATTTCTCTTCTCGGTGTCCCCACGGTGTGAGTACGGTGCCCTAGGAATGCGCACGGCAAGCGCCGGTGCAAGTACGGTGTGAGTACCGTAAATTTGGTATTGAAAAATCCATTTGGTATTGAATCACCGTGATTGGTATTGGACTTTAATTTGGTAATGAAACGAAAGAAATTTGGTATTGAACTATAAAAAAGTAAAAAAAATAAAAATAAGGAATACTTCCACTTATATATCCCCTTACACACACAAAAAAAACGTAGGCCTACATAGATAGTTCAACCTTTCCAGTAACCAACTATTTTTTTATAGTAATTAAAAGTTTAATTAATATTTTCATATCATAGTGAATTTTTTCCTGTGCTGCATCATTCAATTTTCACCGTCACCCTGCAAACCAGAGACACCAGGATTAGTATTAAAAGGTAACGAATCTATAGTCATTAATCACGGCCGCGCCGGCCAGGTAGCGACCCCCGACAACTTTTTTTAATTTCCTCGCCTTCATACCCTCCGGTTCCCACGCTTCTTGTACGAGAGTCTCGAGACGTGTATATGTCTCGTAACGACCGAGACGTATACACGTCTCGTTCAAGTACGTACAACGCAGCGACAGACCACCTCCCGCCTCTCCGATACCCTACGCCCCTGTCCACCCAGCAGTGAATGGGTACCAGGTATTAATCGGGGGCTGTGTCCCGTCTCCTGGGATCTGTTCCCTATTTAAGGGGGTAAATCCCATAAGAAGAAGGGCCGTCGTAAGACAAAGGCCCGTTCCCCCTATTTGGGGGGTAAATCCCACGAAGAAGAATGCCCCCTTACACAGAGACACGCCAGTCCTCGTCGACGGACCGACTTGGTCGGCTAGATTTCGAGTCGGTCTGTCGGCTCCCTGCTACGGGCCGCCTTTGGCAATATCCCCCCCCCCCCCCTTACAGGGCCGCCTTTGAGCAAAGGCCCTGTCCCCCTATTAAGGGGGAGAATCTTACTGAATGAAAGAATAAATGCGAGCAACTTGGCCGGCCCTTCCGCCGATAGTAGACTGCCAAGTTGCTCGCCCGGCTCCTGCTACGGGCTGCTTCTGGGCGCCTGCCCGGGGGGTCCGTGCCTCCGTCGTTGCTCGCCGGCTGTTACTCGTGTCTGTGGCGGCGGAGGAGGCATCCCCACCCCCGTAACGAGTTTTGCATTGCTCGCTCCTCCTTACAGGGCCGCCTTTTGGCCAAAGGCCCTGTCTCCTATTAAGGGGTAAATTTTTAAGAAGAACATGTGATCGGGTTGCCAGCCGGCGGGTTTCAACCTGCCATCTCAGCGACGGGCCGTCGCATTAGACAAAGGCCCGTTCCCCCTCTGAGGGGTAAATCTTCGACATGACATGACATGTGATCGGGTCAACACAGAGGCGACGAGGGGCCTTCTGAGACCTGCCATCCGGCTCGCTAGGGCGACTGCGGCCAGGGTACATGAGGAGCACTGGCTGACGTGGTGCGGTTCCCTAGACGCCAGTGTCACCACGGCCGTACTCTGGCGTAAGCTCAGAGCCGTGGCCGAGGGGGCGGTGGCCCGGCCGGCGCTGCACCCGCAGTCGCAGGAAGAGGCTGAAAGGCTTCTTGACGCCTTTGTGTCCTGCGCTGCCTCTGGAAGACTTCCGCCTGCCACCAGGGAGCTACAGAGGGAGGCGGACCCGGCAAGGATGAGGGCTTTCAGGGAGGCCTGCCTTGAAGGGCAGGCCACCGACGCCCCCATACGCCTCAAAGAGCTTGAGAGGGCCATCCCTGGGAAGGACACTGGCCCTGGGGAGGACAAAATTCCGTATGCCTTCCTTCGGAACGCTGGGCCTGGCATGCTCACCGAGATCGTCGCCCTCTACAACGACTCATACTCACTCGGTGCAGTCCCTGCAGCTTGGAAAACTGCCACCATCGTCCCCAACCCCAAGAGCGGTGATGGAAATGAGTTCCGCCCCATCTCACTCCTGAGCTGCTTGGGGAAGACGCTGGAGAGGATACTGCTCTCTCGCCTTCAGTGGGCGATGGGCCCCCTCCACCACCACCTGTTTGCCTTCCGCCGGGGCATGGGCACCAGAGACTGTGTGTCCATCCTCCTCTCTGGTGTCTTGGGTAGGCAGGCTGTGGCAGTGTTTCTCGACCTGGAGAAGGCGTTCGAGCTGGCCTCAGCGCCTGTGGTGCTGTCCATCCTTGCCGAGAAGGGCGTTCGGGGCCGTCTGCTGTCATGGATCGGCCAGTACCTCCAGGATCGCAGGACGGCGGTTCAATTCCAAGGCTGCAGGTCCACCATCCGAGCTTTTGAAAACGGCACGCCTCAGGGTGGGGTCCTGAGCCCCGTGCTTTTCAATATGCTCGTTGAAAAATTGACAGCCGCTTCGCGAGGGTCCTCTCGTACGCTGACGACGTTGCCATGGTGGTTTCAGGACCGAAGCATGTGGCCAGCGCTCGTCTGCTCCTCCGCCGCCTCACACAGACCTGTGCGTCCCTTGGGTTCGTTCTAAACAGGGGCAAGACGAGGGCTATGGCGTTCAACCACCATCGCCTCCCCGAGCCCTTCGAGCTCGACGGCACACCAGTCCCCTGGGTGCACGTCTATAAATATCTCTGCGTCACCCTGGATTCCCGGCTCTCCTTCGCACCCTACGTCACCCATCTTCGGAGAACCGTAGAGACCAACGTCATGCGGGCCCTGGCGAGGACTGCCGGAGGTGCCAGCGACCGGGTCCTGCGGCTTTTCTACCTCCAGGCGGTGAGGGCCTGCGTTGATTATGGGGCGCCGTGCCTCATGATGGTGGCCCCTGCTGCACTCCGGCCTCTCGAGACGGCCCAGAATGCTGCGATCCGCATCATCCTCGGGGCCCCCCGGTGGACAAAGTGCATCTGCATGAGGGCGGAGGCACGTCTTAGTAGCGTCGCCGCGAGTGTCACCCAGCTCTCCGTCGGCCACCTGGCGACGCTGCTGCGCCGCAGGGGGTCGGAGCCGCTACGAGCCTCTGTTGGGCAAGCCCTCCTACAGGCCCCTCTCCTGTTCCACAGGAGGACGTGGGCGACGGTGGTAGCAGCCACTCTCAGGTCTACCCGCCTCTCCCAGTCTATCCTGACGGACCCAGACCCGCCCCACCCTGGCTACACCACACCTCCCCCCTGGGTACCAACCACCTTCACAGCCACCATCAAACCGCTACCAGCGAAGAAGACCCTGCTGACACCCCAGAAGCTTGCGAGGGAGGCCAGGAGCAGGGAGACGGAGGCGGCCCGTCCCCTCGCGGTCGTCTACTACACCGACGGCTCCGTCAACCACCTCACCGGGGCTGTCGGGGCGGCCTTTGTCACGGCGGGACACACTGACCTCTTCCGGCTGCCTGACGGCTCCTCATCCACCCAGGCGGAGCTGGTGGCTATCAGCAGGGCGCTGGGGCATGCGGTCGAATGGGGCAGAGGCCCGGTCCTGGTACACTGCGACTCGGTGACTGCCATACGGTCGCTGTATCAGGACCCGATGGATGATAATGTCTCCCTCCTTACATGCATCCAAGCCCGGATGCAGGAACTGGAGGGGGCCGGCCACCATGTACATCTTAACTAGTTGCCCAGCCACGCTGGCGTGGAGGGTAATGACGCTGCGGATCACGCCGCTAGCGAGGCCACTCTGCTGCCCGTCGTGACATGCCCCGTACGTCCAAGCGTGTCACTGCTCAAACGGGACATGGCGGCCCATGCCTCGGCGGGTATCGTCAGGGAACTTGAAGCGGCCCTAGCGGCAGGCTCCCCTTCGGCATTCTAGTATGCCTCTACGACGGGCTCAGGCAGACGCCAAGTCCCATTAGGCGCCCCCAGGCGAGTGGCCTCCAACATCCACCGCCTGCGCCTCGGGTACAGGTGTGCCTCGCTCCTGGAGCCATACGACCCAGTTCTGGTGGAGTGCCCTTACAGCGAGGAGGAGGTCGTCCAGCCGCTCCTCTACTACCTCCTCGAGTGTGGGAGCACACGCCATCTTCACAACCCGGACGGGCTGCCGGCACCGGAGTTTATCATGGCCCTCGGTGACGAAGCCCTGGTGCGAGCCCCCGAGGTAGACTATAAAAATTCGCCACTTCTGCTCACGGGGCGTCTGAAATGACAAAGGCCCGTTTCCCCCCGGGGGAAAAATCATCAGCAAGCAAGCAAGCAAGCGGCCCAGTCTAGAAGGGGCGAATTTCCTAGATTGTCTAATTGCATTGTTCAAGCACCCAAAGATTCGACACCTTCAAGTACTGCCTCTCGCCACCCGCCATTGCCTTTCGCCATGCCTCTTTCCAAGAAGACGAAGAAGAGGGCCGTCCCACGTGATTCCTCCAGCAGCCAAGACGTGATTCCTTTGAAGGATCCTGAGCCACAGTCGACCAAGGATGATCAGTCCCAGTCGCAGGACCTGATCGCAACCCAGGAGGAGGAGGAGGAGGAGGAGGACGTGGCGCCTATTGACGACGGCGGCGCTAATGACGAGTACTTTGATGTGGCCACAACCTACGCAAGCCAGAAGGTGCCGACGAAGAAAGCCAGACGAGACCACTACCCACCACTGAAGCCTGGAGTGGAGCTGGACTTGGCCGAGTGGTACCAGCACAACCCACAGCTCTACAACCGAAAGATGTTCGAGTACAGGGACACCTCCAAGAAGAACTGACTGTACCAGGAGAAGGCTGACGAGCTAAATATCCATGGTAAGCGAAGTATTGTATTGTACTGTATAGGCCTGTTGATATATATCAGCTATTATATGCTTATAATTGTTGAAAAACTATTGTGATTTACAATATTTCTATTGTTCTTTTCAGTTGACCGCCTGCGCAAGTGGGTGGAAAATATGAGGACGCGCTACGGGAAGCTGTGCAAGCGGCACGGCACTCTTCGGGTGACGGGGCACCTGACGACACACTGCTCTCGACGAGGGATCAGTGGATCCTGACCAACTTTGGCTTCCTGAAAATACACATCGTGAGGTGTCCAACCAGGAAGTCCCAGGCTTTGGTCAGCACCCCTGATCCTCCCGTTCGAGAGCAGCGGTTACGAGAGCTCTCTTCTTCGTCGGACACTGCCCCAACGTCAACGCCACGTTTGTTGCATGAAGATGACCGGAGGGCCAGCGAACTCTACCATCAGCTGGAGGAAACGGTAAGAATAAAAATAAATAAACATAAATGAATACATGTTTTAAATTGATGAACACATTTTACACTTATTCTTGTGATATACTAATTTCGTTTTTCGTTTTTTTTTTTTTTTTAGTCGAAGGCGCAGAGGGTGGAACTGGATCAGTTGCGGGAGGCTCTCACCAAGGTCGACAAGGTGGAGACGGAGATAGAGAGGGTGGCGAGATCGACCGGGTCCTACGTCGCTGACGTAATAAGGGGCCTGCCTCTGACCCTAGCCATCAGAACCCGACACAAAATCGTCGAGTTCCTGCATCAGGCAGAGGTGGACTGGATGCACCAGCAACAACCACCCTACCAGCCACCCTCTCATCAGCCACAGTACCAGCCACATTACCAGGGCGACCAGCAGTGGGTTCCGCCGCCATGTGACTCAACTTCTCGGGGCTGGGGCTGACGGCGATCCTGGGTGCCCTGGACGAAGGGCCGCCAGCACCCGCAGCTCATCTCGTGGCAGCCGCCTCCACCTCCTCTACCCTCACCACCCCGAAGATGAAGACATCGAAGAAGAAGCCCAGAACACCCAACAGACCCTAGTCGCCATCCAGAAGAAGAGGACACCTAGGATGACCCCCAGGACGCCCAGAACACCCGATAACTTCCCTAGTCACCATTCCAAAGAGGACGCCGAGGAACACACCCAGGATGCCAAGAACACCAGACATTACATGCACACACACACACACACACACACACATTTTGTGCTATGTATTTCATGATATGTATTTTGTGATATAATTATGTACAATGTATATTATGTAAACAATACAATATGTACTTTTCCATTATTTTGCCTTTGGTTATACAACCCCCCTTTTGTATATGAAGGAAATTATATGCATATATATGGAAGGAACAATGAATCAAGAAAAGTTTTTTTCCTTTATTAAAAGAACAATAATAATAATAATAATAATAATAATAATAATAATAATAATAATAATAATAATAATAATGCCAATAAAAGATAATCATGATAAAACAATGACAAACTGAAAAATATTTATATTTAGCATGATAGTACATAAATTGTTCAACCTATATTATATGGTCTTGCCAGGGGACACTTCCTCCTGAACTACTGTAGTAGTCTTTGAGATGTTGCCGCATTTCTCTGGCAGGAAGTGGGCCCCTATGATGGGTATGCACCTGTAATCCTTCCAATGGTTCGGAGTGCTCGCGCCAGTCTCCTGGAATATGTTCATGGGTCTCATGATCTTCGGAATCTGCATTCCCAAGGATTGCCTGAGGATGTTTGTCCCGCAGAAGGTTATGCAGGCAGCAACAGGGCAGCGTTACACTCTCGACCCTCTTTGGTTCAAGACTCATGGTTGTGAGGAGGCACCTGAACCGGTTTGACATTATGCCGAAAGCATTTTTGACAGTCCTCCTGGCCCGTGACAAACGATAATTAAAGATACGCTCCTCCTTGGTGAGGCCACTGCGTGGGAATGGCTTCAGGAGCCAGTCACGCAAAGGGAAGGCCTCATCTCCTACGATGTGGTACGGCACCGATCTGTCGCTTCCTGGTAGTGGGGTTGGTGCAGGCATTCCCAAAGAGTTCAGCTCTATTGCCAGTCTCAAGTCCGTGACAGTGAAGATGCCTGCGTCAGAAAAGGCACCGTTCGCTCCTACATCCACGTACAAGAACTTGTAGTTGGCATCCACCAGCGCCAACATCACAATGGAATGTAAACGTTTATAGTTATAATAATGAGAGCCTCCACCATTGGGACATTTGATGGCAATGTGCCTCCCATCCAAGGCTCCTATGGTGTTGTGGAAGTTCCAACGCTGGGAAAACCCGTCTGCCACCCTCAGCCATGCCTCTGGTGTTGTTGGACAGTTCAGCACCTCGTCCTTGTACTCTGTGATGAGGGCCTCGCAGGTTTCGTATACAATCTTTGATATGGTGTTGTGTGCAACACGGTAGCTGTAGGACAGACTCTTAAAAGAATATCCTGTAGCCAAAAAACGCAAGGTGATTGACAGACGCAGGCCTGGCTCAAGTGGCTTCCGGAGGTTGGTGACTTGCTTTTCAATGCGAGGGGCCAACCGTTCTAGTACCTCTGAGAATAGATCCCTATCCAAGCGGTGGTAGTTTCTGAAAGTTGATGGATCTTCCGCTCTTACCTCCTGCACCAGGTTCTCCCATTGGCCAAGTTCTTGTCGTCTGAGCTTCGAACCCAACAACTTCTGTGGCGTCTCCTCCTTTGTATTTTCTTTTTTTCCTCCTCCTCGCGGAGTTTCAACAATTGTATCTGCAACTGTGTATTTTTGACCTCCAGCAGATTGACTTCCACCAGCAATACTAGCCTCGCTGTCTCCCTTTCTTTGTCATCCATGTTGGCCCAAGCTCTTGTTGCAAGGGAGGGAGAACGAGGATTGACAGTGCCTTGGCCAGGGGGCCCAATACATAGGCGGTGCTGCTTTACCGGGGTGTTTACCAGGGTGGACCGGCGCATATCGAGCGCTTACCGGGCATGTATCGGGCACGTACCGTCTTAGTACCGTGTTTTGCCGTGCGAGGATCGGACAAGACTGTAGTGGTTTCGACCTTTGCCGAGGGGCAGTTCTTGGGACACCATGCTCTCATCGGCTATCACCGAGGGAATACCGTGCATATACCTTGCGCTTGTCAGCAATCACCGTGCGAGCACCGGCCGCACACCGAACTAGATCACGGTATACTCCGATCTCTTGATTTTTTTTAATTCGGCACGCACCGGCTAAGATCGTGCTCGATCGTACTCTGTGGGACACGGGCTTAAAGGGATGAACGTTAACATATAGTCGTGAGCGGAGAGGCCGCGGGAGGGGGGAAGGTGCATGCAGTTAGCAAGTTCAGAAGAGCAGTCAGCGTGAAAACATCGATAGAAGATAGAGAGAAAGGCAACATGGCGGCGGAATTTAAGAGGTAGAAGGCTATCAGTAAAAGGAGGAGAGCTGATGAGACGAAGACCCTAAGACTCCACTCTGTCCAACAGAGCTGTGTGAGTGGAGCTCCCCCACACGTGAGATGCATAGTCCATACGAGGGCGGACAAGGCCCCTGAATATGGATAGCAACTGTGCGGAGGAGAAGAACTAGCGGAGACGATACAGAACACCCAACCTCGAGGAAACTGATTTAGTGAGAAGGAGATGTGAAGTTTTCAGTTAAGATTTTAAGTTCAGGATAGACCGAGGATGTTTCGTGTTGAAGACGGTGACAGCTGAGTGTTGTTGAAGAATAGAGGATAGGTGTTTGGAAGATTGTGTCGAGTTGATAGGTGGAGTAGTTGGGTTTTTGAGGCAATGAAGGACACAAGGTTTCTTTTACCCCAATCGGAAATTATAGTAAGGTCTGAGGTTAAGTGTTCTGCAGCCTCCTGTCTGTAGTCATGTAATCCCTGTTGAGACGGACTTCTGTTGAAAGAAGTTGAATATTGCAGAGTGGAGTCGTCAGCGTATGAGTGGATAGGACAGTTTGTTATGGAAAGAGGATCATTGATGAATAACAAGAAGAGAGTGAGTGATAGGACAGAGCCCTGTGGAACACCACAGTTGATAGGTTTAGGGGAAGAACAGTGACCGTCTACCACAGCAGAGATAGAACGGCTGGAAAGGAAACTGGAGATAAATGAACAGAGAGAGGGATAGAATCCAAAAGAGGGCATTTTAGAAAGCAGAGTTGTGCCAGACTCTATCGAAGGCTTTCGATATGTCTAGAAAGTTTCACCGAAACGGCAAAGAGAGGATGACCAAGAGTCAGTTAAGAGAGCAAGAAGATCGCCAGTAGAACGCCCCTTGCGGAAACCCATCCTGGTGATCAGATAGAAGGTCAGAAGTGGAAAGATGCTTCTGAATCTTACGGTTAAGGATTGATTCAAAAGCTTTTGATAGACAGGAAAGTAAAGCTATAGGGCGGTAGTTTGAGGGATTAGAACGGTCACCCTTCTTAAGCACAGGGTGTGTGAAGGCGTACTTCCAGCAGGAAGGAAAGGCAGAGACGAAAGAGTTTGACCAGGCAGGGTGTCAGCACGGAGGCACAGTTTTTAAGGACATTAGGTGACACTCCATCAGGTCCATAAGTCTTATGAGAGTTGAGGCCAGAGAAGCCATAGAAAATATCTTTCTTAAGAATCTTAATAACAGGCATAAAGGAGTCATAGGGGGAATGAGTTGGTGGAATATGCCCCAAATCGTCCAGAGTGGAGTTGTTACAGAAAGTCTGAGCAAAGAGTTCAGCCTTTGAGATAGATGAGACGGCGGTGCTCCCGTCAGGGTTAATTAAGGAGACAAAGGAAAGAAGAAGTGAAGTTGGAGGAGATATTTTTGGCTAAGTGGTAGAAGTCTCTGGAATAATTAGAGAAAGCAAGGTTTTGACATTTACTATTGATGAAAGAGCTTTTTGTAAGTCGAAGAATATATTTGGCACAATTCCGGGAGGAAATGTAAAGATCATGGTTAGCGGGAGTTCGAAGGCTCTGATACCTTTTGTAAGCTGCCTCCGTATCTTTAATAGCACGAGAACAAGCGTGATTAAACCAAGGCTTTTTAGCATGAGGAATAGAGAAAGTACGTGGAATGCGTGCCTCCATTCCAGAGACAATCACCTCTGTGAAGCGCTGGGCACACACAGAGGGGTCTCTCTCTAGGAAACAGTAACCATTCCACGGGAAATCGGAAAAGTACATCCTCAGGTCGTCCCACCGAACTGAAGCAAAATGCCAGAAGTATCGCCTCTTCGGTGGATCCAGAGGATGTGCAGGAGCGATAGGACGGGATACAGAAATAAGGTTGTGATCGGAGTTTGACAGAGTAAGCAGAAAGGTTAGAGGTAAGGAAAAAGTCTAGTATATTGGGCCTGTCTCCAAGACGGTCAGTCTGCTGGTCAGTGAAAGAGGATGAAAGCCAAAGCTGGTGGTGAACATTGAAATCTCTTAGGATGGAGATTTCAGCGAAGGGAGAGTAGGTCAAGATGTGCTCCACTTTAGAGTTCAAATAGTCAAAGAATTTTACATAGAGAGTAGAGTTAGGTGAGAGATAAACAGCACAGACCTATTTAGTAATAGAATGACAATTAAGTCTTAGCCAGATGGTGGAAAATTCAGAAGAGTCAAGGTCGTGGGCACGAGAGCTTTGGATATAAATTTAGGATAGAGATAGTAGGAGGGAACAGAGTAGAGATTGCTGTCAGTAGCCTCAAAAACCTGTGTTTCGGTGAGGAAGAGAAGGTGAGGTTTAGAGGAGAAGAGATGGTGCTCCACAGAATGAAAATTAGAACGGAGACCGCGAATGTTGCAAAAATTGATAAGAAAGAGGTTCGAGGAGTTATCAAGACACCTCTCAAGACGGCAACCAGAAGGGGAGTCCTCCCTGGGGGAATTGTGGTCCCCCCCCCCAGGCGAGGACTCCGAGGCATTGCGTATTTACGCCATTTTGAATTTATTTATTTTGGGAAAACGGAAAGTGAGGACATGGGAAAGGTCTTTGGAGGCCTTCAGCACCCTCCTGACGTCCCAGATATACATCACCGGGAGTGGCTTACGCCCGTTTCGGTGGGTGTCTTCCTACCTACTCCTCTGCAAAATAATAGCCAAGTATTCCTAATTGCAAAACAATAGCTTTGTTTCCTAAATGCAAAATAATGACTTAGTATTCTTAAATGCAAAATATTGGCTTAGTATTCCTAAATGCAAAATTATAGCCTAGTATTCCTAAAGGCAAAACAATAGCTTAGTATTCCTAAATGAAAAATTATAGCCTAGTTTCCTAAATGCAAAATAATAGCCTAGTTTCGTAAATGCAAAGTAATAGCTTATTATTGTAAAATGCAAAATAATAGCTTAGTATTCCTAAATGGAAAATAATAGCCTAGTTTCCTTAATGCAAAACAAAAGCCTAGTTTCTTAAATGCAAAATAATAGCAAAGTATTCTTAAATGCAAAATAATAGTTTGGAATTCCTAAATGCATTATAATAGCTTAGTATTCTTAAATGTAAAATAAGAGCCTAGTATTCCTAAATGCAAAATAATAGCTTAGTTTTTTTTTTAAAGATATACCTGTAGTATCACAAAAGGGGAACGGGCCCTTGTCCGGTTAAGAGGGAAAATATTACTCCCTCCCTGCAGGGGGAGCACGGGCCTTTGCCAAAGGCGGCCCGTAGCAGGATGCCGACAGACCGACTCTATGGGCGATCGAAATCTAGCCGACCGAATCGGTCTGTCGACGAGGACTGGCGTGTCTCTGCTTCTTAGTATTCTTAAATGCAAAATAATAACCTAGTATTCCTAAATAGATAATAATAGCTTTGTATTCGTAAAAGCAAAATAATGGCCTTGTATTCATGAATGCGAAATAATAGGCTAGTATTCTTAAATCCAAAATAGTAGCTTTATATTCCTAAATGCAAAATAATAGCTTTGTATTCGTTAGTGCAAAATAATAACCTTGTATTCATGAATGCAAAATAATAGCCAAGTGTTCCTAAATACAAAATACTAGCCTAGTATATCTAAAAACAAAATAATAGCCTATAGTCCATCGACTCTAACTTGAGCCTTGTGGCTTGGCCCGGGGAAACCCCCATTGTTTGCAGATCTAACGATGACCTGCGCGTGGCGATCTGTCTCACTGGTAGTCTGTACGTTATCTAATTATGGAATATATATATATATATATATATATATATATATATATATATATATATATATATATATATATAGTACGACTGCATGGTGTTATGACTGGCTTGGGATTAGAAGGAAAAACAACGACTCAGTAAACCTTCCATATCACTTGGCAACGTGGCTCATGCGACGTTGTCGCCAGACGGACCTTGGCAACAGGCGCTAGGCTGCACCATTCAGAGAGAGAGAGAGAAAGGTAGCGTTTCCCTCTGGCGACAGTAATGGAGTGATGTGCACCAACACGGTCTCGTGGGGAATCCTTAAGTAGCGCCCAAGCGCTCAAATTAAAATCGATAGACTATAGTATTTACGTATGCAAAATAATAGCCTAGTTTTCTTAAATGCAAAATTATAGCCTAGTATTCCTAAATGCAAAATAATAGCCGTCTTCCTAAATGCAAAATAATAACCTAGTATTCATAAATGCAAAATAATAGCCTAGTATTCATAAATACAATATAATAATATTCCTAAATGCAAAGTAATAGCCTAATATCCCAAAATGCAAAACAATAGCATAATATTCATGAATGCAAAATAATAGCATATTTTTTTCCTAACTGCAAAATAATAGCCTAGTATTCATGAATGTAAAATTATAGAATAGTATTCCTAAATGCAAAATATTAGCCTGGTTTTACTAAATGGAAAATTATAAGCTAGTGTGCAAAGTAAAATTGTAACGTATTTCACTTGACTCCTTCATTGGCTTATTACCAGATTATTACAGATTGTAAAGCTCTTTCCACTTACAGTTTATTACAGAAGTTGTAGATAAGTTATAACATGCAGAAAAGCTTACACCATACGAATAAAATCCACTATTCCTAGATGATGATTATTGGGGCGTTTGTTCTTGGCGCCGTGTAGTGCCCGAATTTTCTCTTTACTCCACTCTCACACGTCCACTGCGTGTAACAAAACACACGAGAAATTAATCCAGACAAGGAAAGGGTTTGCCGGCGCAGGGGATCGAACCCGCGACCAGCGAGACGGGAGAGCCACATCTTAACCAGTCGGCCAAAGAGGTACCCTCCTGACAGATGGAGTTATGGGAGGCTCGCCCATCAGGCTAGTCGCCGCGGTACAACAACCGCAACTGCAAGGTCATGTGGCACCGAATAAAATATTAAATAAACTATATTTTAGAACTATAACAAGCAGTAATTAATTAAAAACAATGTAAAAGAAGGACTCAATAAAAGGACAATAAAACTTACAGGAGGTTGAGAACGCCAGCCTCCTGTAGGAAGCCATAAACGTCATGTCCCGGGAAGGGTGACTTCTTCCCCAGGACCAGAGAGAGAGAAACTCCCATTTCCGCCACGACACCGGGCGGCAGTCCGACTGTCAGCTGGTGCCTTTAGATCATCCCTCATATCAAGTCTTTTTGTTGACATAGGAGTGCCACCCTTAGACTTGCAGAGAGACGGACTTCTAATTAAGTACTGGTACAGACTACAACGCCAACCTAACAACCCTGCCTACACCGTTGCCATAGACACCAATGTAGATATAATATGCAGAAACAAGGCTCTCCTACCTCGCCCCTTTGGTTTCCGTGTCCGGAATGTCACTAGGGACCCCTCACTACCATTCTTCCCAATACTAGTTTATCAGGTAACCCCCATCACACCGTGGGAGTTCCCTAACACACATTTCTGCCGGTACTTCAACTTTAACAAAGCAGGCATCTCGACACGGACGGATTCAAACCCGATGCTAGCGTTTCGATTTGGAGCTGTCTTTGCAGACTTTTCCCGTTCCGGAACTTTACCTGCCCTAGCTTCAATTTTTATCGCAAAACTATCTGCCATTCTTTAAACAATTCCCACCATCTTCACTTGGCCCGTCGATACTTTTACTGTCTACTCTGACTCACAGGCAGGCCTGTCCGCAATAGAAGGTTTTAGGAGCACTCACCCTATTGTTTTAGATATTTGTAGCTGGCTAGTTCTAGCAAAAAGGCGTGGGCATCAGGTGACCTTCTGTTGGGTACCTGCCCACGTCTCTGTGCGTGGTAATGAGGAGGTCGATGATTTGGGGCGGCCCGCCCCAAATTCTCGGCTTCTCGCTCTCCCTCACAGTTCCCTATTCCATTTAGGGACTTGCATCACACCGTGCGGTCTGCATTCCAGAGGGTGTGGCAGCCACGTGGTTGCCACGACAAAGATAGGGGAAGTCACAACCAGAGAGAGCTGTGCGTCCCTGGTCGTATTCACATATAAGAAAACGTAAGAGGGAGACTGTCCTGGCCCGCCTTAGGGTGGGTCACACTAGATACACACATGGCCTCCTCATGCCCCGGGTAATTCAGCCCTACTGTGATGACTGTTTGGTCCCCCTGACTGTTCGGCATTTGCTGGCAGTGGCGTAGCCAGAGGGGGGGGGGGGGGGGGGGGGGGGGGAAATGATGAAACAGATTTATTATGCTTTTTTTGTCATAACTTTTAAACACTGTTTTCTTCCTTCCCCTTCCCCTAACTCAACCTTCCCTTCCCTTCCCTTCCTCCTTTCTTCCTTCCCTTCCCTTCCCTTCCTCCTTTCTTCCTTCCCCTTCCCCTAACTCAACCTTCCCTTCCTCCTTTCTTTCTTTCTGGTAGAATTTAACATCAAAGAGCGCTACTTCTGGTGCCAAAATATCTTGGGGAAATTTTTCAAGTGTTTGCCCCATCTTGGAAAAATCCTGGATACGCCACTGCTTACTGGTCGAGTGCCCCAGTCTGGGGAATCTGCGAGAGCGGTACCTCCCCTGATGGAATGCATCAAGTGTGCGGAGGCGGGCGGTTGTTGCCGATGTGTATACTTCGCAGCCATAGGACAGTCTCGACCCGATGAGTGCCTGGTAAAGGCGTAAGAGTATTGTGCAGTCAGCGCCCCAAGAAGTGCATCACAGAACACGAAAGAGATCGAGCGATCTCATACACTTTGCTTTTAAGGCTTTTAGTTGTGGAAACCATGTAAGGCGCCTGTCGAAGACGAGCCCCAAGAACTTGTGCTCTTCAGCAACAGGTAGACGTGATCCGCACATGATGAGATCAGGGTCTGGATGGTGGCCATTCAGGCGGCAAAAGTGCATGGCAACCAACTTGGATGGTGAGAATCGGAAGCCATGTTTCTCCGCCCATCTGGATGTCTTGTCGATGGCTTTTTGCAGCCTTCGCTCTGCGGTGGACATCCGAGACGCCAGATTGCCAGGTCGTCGTCTTAGAGGGAGGACGACACCCCCTTAGGGAGCGACGTTGTAATACTATTTATGGCTACGGCAAAGAGGGTGACACTCAGGACGCTTCCTTGTGGAACTCCTGCTGTTCATTGGATGGTGAGTAGGACGTACCAACTCTGACGCTGAAAGTCCGTTCTCCAAGAAATCCCTCAATAAACTTTGGCATCCGTCCACGGAGACCAAAGTTATGAAGCTGCTTTAATATCCCATATCTCCATGTCGTGTCGTAAGCCTTCTCGAGGTCAAAGAAGATGCACACCATGTGTTGTCTGTCTGCCAACGAGCGGCAGATAGCTGACTCAAGACGCACGAGGGCGTCTACTGTTTTTCCCATCTTCCGAAACCCTGACTGGGAAGGACACAGGTGGCCATTGCTCTCTAGATGGTGTACTAGGCGAACATTTACCATCTTCTCCAAGCGTTTGCATAGGCAGGATGTTAGAGCAATGGGTCTGTAGTGTAAGGGCTGTGAACCATCCTTCCCAGGTTTACGGATGGGAAGTGAAATGGCTTAGCGCCACTCACTCCCTCGTTGTGTGAAACTGGAACGCAAAGCGCGCACATACAATTCCCCCACCGTGGCTATGCTCTGACTGACTGACAGTCACTGAGACACTGACTGGTTGTGGTTGATGTCTTTAGCAGCAGGCCACCTCAAATACATGAAATAAATTACTTTCTCCCAAACCATCCGTGACCCCTCCAGAAGCCCCCCAGGGGGTCATGACCCCCATGTTAAGAACCGCGACAGTCTAGGGGCCACTTTCACAGTCGTCTGGTACGCACCCTAACCATAGGCCCTACCATTCTGGTAGCAGCCATTACCATCGCCTCGATTCGCTTTCACAGTCGCTGTTTTCGTGGTATCGACGACTACCAGGGGCCGGATACATCAAACCATTTACCTCACCAGTGGCTGGTAAGTTTCGCGGTATCTCCGTCCACCTGGTAAATTCGCATTCATCAACCACTCATCGCACCCGTGGTGAGGCCAAAAGTTACCGCGGCTCCGAGCGCCCGTAAGCGAGTTATCGCAGGTGTGGTAAGGTGGGTAAACACTGCCGCCTCAGGTTTATTTTTCCGTCTGACTGCTTGTATCGGTGGTTCCTGAACATAACAAGACTCCAGACTGGAGGCTGCAGAACGCTTAACCTCAGACCTTGCTATCATTTCCGATTGGGGTAAAAGGAACCTTGTGTCCTTCAATGCCTCAAAAACCCAGTTTCTCAACCTATCAACTCGACACAATCTTCCAAACACCTATCCCCTATTCTTCGACAACACCCAGCTGTCACCTTCTTCAACACTAAATATCCTCGGTATATCCTTAGCTCAAAATCTCAACTGGAAACTTCACATCTCCTCTCTTACTAAATCAGCTTCCTCGAGGTTGGGCGTTCTGTGTCGTGTCCGCCAGTTCTTCCCCGCACAGATGCTTTCCATATATAGGGGCCTTGTCCGCCCTCGTGTGGAGTATGCATCTCACGTGTGGGGGTGCTCCACTCACACAGCTGTTCTGAACAGAGTGGAGTCTAAGGCTCTTCGTCTCATCAGCTCTCCTCCTCTTACTGACAGCCTTCTACCTCTTAAGTTCCGCCGCCATGGTACTTCTCTTTCTATCTTCTATCGATATTTTCATGCTGACTCCTTCTCCTGAACTTGCTAACTGCATGCCTCCCCCCTCCCGCGGCCCCGCTGCACACGACTTTCTACTCATGTTCATCCCTATACTATCCAAGCCCCTTATGCAAGAGTTAACCAGCATCTCCATTCTTTCATCCTTTTCATTGGTAAACTCTGGAACAGTCTTCCTTCGTCTGTATTTCCTCCTGCCTATGACTTGACCTCTTTCAAGAAGAGTGTATCAAGACACCTTTCCACCCGAAATTGCCCTCTTTTGGCTACTCTTTACTTTTTACTTTTGTGGGAGCGGCGAGTAGCGGGCTTTTTTTATACTTGTTTTGTTGCCCTTGAGCCGCATCCTCGATGTAAAAAAAAAAAAAAAAAGCGATAATCTCGGTAGTTGCAGGAGTATGAAAAAGTATAATAGTGACGGAAATATGTGGAGGGAGATGTGAAAAAGACGAAATGAGTGACACGTTGCCGCAGCGGCGGTGAGTTATCCTCAGTTTTCACTCCCTACTCATAGTGTTCCATAGTTTTATTCGCAAATATCCGACTGACATGCCTAGTAGTGAATGGAAGTGACAATTATGAGTGAGTACAGCCGTGTATATACCGTTGAGTAAATCAAAATGAACGGCACATTAGCGGGTCAACTGGCAGCTCTGGGCACGAATCAAAAGTGATTTTTTATTTTTATTTGAATTACCATGATTTTGATCTGTAACGTTAAAGGCTCAAAGCAAATAGTTAGCATAGCAAATAGTTAGCATATGAAAAGAAATGCAGTTTATGAAACTTAAGGGAAGGGTGCACCTGGAACTCTGTTGATGAAGAGTATATTTATCAGTCAAATCATGGGACTATATCATTACCTGTTGTTGTTTAGCACTATGTCTCACAGTCCTTTTCATTGATTATATTGTAATTATTGTTTTTGGAAATGTTTAGATGACTGAACATAATAAGTGGCACAGGAGATGCCATGATCATGAAGGCAGTTCTCCCAGCTATAATCGGGCCCTCAAACCTCACATTACCTAAACTAACCTATTCCCGGCCACCCTTGGACACTCTCTGGTGGGGAAGCCTCTCCCATCTCAGACTCTGACTTTGGTTGTTCAGATGTTCGACATAGCTTTACATACTGAGTTCTTACTTACGTGAAAACAAATATTACCAAATGTGTGGAAATCATGCACTTCATTTACACATCCAATATTTCCAATAGATGAATAAAATAATGGTCAAAGCATATTATGAGTGTTGAATTATTTATTGATTTTTTTGGGGGCGGGGTTGTTCTGTGTCCCTCTAACAAGTGTTATTAATATGCTGGTAAAATGATATTTAACAAGGTAATAATGGAGAGAGAATTTGGAATCCGGGGGCCAAGGGGTAAAATAATGTTGGTGATAATTATATTTTCAGCTGTTAGTTTTATCGGATAATATTAGGTTAGTTTGGGTTTTCAGGACTCCTAACCCAAGAATTTGGAATCCGGGGGCCAAGGGGTAAAGTAATGTTGGTGATAATTATATTTTCAGCTGTTAGTTTTATCGGATAATATTAGGTTAGTTTGGGTTTTCAGGACTCCTAACCCAAGCAAAATATAATGCAATGTGGTGTCTATCACCTATGGACTATGTTGATTTCGCCAAGTTGGAAACAATTTTGTAAAACATTTTACCAGAATGTCAGTAGGAAGTAGGGAGCAAGAGACCTGTTGCTTGACAAGCTACCGTGACATCTCATCCGAAGAAGTGGAGACACCGTTTTAGATCTGGATAGAATGTTTGATAATTAGTAGTTACTTACTTAAGTTCTATACACTTATATCAGCTGATCACTGGAGTTTTTTTTAAGTAACTGGAACAAAAATAACCAAATTATGGCATGTAAGATTATTACCCTATATAAATTATTTTTTTGAAGGTGAAATGGCGCTGCTTTGGGCGCTGGAATATGACAGGCTACGACGGGAAAGAGTTTTCAGAGACCGCCTCAATCCTTTGGAGGTCAGCGATGATCACCTCCTACACTATTATCGGCTGCTCCGCCATAAAATCCTTCAGCTGTGTGAGGAGATTGGACCATATATTCACAGGCCCACAAGCAGGACAAGATCAATTCCTGTCCACACACAGATCTTGGTTGCCCTGCATTTTTTTGCCAATGGGACATTTCAGAATGTGGTGGGTGATGTAGCTGGTATCAGTCAGTCATCAATATTGTTATACCGGACGTGTTACTTGGGTTCCGTCTCGCCGACAGGAGACTCCGTGAGAGGGAGATATGTAAACACCTTGCACAGCTTCTGTAGTTTAATATACTTCCTTAGTAGTACAATTCACTCAGACTCTTCACTGACCACTGGCTTACTATGACAGGGATTGACTCCTCTCGCCCTCTTCTCCTATATATATACAGAACAGTACGGTCTAGAACGTTACAGTATACATTCGATCATACAAGAATGAACATGTAGCAAAAATATGTGCGAGTTGGCAACACTTCCCGCCTGGCGCCTGGCCGCGGGCTCCGCGGGGCGCGGGCGTGGCCTTGCTCTCCGCCCCCCTACTCGCTCCTCCTGGAGTCTTCCAGAGGCCCAAAGACCCCGGGGGAAGCTTCCAGCACAACACTATCCCCCCTCTTCATTCTGATCGTCCCGATCACACACTTAACTATATACAAACATAAGAAAATTAATCAAAAACATAATAATCGTCGTATCGCCGTGGACGCCTGCGTTGTCTCTGTCTTCTGTCCTCTGCCTCCTGCGCGTCTGTCTCCTGGTGCGCCTCGTCGTCGTCCGCTTCTTGGGGTGTCCCTGGAACATCTGCCGAAGCCGGGAGGTTATTTCCCTCGGCTGAAAGGTCCAGAAGACCTATGTCGTCGTCGACCTCTTCTCGGTCCTGGACGTCCCTTGCGTTTTCGTCGGCTACTGGCTGTCTGTAGTTGTCCCAGGTGTAGTTTCCCGGACCGTGGTACCTCCATAGCCGGTTGACGTGGACAACTTTTGGCTTGATCCTTTCCGTTCTCCGGATCCGGTAAGTCACGTCGGAGAGGCGTTCTAGCACAGTATAAGGGCCTTCCCAGGGGCTTTGTAACTTCGGAGACTGCCCTTTCTTCCTCTGTGGGTTGTAAAGCCAGACTTGGTCTCCTTCTTTAAAGTTAACGTGGCTTGCCCTCATATTGTAACCGCGCTTCATGGTCTCCCCGGAGAACTTCAGGGTACCACGGACCTCTTCCAGCCGTTCCTCTAGCTGACGGGCAAAACTGGAGGCGTGGAAGGTTTTCCCCAGGAAGCCTTCCTGTCAGTAGGTCCACCGGCAATCGCAGCTCACGTCCAAACATCAGCTTTGCCGGCGAATACCCCATAGTCTCGTGGGCGGCAGACCTGTAGGCCATGAGGAGCGCCTGCAGCTTCTGATCCCATGAAGACTGGTCATTGTTGCACTGCTTGGCCAACTCCTGGCCCAACGTCCAATTAAACCTCTCCACCATTCCATCTGATTGTGGATGCAGAGGGGTGGTCCGGGTCTTCTTGATACCCAGAAGCTTGCAGCACTCAGCAAGGACTGTTGACTCAAAATTCCTTGCCTAGTCGGAATGGAGCTCGTTATGCACACCGAAGCGACAGAAGAACTCCTCCACCAATACCTTAGCGATGGTAGTGGCTTCCTGGTCAGGGATGGCGTAGGCTTCCGGCCACTTGGTGAAGCAATCCATTGTGACGCAGATGTACCTATTTCCGTTCGTCGTCAGAGGCAAGGGTCCTGCTATATCCACTGCCACCCGTTCCATGGGGGCTCCAACCTGGTATAGTTGCAATGGGGCACGGTGACGCTTCTTGGGGCCCTTCTTTGCACAGCACACCTCACACGCGTGACACCATTCTTCCACATCCTTCCTCATGCCAACCCAGTAGAACCTTTGGTTCTACTGGGTTGGGTTCTACTGGTGATGCTGTCGTGCATTTCTTTCAAGACGCCTTCCCGGGACTTCACAGGTAGCACCGTGGACCAATAGTGGTCAAGACCATCATGAGAAACACAGCGTCACTGCAACACCCCGTTGTCCATCCGAAGAGTGTCCCACTGATTCCAGTAATTCTTGGTGGTAGGGCTTTCTCTCGAGATTACCTCCCACCCAGGTCGCGTTGACGACTGACTCAGCCACTCCATAATTGGTCGCAGATCTCGGTCCTCCCGCTGCAGTTTTCCCAAGTCTTCCCATGGCACTTTCGCTGTCTGTTCCACTGTAGTGCGGCGGCACATATTCTGGACGCTTTCCCTCTGGAGGCAATGTTGACACTCAGGTAAGCAGGGGCGCCGGCTCAAGCTGTCCGCGTTACCGTGTGTTAGCCCAAATCGGTGCACAATAGTGTAGTGATGCTACTCTAATTTACCTATCCAGCGAGCAAGCTGGCCTTTAGGGTTTTTCAATGACTTCAGCCACCGCAATGCAGCGTGATCCGTGCGGATGGTGAAAGTTGCACCGTACAGGTAAGCATGAAAAAAGTCAAGGCTCTTCACTACTGCCAGGAGTTCTTTCTGGGGCACGCAATAGTTTTTCTCGGCTGGGGTGAGCTTCTTGCTGAAGTAGGCCACAACCCGTTCCATGTCGGCACATGCTTGGGACAGCACTCCGCCAATCAACCTGAGTTTCCGCTGTCCACTCAAACTTGCGCCCCTTCTTCGTCAGGAGGTGCAGTGGTGCAGCAATCGTAGCGAAGCCTTTCACAAACCTGCGGTAGTATGAGCACAACCCGAGGAAGCTCCGCAGCTCCTTCACGTTGGTGGGTGTCGGCCAGTCCCTTACCGCAGTCACCTTCTCAGGATCAGTGCGTACTCCAGCCTCGCTCACGATGTGTCCCAAGTATTGGACCTCCTTTTGGAATAGGCAGCATTTCTTCGGGCTGAGTTTAAGGTGTGCAGCTCTAAACCGGGCGAAAACCTCTGATAGCCTTTCCATCTCCTGCTCGAAGGTCTGGCCAAAGACAATCACGTCGTCGAGGTAGATGAGTGCCGTCTTCCAGTGAAAGCCCTCCAGCATCCTCTCCATCAGTCGCTCGAACGTGGCCGGCGCGTTGCACAGGCCAAAGGGATGACCTTAAACTGCCACAGGCCTTGACCGTAGGAGAAGGCTGTTTTCTCTTTGTCCTGCTCCGCCATTTTGACTTGGTGATACCCAGGCTTCATATCCAGTGTTGAAAACCACTTGGAGCCCACCAAAGCGTCGAGCGTGTCGTCGATCCGTGGGAGTGGGTATGAATCCTTGATGGTGAGATCGTTGAGGGCTCGGTAGTCCACGCAGCACCTGAGGGAACCGTCCTTTTTCCTGACGAGCACTACAGCAGACGCCCACGGGCTGCTGGACCGCTCGATTAACCCCTATTGCCGGAGATCATCCATCACCTCATCCACCATCTTGCGACGGGCTGGTGCCATCCTTCTAGGAGCTTGCTTCACTGGCCTGTGGCTACCTGTCTCAATGTGGTGCTCTACCAGGTCCGTACACCCCAAGTCCAGGTCTCCTGTGAAAAACACATCTGCATTCCTCACGAGAAGCTCCCTTAGCTGTCCCACTTGGGGCTCCTTTAGACACTGGGAGCTCCTGGCAAACAGGTCGCGCAGGTAGTCGGGCAGCTCCTCCTGGGGCTTCGTCAGGGTTCTTCTGCAGACACAGGTTCTCGGTTCCTGGTCGATCTCTTGGCACAACCCCACCATGGTACCTTGTTTTATTTTCTATGGGCTGTAGGAGACATTGGCCACGACGACAGGCACTTCCCCTGCAGCAGGGTTTACCAAAGTACTGCCTACAATCACCCCGTTTTCTACCGGGCATCGACTTCCACACACAGGCTAGCTGGGGGGTCACCCGTAATTTGACAGGGTAACAGCATCTCTGACCTCGGAGAAATAATGGTGGTGCGCTTGACCGTCACTGGCAGGCCCTCCTTGTTCACAATCGTCTGTGGCACCCTCCTTCCTCCTACAGTCAGCTGCTTAGCGCGGAAGTCCAGCTCGCACCTGTGGGAGACAAGATAATCCATACCTAGTATGCAGGGGTCGTCCATATCAGCCACGTAGACAGAGAGGAACTCTTCCTTTCCTCCGAGCTCAAACTTCACGTCCACTGGGCCTCTGAGCTCTGCATAATGTCCAGTGACTCCGCACAGTCGATGCGACGTCTTAGGAAGCCGACGATGACTCACCACGTCAGGCCGCACCAGTGTGCGTTCCGAGCCTGTGTCGACGACCACAGGCCACAACACTCCGTCAACCTTGCCCTCCACTTGGCAGCTCGTCATGGTGGTTCTCCTGCACACTCATATCTTCGGGGCATGTACAGGACAGACTGGTCGTTGCCCCCGTGAACCAGTCCTCCTTAGTTTCCCTCGCCCGAGTGGTGGTCCCTCGTTGGGGGCACATTTTTCCGACACTCTTTCTTCCAGTGTCCCTTTTCTCCACAGGTCCAGCACTTGGGTTCTTCCCTGGGCTTCTTCCTAGCGCCACCTTCATATTCCTTCTTCCTCTTATAGCAGTCGTTCTCCTTGTGCCCAACCTTCTCGCAGTACCAGCACGTTCCTTGGAACCTGTCTGTGTCGCTGACAGCGCCCTTTCGTGCCCTAAAGCCAGAAGTCGAGTCGTCCCTGAAGCTTGACAAGCTAGACCTAACAAGGGACTCAAACTCCATGGCACGTGCCAGAGCTTCCTGCATTGATGTTGGCTTAGCTTGCTTCACTTGTATCTTCAGCTGAGGGCTGTCCAGGGCATCGATGAATTGATCACGCAGCAAAACCGTCAGCAGGTCAGGGGTGGCACCTGGGTATGCCTTGTGCGCCATGCTCTCAAGGTCCTGAGCGAGTTCCTGAAGAGACTCGCCGCGCGTCCTGTTGCGGGTTCTGAACTTAACCCTGAAGAGCTCGTTCTGGTGCTTGGTCCCATATCGTTGCTCCAGCGCCTGTGCCAGCCCACCGTAGCTGCCCTTTGTCGCATTGTCGAGCTGAGCAAGGACCTCCAGCGCCGCCCCTTTCAGGCTAGTGGCCAGCTGTACCGTGCACTCTTGGTCATCCCATCCATTCCGAGCTGCCAACAGCTCAAACTGAGCGCGGTAAGCCTCCCATGAGACCTTGCCATCAAACTCCTGAGGCTTCTTTCTAACAGGCGACCCCAGCAGACTCATGGGGCTGGCGGAACTTCTTGCGGGAGTAAACTCTGGCGAAACAGGGCTCAAACTACCCCGGACTTGCGTAGGAGAAGCTTCTTGGGTACAAGTGGCCCCTGCAGGCACTGGCTGTCTGTTTCCAGCCAAACAGTCTTCAAGAGCCTTCACTCTGTCACTTACGTCACAAACTGCCTGTTCTATACGATTCACCTTTCCCTGCACTTCTAATATTTCTTTGTGTGTCGTCTCCCGTACCACCTCTATCTCTTGTTGAAGATTTGTGTGTTCTTTCTCCACTTCTATCAGGCGTTGTCCTAACTTCGTGGTCACATCAGTCATTTCTCTTCGCACTGACTCACTTCCATCTTGTACTGCTTGTAGCTGTTGCTGTAATCCCGTGAAGCGATCTTCTAGCTGTTTTTTGAGTTTTTGGAGTGTTCTTTCTTGTTGTTGCTGTGCTCTTTCTTGTTGTTCTTTGAGTTCTTGGTGTGCTCTTTCTTGTTTCTCCCCTTGTAGTCTCAAAGCTTCCAAGCGTTCAGTCAACACGTCGTCCCTCTGGGCAGCTTGGGAACGAGTCTCCATGGCGAAAAAAACAAATGCCTACACTCCTGACGGCAATTGTTATGCCGGATGTGTTACTTGGGTTCCGTGTCGCCGTCAGGAGACTCCGTGGGAGGGAGATATGAAAACACCTTGCACAGCTTCTGTAGTTTAAATAGTACTTCTTTAGTAGTACAATTCACTCTGACTCTTCACTGATCACTAGCTTACTATGACAGGGACTGACTCCTCTCGCCCTCTTCTCCTTTATATATATATATATATATATATATATATATATATATATATATATATATATATATATATATATATATATATATATATATATATATATACAGAACAGTACAGTCTAGAACGTCACAGTATATACTCGATCATACAAGAATGAACATGTAGCAAAAATATGTGCGAGTTGGCAACACTTTCCGCCTGGCGCCTGGCTCCGCGGGGCGCGGGCGAGGGCGGGTGGGGCGGGCAAGGCCCCGCCCCTCTACTCTCTCCTCCTGGAGTCTTCCAGAGGCCCATAGACCCCGGGGGAAGCTTCCAGCACAACAATATCAAGAATGTTGTTTAAAGGTCCAGTATAACTCCGACGCCTTAATGTTGGTCTATTTTCTTCCAAACCTTCACAAAACCCTTTGTATACATATAATACAGTAGTAAAAAGTGGCGGACAAATGCCACCTACCTACCTACCTATTCACAAAAGCGTCGCCTCCTCTGGTGCTGGCCGCGGCGACGGTGGTGCCGCCGCCCCACAAAATAGCTCGCAGAGGGTTTAGGGTGGGGGAGCATGAATACGAGCTATTTTGCGGCGGCGGCGGCGGCACCACCGTCGCCGCGGCCAGCACCAGAGGAGGCGACGCTTTCGTGAGTAGGCCTCGGCAAATAAGTGACCAGAATCACTTAAAACATACCCATATACACCAGGAAAGCACATTCTGCAATAATAACACAAACAATCAAGGGAAAGTTTTACGCCATGTCGGAAAAAAATCTCTAGTCAAACCTGGAAAAATCCCTAACTCACGTAACACTGTAAGGTATTTAACGAAATCTATATTGACCCCCTAAGCCCGTGTTTTACACGGCCTTCATGAGCCAGAATTAAGGCATTTAACGAAATATACAGGGTGTCCCACGAGTTATGGTAAATACTTTGAGAGATGATATATCAGGTAATTCTAAGTGAAAATTACTCTATACACATATGCTCGTTTTTGTTTTATTATGCGAGAAATTGAGTGTTTAGGTGTGGCGGTTTGTGTGCTGCCGGGGGCTGCGGGGCCATGTTGTGTAGGGAGCAACAGCTGACTGACTGCCCGGGCGTGATGCCGCCAATCTGTAGCCTAGTGATAAACATTTGCATTTATTACAACATGGGGCTGCATTATCAACAAATAACACTTACTGAGTGACCAAATAAATTACTGTGCGGGATAATCAAAGAAAAAAATACTCCGAACTTAACAATGGAACAGTTAGAAAAAACGCTTTATGCAGACATGGCAACTCACTGCGCTCACTGTGGGGCTGTGACAGTTGACACAGTGTAGTGTTTAAACGCCAGTGTGATAACTCACCTTACAACAAGTGTTCAAAGTGAGAGCCTTCACACTCAATACACTTCCTTGCTCGATCCAGGACCGATGTCGTCACCCTCCTCAGCATTGGTCTGTTGTTCTTTATTTCCTGTGTCACTTCCTGGATCCGCTGAATTAGCTGTTCTCTTGAATGCGGTTTATTCTTGTACACCAAAGACTTCATGTGACCCCATAAGTAGAAATCCAGTGGTGTTAGGTCAGGGGATCTCGCTGGCCATTGCTGAGGGCCTCCTCGACCAATCCACCTCTCAGGAAATAGCTGGTTGAGGTATTCCTTGACTCGTTTACTGGAGTGTGGTGGTGCACCATCCTGTTGTAGTATGAGATGTTCATAAATGTGTAGTGGAACTTCTGTCAGAAGGAGAGGAAGCTCATCTCTCAAAAAGTCATGGTAGACGTCCCCTGTTAGGCGCCCCTCGAAAATGAAAGGTCCAAGAAGTAGGTCATCCACAATGCCACACCAAACGTTTACGGAGAAGCGATGCTGGAAGTTGCTTTCAACAGTTTGGTGTGGATTTTCCTTTGCCCACCAGTGATCATTGTGAGTGTTTGTTACTCCGTGGCGTGTAAATGTTGCCTCGTCTGTGTACAGAATGTGGTTGCTGTGGTGTTGGTGTTGAAGGAGCCAGTGACAAAAATTCAGTCTCTTTTCATGGTCTTCTGGTTTTAGGTGTTGTGTTTTGTGTAAATGGTACGGGTGAAAGCCTTCTCTCCTCAGCGTGCGCCAAGCTGACATGCGTGTAACTCCCAGACGCGATGAAAGCCTCCGTGTGCTTATGCTCGGGCTTCTTAATGCTGCTTGAACAACACCCCTACCTTCCTGTGCCCCTTCTGCACGCTCAGCTGTTGCAAGCACTCCCGGGAAAGTTCCAAAATCTCTTAGGTGCTGGAAAACTCGGCAAAATACTCTGCTGTCAGGATGTCTTCTGTCAGGATATTTTTGTCTGTATTCTTGTGCGGCAGCCCAGGAGCTACCGTTACAGAATCCGTAGATGAACATCATGTCTGAGTATTCAATATTAGTGAAGGTAAAGGGCATTTTCCAGAGGTTATTTCGATAAAGTGTAGTCAGGAAACACTTCTCAGTGCGACGTTTACGCGCGCCTCAACAGACTGTCGGCATTCCTTGCTGTGAGTTGCCATGTCTGCATAAAGCGTTTTTTCTAACTGTTCCATTGTTAAGTTCGGAGTATTTTTTTCTTTGATTATCCCGCACAGTAATTTATTTGGTCACTCAGTAAGTGTTATTTGTTGATAATGCAGCCCCATGTTGTAATAAATGCAAATGTTTATCACTAGGCTACAGATTGGCGGCATCACGCCCGGGCAGTCAGTCAGCTGTTGCTCCCTACACAACATGGCCCCGCAGCCCCCGCCAGCACACAAACCGCCACACCTAAACACTCAATTTCTCGCATAATAAAGCAAAAACGAGCATATGTGTATAGAGTAATTTTCACTTAGAATTACCTGATATAATTTATCATCTCTCATAGTATTTACCATAACTCGTGGGACACCCTGTATACCCACCGACACTTTATACAATAATGCCAATGTGAAGTAACTTTACCTTATTGAGGAGGGTAGAGCTCAGCGGCGTGGAGGAGGAACTGGTGGAATCGGTTTCCCTCATCCGTAAATTTCCTCTTGAAAATAGATTCGGCGAGGTATCCAGCAAAGTGCTGCTTTGCCCGGCCGAATCTTGGAATCCTTGCTCGTACCTCCCGCCATTCCCTCTCAATATTCTGGGTATGGGCCCCAGTGATCGGGTCAACAAAGTTTTGACTGTGGTTCACAGTGGAATGTTGGTAGCCATACTTTTCCAATTTGTTATATAACTTTCAGCAGTCAGTAATAACATGTGTACCGGGAAGCACATTGTCTTGGAGCACTTTCATGAGCGTTTGTTCATCACGCGAGTCCACTGTGGCAAGGAAAATATTCCGCGATCCTCTCTCTATACCACCGAACAACCAAGTCCCTTCAATTAATCTCCCACAGTTAAATTTCTGTTTGCCAAACTTTGCCTCGTCCACTTCCACTACTTTACCAACACCACCAAGTTTGACAGAGGTCTCAATACAATAATTTATTGCCACTTCACGGCAGAAGGAATACCAGTCAATGACTGTGGTCTTGCTACACCGCAACTCCCTCACACTCTCTTTCACTGTGCGAGCAGTCCTGGTCCAAAGAAAAGTGAGGCTCACGGTGTCATCGATACTTAGTTTGGAGTTGGAGAACCACGTACCCTTACGAGCCGACTTATAAAAATTGCATCTCTCCACAACTTTTTTCTTGTTGCGAGTTACATATGCCGCTTCCTGTCACAGCGGAAAATGAGTTGTTTGTCTTTCAGTTCCAGCACCGAATCACACTTAGAACACGTAATGTTCATTTTAAGGAGGTTGTGAGTGACCAGCAACTCCTTAGTTTTCTGATCGTCGACTAAGAGACGAACAATTTCCCGGTAAATGAAGTCACAACCGTCACAGCTCGCCATTTTCTGACAATATGGCGCTTCTCTCTCTCATGTCTCCCTCAACTCGCTCAGATAAAAAATAAATGACCGAAGATTTGACCAAACTGATCCCTTCCCACTAAAAACAGTATAAATCCGGCGCCTTAATTTTGGTCTATTTTCTTCCAAACCTACCCTCTACCCCCAGCAAGCTTGGGGACCTGTCGGAATGCGTGATGGACCTGGTCTCACATGCGTGGGCTAATCGCTAACCAAGCGTACCATCGCTAACCAAGCGTACCGTCGCTAACCAAGCGTACCATCGCTAATCACCCTAAAACAGCCCCGAGCCATGACTCAAGGTCATTCGGGGCTCGGGCTGAAAGGGCCGGGGTAAAAAACAAAAAACAAAAAAACACGTGGTGGACCTGGTCTCACATGCGTTAGGTAATCGCTAACCAAGCGTACCATCGCTAAACAAGCGCAGCGTCCCTAACCAAACGTACCATCGCTAGCCACCAAAAAACAGCCCCGAGCCATGACTCAAGGTCATCCGGGGTGCCGGAATTTTCAGCCCGAGCCCCGGATGACCTTGAGTCACGGCTCAGGGCTGTTTTAGGGTGGTTAGCGATGGTATGCTTGGTTAGCGATGGTATGCTTGGTTAGCGATTAGCCCACGCATGTGAGACCAGGTTCACCACGCGTGGTTATTATTACTATTATTATTTTTTTAGAACACGCAGCCCAACCTATTTGCCGGAGTGTTTTAGGTGATTCTGATAATTTATTCCCCGGAATTTACTCGTTTCTCCCTCCACCCGAAAACCCCGCATTCCCACAGGTCCCCAAGCTTGTTGGGGGTAGAGGGTAGGTGGCATTTGTCCGCCACTTATTACTAATCTATTATATGTATACAAAAGGTTTATGAAGGTTTGGAAGAAAATTGACCAAAATTAAGGCGCCGGAGTTATACTGGACCTTTACCGAATACTGAATGATGTTACTGAGGCTTTGTTGAACAAAGCAAGACGAGAAATACATATGCCGCAAGATCTGCAGGAGGTCATGCTCATCAAGCAAGATTTTATGACCTCAGTGGATTCCCTTCTGTCATAGGGGCTATAGACTGCACTCATATACCCATCAAAGCACCTGCAAATGCAGTTGTTTAGCTGAACAAGAAGAGGAAGTACACCCTTCATATACAAGTTGTGGCAGACTCAAAGATGAAGATCATCAGCTTCAGTGCAAGTTATCCTGGGAGCGTTCATGACTCCTACATATGGCGTCAAAGTATTCTGCGGCAGCAGTTTGTGGAGGGCCAGTATGGAGACACTACTTCTTGGTAACCTAACCTTTGTTGTTGTATATTGTAAAATTTAGCAGCTGCAAGAAAAACAGCATAGGTCAATGTGCCTCCATGGTGCTGTGGTTATCATACATTTTCAAGAATGTGTGCCTGGGTTCGAATCCTGGCCTGGGTTGTCGGCACACAACCCACCCAACTATTCATCCTTCTTTTCTGGATGATTGAGACGGAGGATGTTTATTGTAGATGGTGACAGCTGAGTGTTATTGAAAAATAGGGGATAAGTGTTTGGAAGATTGTGTCGAGTTGACTGGTTAAGAAATTCAGTTTTTGAGGCGTTGAAGGACACCAAGTTCTTCTTGCCTGAATTGGAAGTGATAGTGAGCGTTCTGTAGCTCCATCCTGGAATCGTGTAGTTTCTGTTGGGAGGGTCTTTTGTAGTCTGAAGGATTGGGACGGTCACCCCTCTTAGGCACAGGCTGTGGGTGTGGTGGTCTGCTGGATGGTCCTAAGAGAGGTATCCTTTAGGGTGCAATGGCTGTTTATCCTCGCTTTTTGGCTGGACGATAAATGGGTACCTGAGGAAGATTGGGGAAGGTAAACTGATGTAAACCGGATGTCACTCTAGCACAGTGCCTCGGAGGTAATGGGATCTTTCTCACCACAAGCTCAAGGGCTAATGCGCTGTAAATGAACTTTGCGGCCACACGCAGCTATAGCGGATGGTCCCATTGTAGATAAGAGTGTCTTAATACTACCCTTTTGAAAGAGCTTAAGTAGTAGACAGGAAGATATACAAACAGAGGAAGGCTGTTCCAGAATTCACCAGCTTAAGGGATGAAAGCATGAAGAAGCTGATTAACTTTCCCTCAACAAAAACAACCATTGCAAAGATGATGTTAGATGAAAAAATAGTTTATATTCTGATCCTTGCAGGTAATTTTGGTTATCCTCTGGAGCCCTTCCTAATGACATCAGTGAGCCAGCCAACAACTGATTCTCGTCCCGCCTGTAACCGCAGCCACTCGAGGACACGTGATGGAACAGACTTTTGGAATACTAAAATCTCGGTTCCGTTGCTTGCATGGGTCAGGTGGCAGCCTTCAGTATGACCCAGTCGTGTGCCAAAATTTTAATTGCATGTATGCCACAAAGGCAAACTAAAAAAAAAGGTTAATTCTGTTTTGTTTCTAACTAAAGAAACCTATTTAATAAAAAATAAAAAACTACCTAATTGGTTGGTGTAGGTGTGAGTACTCCGTCTAGTTTTCGTTGAACTCGTCGCACTAAAGCCACATTGTAGTTTTTAAGTTCGTTCTCCAACCTTTCTTCTGAGTAGCGGAGAAGGTCCCGTGAAAAGACAACACCCCGAGATTGGTTTATGGTGGCATGGGGAGAACAGGACACTAATGCACCCAGAACAGAGGTAAGAGCGCGGAGCTTTGAGCTCTCCTTAGATGACGAAACTTCAACTAACAAGCTACCGTCTCATTGTGGCATGATCTTGGGCTCACGGCCACAAGCCATAACCAGAGAACGGTGTACTTAATTAAATAATATCGAGGGCATTTATCGAGCAGCCATCCACAGACTTGACAACAACGTACTTCTCAAATGAAACAGGTACATATATACCAGGCAGAACTTCTATTTGGGAGACTGGGGAGTTCCCAGGATTACGTGCATAGTCGGACGGGCTTGTCTTGGGCAGACCCTCTAGACTCCTTGAGCCGCTTTCAGTGACTTTTGTTTGTTTTGATCGTTATCAATGAGCGGCGATCGCCGCTACCAACAAGAATTCCGCTTTCACTGTCGTCTTTCGCGGCGCTGTTTGTTTGCATCAGTACCAGATATTGGAACCTCTGGTAACGGAGCTCTGGGAGCCGCGTAGGCTCCCCAGTGGAGCTTACCAATGACATTAATTAGTAAATAGTACAAATTCTTGCTCTCAAGTGGTTATATTATTTCTTTAAATGGATGTAAAAAAATATTACACAATACAGTAACACGTTGCTGTATTGAACTCACTTCACTTGCTGACCAGTAAACGTCCTGCCGATAATTTCATTTGATTGATTGATGGTTTATTGTTGTAAAATACACAATAAAGGAGAAGGGAGGACTTTAATACTTGTCACCATTATTCACCTGTTATACCTTCTTGGCCAAACATTCGTATTATTCTAGATAGCATCATATGTATGCATAGGGCATACATATAACGAAATCAGCCCTGTTATGTAAAAATATAACGTCTGCTAAATAAGTGTGAATAATGAACAAATGTAATGAATATATAAAGGTGAAGAGTCTGTCTTGATGACATCTGCTAAATAATAGAACTTTAATACTTGTCACTATTATTAAATAAATTATCACCTATTATCTCTAGGAAATGTTAGGCTATCAGCAGATTGAAGCGGTGTATTGCAGCGAGACTCCACTTACTTTTTGTACGTTTATATTTCACATTTATCCATCATAATCCTCCGCTCAGTTGATGTAATGTTGACATTTCCCGCCGCTCCGGCATACCAACACTGCCGAATCACGCGCTTTTGTCTTGTCATGACCGTTACCACCCTGGGGCCGGATTCATCAATCTTACCAGCCACGCCTGCGGTATCTCTCACATTTATCGGAGCGCTACCACAGCTACGGCATCTTGTAAACACGGCATTCATGAACACTATGGTAACGCCGCGTAACCAGCACTCTAGCAACGATTGGTTGCGCTGGATAGCCAATCACTTGCGAGCTTTGATGCTGTATTTCAGCTTTCACGTGTCGTTTGTTTACTAATACACATACTTCAAAATCAAGACATGTGTATTGTATAGGGATAAATACTGCCTTAAAACAAATAATAAGTGTTATAATCCCTCAATAAGATGTATTTCTAATGAATGAATGCACGTTACTTGTATATTTATCTTTGAAATAAAAATTTAATCGTTTATACAATATTCTGCACGTTTCTGTATGTTACCTTCATAGTTTTCCATCATTTGGTGAGCATTCTGTTGTATATAGATAATAATGATGGAGGTTCGGCGACGCTAACGCCAGCAGCGCGCCGCACTTTCAAAACATGGCGTCAGCTGTGAAGAGAAGGCGGCCCAATTTTTCCACCGAAGAAGTTCTAACCCTCATCATAGGGGTGAGGCAAATATGGCAAACCATCACAGGGCCACTGTCATCTTGTCTCACCGCTGCACCCAAGCAACGAGCTTGGGGAGCTGTGGTGGAGGAGGTCAACGCCGTCAAAGGGGTCGGGCGCAGCGTGGAGGAAGTGCGCCTGAAGTTCTCCGACTTCAAGCGCCACACCAAGAAGAAGCTCGGTGACTTAAGACATGTGGCGACTGGCACAGGTGAGAATATATCATCTGCAGTGTTTTAACAAGCAGTGAAAAGTCATGGATGGAGAGTTCTCCAGCCTGTAATAGATTTCACACTTTTGAAATTTGGTTCCTTATTACCTTATTAACTATTGTTATCCGATGGTCCTGATTCATTTGTATATTATGCTATATAACAAAGCTTGTTCTGATGTTCCTGGAAAAATTGGGAAGCATATTGGAGTCTTTCGGTATTAACAAACATTAACTTTGTTGAAGTTAACTGCAATAATGTTTGTGTTATACATTTCACTGAATGTAATCTGCATATAATAATAGTATATTTTCCTCCTTGTAACTTTTCTGATAACTGCATTTTAGTGTAGTTTTTATATTCTTTATGTCCTTCAATAGAAGTAGCCATCATGGGTGACTTTACCTCTAATTCCTTGGCACCATAGAGAACACCTGTCAGTAAAAAATACTCCACTTCATGAACAATTTGTGGACTGCTTCACTTCTTAGGGTCTTCACAAGTGGATATAATTATGCCCCAACCTATGTTTCATCTGGTAACATACTGAATTTGGTCCTAACTTCAGATGGGGATAGAATGGGAGATGTAGATATATTGGGCAATTTTCCTGTATACGCTGTCTGCTAATCTTCCTGTATTATTTCCAGACCAGTCAGTAGAGAATTGGCTAAATATGAACAGCAAAGAGGTAAATTTAACATAATAAACTTCTTATGGCATGATAGTGATTGATTATGAAATTTGCAACAGCTGTGTTGTGCCATGTTATCTAGACTTAGGCTCTCAACAAGTCGTCCTTGCCATGGAACAATTCAAGTACTTTGATGACAGGTACTGAAACTACTTTTTGTATTCTCAGTTGGCCCTTGATAGACCCCTCCTCAATAAGATAAAAAGCTCCCCAAAATTCTTTAATCAGTATATTAGAAGCAAAAACTTAATGTTCATTCTGTGAGTCCTCTTAGATTAGCTAAAGGTTATGCAACTGTGAGGAATGGCAGACATTCAATACAAAATTTTCTTCTGTTTATATTACCCATAAATTAAATACCCCTTTTTCCCATCAACTGTCTGACTCTTCTATCACTAACATAACTATTTCCTTTGAAGTAGAAAGGCAAAGACTGTCTTCTCTAGACACTAATTCTATTATGGGTCATGATTGGATCCGGCTGACCCTCAGTCTGTGGCCGCTGCTACCCAGGATCAAGGTGCGGCTCTGCCGACGACCGGGTCCTCAGCCTCCGCACAGTCTGTGCCGGAGGCGCCACCCGTCTCCCTCCCTTGCCACCTCGTCGGGGTGGCGGAAGGGTGTGTGTGTGTGTGTGGGGGGGGGGGGGGGGGGGAGAAAGCCACCAACAGTAATAATAGGCCGGGGAAAGCTAGACCTTTTACGGCAAGACGCATCGGCCATCGGACCGAAAAGAATAACAATAGTGCTGGGGTCAGCCCTCCAGCGAAAGACCATCCTTAAAACAGGGAGATCCCTCTTCGGGGGCGCCCTGAAACAACAAAATTAAATTCAAGATCGTTCAGTGGAACTGCCGCGGGTTGCTAGGAAGCTGGGAAGAAAAGAACTCAACTCCTAATAAAAGACTCTCTCCAAGAGACACTGTTAGGAGCATACGCTCACCCTCCCCCACGCAATGAGAGCGGCTCCATACCCCCAAAATTGCCAGTGATCGCTAGCTACTTTAACTAAAACCGAGTCAGTGCCATATGAAACGATGAGGACTCTCACACTCTAAAACCTCTCACGTGATAAATCATGATGCACTGTGCCTATATTCTACAGGACATTGATCCCAAGTGTTTATGCTAACATTTTTCATGTGAAGTGGTGAGAAACACTCTTCCATTCAGTTATTATAAGCTAATTACTCGCAACTAAGCTTACACCATTCTCGCATTTTTTTTCTAATCTCCTGCCGCATGTATAGCTTGAACCATTTTTGCAATAGATTCCACGAAGACTAATGTTCAATCTGGCAAAAACCGAACTTAATCTATAGATACTTAAAAGGCAGAAACCCTTATGATGCCGAAAGGAGCGGCTGAGGGGCCGAACTAAACTTCACCAAGGCTTACCAATACAAAGGGCTGTAGCTATAGGACACTGGGGAGAAAGAAACAGTGGAACACCTAATTGTAGAATGTAGCAACTACGAGAGGCAGAGAGGGGAGTTAGTAGCAGAATTAGTGATGGTGATAGGTAGGGAGAACCGATCAAAAGCGATACAGGTCAAAAGAAAGAAAAAGGTTTGTTTTGGTTTGGAATGCCAAGTCGTATAAATCTTCCTCCAAGGTATAAATACATATGAACAAGTAAAGTCTGTGTTCGTGATTTATTAATTGCTTTACTGTATCGAGTGCCTAAAACTGATAGTACAGAAGTTTTTTGTAGACCATAAAACAACGAACAACAGGTCGTAAATTCTACAGCGGTGCAACCGAAGGTTCATAATTTCATTTACCATAATACCGCTACTGAGTCAAAGATTATTGAAGAAAACTATCCTTAAATTCATGACTTTGTTTTGAATTACATTGGGATAAGCAAAACATGTTTTTTTTTTTTATATAGTAGAACCACTTTTCTGTACCATGTTATGCTTTACAGATAATCTGGCATCTTTTTTCGAGGCATCAGGCATGGAACTGTTCTAATTACAGTGCCATACACTCGCCAGCAGACCCCACACAAGCCCCTTCACTACCATACTTACCTATAGCAGTTATCAGGTACCGCCCATCACACCGTGGGAGTTCCCAAATACACATTTCAGCCGGTACTTCAACTTTGACAAAGCAAGCATCTCGGCGGGAATTGCTCGATAGCTTTTCCTGTCCCACAAAGCTAGCCACGCCACTTCTGTACCAGTATACACGACGACTCCAAATCCGATGCTGACGTTGGATTTGGAGCCGTCTTTCCAAACTTATCCCGTTCCGGAACTTTACCTGCCCTAGCCTCAATTTTTACCGCAGAACAATCTGCCATTCGTTTAGCCTACTCTAAGTCACAGGCAGTCCTGTCCGCAATGGAAGATTTAAGAAGCACCCACCCTATAGTTTTAGAATTTTTAGCTAGCTGGTTCTAACCAAAAGGCGTGGCCATCAAATAATATTATGCTGGGTCCCTGCCCACGTCTCTGTGGGTGGAGGTGGTAGCTGAGTCGTCAGAGTGACGGCGCCGCGTTCAGGAGGACGCGAGTTCAATCCCCGTCCGGTGCCACCAAGCTGGGATTTTTCAGCCGCCGCCGAGTGGCTCAAAAACTAACCACATGCTGTCCAGAAGACCACCTATCAACCCGGACACTAGATTCTAGGATTAAAAATGAGCTCCGGGAGGGCAGCATGAGCCAATACAAGATGGCGCCACTATAAACACTCGCCTGCGCCAGAACGGGCTGGGCCGACCATCAGGACCCACCAGGAAGAAGCCTTGGGCCGACCATCAGGCCCCACCGGGAAGAAGCCTACCGGCGCAATAGGCCGCGACGTAAAAAAATAAATAAATAAATAAATAAAAAATAATAATAATGAGGAGGCCGATGAGGTGGCGCGGGCCGCTGCTTCTCGTCCTCCCTCACAATGCGCACTTCCATTTCGGGATTTGTATCCCACCGTGCGGTCTGCACACCAGAGGGTGTGGCAGCGCAGGATGGAGGCTGTGATTGCCTCGACAAAGATGGGGGAAGTCACGACCAGGGCAGTACGTCCCTGGTCATATTCCCATATAAGGAAACGTAAGAGGGAGACTGTCCTGACCCGCCTTAGGGTGTTTCACACTCGATACATATATGGCTTCCTCATGTCGCGGGGAGTTCAGCACTACTTTGATGACTGTTTGGTACCCCCTGACTGTTCACACTTGCTGATCGAGTGCTCCAGTCTGGAGGACCTGCGAGAGCGGTACCTCTCCCGGTGTCGGGTTGGAGATGGGAGTTTCTCTCTGTCTGGTGCTGGAGGAGAAGGCTCTCCTCGAGACATGTCGTTTATGGCTTCCTACAGGAGGCTGGCGTCCTCAGCCTCCTGTAGGTTTTATTGACCTTTTATTGTTTTTTTACCATGTTTTTAATTATTTACCAATTTTATTATAGTTTTGTATTATAGTTTATTCTGCATTGGATTCAGCGCCATATGACCACGCAGTTGCGGCGCCAAGACCTGTTCTCCTCAATTATCAATCAACCCATTCACTCTTCTGAACCGTTCATCTCCAGTGCAGCCTGATGCCATCCAAGTAGTCTTATGTCTCCGTTATTTGGTTGTTTAGCTTCTATCTTCCTCCTGGTGCTCCCGTTGATGGGGGAGATCTCGATCAGCTAATTCATGATCTTCCCTTCCCATTTCTTTCACTGAGCCATTTAAATGGTCGCCACCCGTTGTGGTGATTTGCTGGCTTCCTTGGTGGAAGATGAGGAACTGGAAGTTTTAAATTCTTGGGATGTAACGTATTTTCAGTCAAACTGGAATTTTTACAGCAATTGACGTGTCTCTGTGTTAGCCTACTGTAATTCTCGATTTTAGCTTGCGGGTGTTGCCGGATGTTCATGGCAGTGAACCACCACCCCCCATTGTAATTACATCAATCACTAGCGCTTTCCCCACTGGCGCCTAAATAGAGCAGGTGGCCGAACTGGTAGCGTACTGGGTCCACATACACCGAGTGATGGACGACGCGGGTTCGAATCCCCACGCTACCACTCGGATTTTTCAGTCACCGCCGAGTGGCTTAAAACTACCCACATGCTGTCCTGAAGACCACCCATCAACCCGGACTCTAGAGGAAGCCGTCCAAGCGAATCAAGAACGAGTTCCGGGGGGCAGCATGAGCCAATGCAAGATGGCGCCACTATAAACACTCGCCTGCGCCAGAACGGGCTGGGCCGACCATCAGGCCCCACCTGGAAGAAGCCTTGGGCCGACCATCAGGCCCCACCAGGAAGATGCCTACCGGCGCATCAGGCAACGACGTAAAAAAAAAAAAAGAAAAAAAAAAAGACTGGCAGCTATTCCATGAATTATGCGTCCTTGGCCAATCTGTGAACAACTTTGGTAACACTGATGAGGCGGTAGCATATGCAACTAATGTGATGCACTCGGGGGTTCTTTTATCTATTCCCAAGACCTTTGGTAAATGTCCTAGGGTCCTGTTTCTTGGTAGACTCGAGAGTGTGCCTCTGCAGTGACAGCCAAGCGTGTCGCCGTCTCTCGCCTTCGTCGCCATCGTGGGAACCCGCATTGTCTGGAGGCTTTTCGAAGACCGCAAACTCATGCACGGCGATTGCTGAAGGGGTCCAGGTCTTGGAAGAGCTATACAGTATTTCCACACTAGACTCCTCTTACCCAGGTATGGAGCGGGGTGAGAAAAATCTCAGTTATATCATATGCTACTGGGACAGAGACTGATCCTTTCGTTGTTGCCGAACCATTTGTTAGTCCATTTGCTGCAAGTGTGTCTAAAAAAATACTACATCTCCTTCGGCACGCCAACGCCGACGATTAAAATCCAGAGATATCATTTTCACCTCCCCTAAAAGTGAATCATATAATATCCCTTTCTTCTCTTCTGAACTTCGGGTGTTAGGGTGTTAGGATTCGTCTCCAGGCTATGACGATATTCCACACCATTTTACGTCATATGGCCGACGAATCCCTTCCTTTTAACTTGCATAATATAATAGAATTTGGTGAACCGGTGAGTTCCCGTTCACTTGGGGAAGCACTACGGTTATTTCCTCTTTATTTGCATTATATAATAAAATTTGGGGAACCGGTGACTTCCCGTCCTCTTTGGGTTGTGCTACGGTTATTTCCTTTTTACTTGCATTATATAATAGAATTTGGTATATATATATATATATATATATATATATATATATATATATATATATATATATATATATCTATATATATATATATATATATATATAGGGGATAAGGATGAATGCAGATCGTTGGGTAGCTCAGCGGCGATTGAAAGTACATATAATAAGAAGCATGGACATGGGAGGAAGGGAGCATGCGAGTGACGCGCTACGTTAGATGTTTACCAATGCTGCCTGGAGCGCTGACTGAGAATCACCTGCCCTGCCGACCACTTTTTTTTTTTTTTTTTTTTTTACAGCAAAGGAGACAGCACAAGGGCACAAAAAAAGGAAACATTAAAAAAAGCCCGCTACTCGCTGCTCCTGTAAAACTCCGAAGAGGTGGCCAATAGAGCAGTCATTTACGTGAGAAGAGGTGTCCTGATACCTTCCTCTTGAATGAGTTCAAGTCGTAGGCAGGAGGAAATACAGTTGAAGGAAGATCGTTCCAGAGATTACCAGCGTGAGGGATGAAAGAGTGAAGATGCTGGTTAACTCGTGCGTAAGGGATTTGGACAGTAAAGGGATGACCTTTAGTAGAAAGTCGTGTGCGGCGGGGCCGCATGAGGGGGAAGGCATGCAGTTAGCAAGTTCAGAAGAGCAGTCAGCGTGAAAATATCGATAGAAGATAGTAAAATTCGCTTTACTATAATTTGGTATTAAAAGTGAGTTTTCTCTTGCTTCTGTTTCAATATTTAAGACACATCTGATAATGTTGTGGATAATGTTGATAGGCAGAGACGAAAGAGTTTGACCAGGCAGGGTGTCAGCACAGAAGCACAGTTTTTAAGGACAATAGGAGACACTCCATCAGGTCCATAAGCCTTCTGAGAGTTGAGGCCAGAGAGGGCATAGAAGACATCATTCTTAAGAATCTTAATAACAGGCATGAAAGAGTTAGAGGGGGGATGAGTAGGAGGAATATGCCCAGAATCGTCCAGAGTGGAGTTGTTACAGAAAGTCTGAGAGAAGAGTTCAGCCTTAGAGATAGATGAGACGGCAGTGCTGCCGTCAGGGTTAAAGAGAGGAGGGTAAGAGGAAGAAGTGAAATTGGAGGAGATATTTTTGGCTGGAAATGTACAGACATCATTGCGCGTTGGAGGCTCAAAATTGGAAAAAAAAAATTCGGAACAGCATGTTTCCTTACACTGTGGTCTCCTCCGTGTTTTTTTTTCTTTTTTTTTTTTTTTTACATCCCCACTTATAGCGCCGGTAGGCTTTCTTCAGGTGCCAGATGGTCGGCCTAAGCCCGTCATGGCGCAGACATTTTTTTAATAGTGGCGCCAGTTATGCTTGGCTCTTGCTGCCCCCCGGAACTCATTCTTGATTCACCTGGACGGTCTCTTCTAGAGTCCGGGTTGATGGTTGGTCTTCTGGACACCATGTGGGTAGTCTTAAGCCACTCGGCGGTGACTGAAAAATCCCAGGTGGTAGAGTGGGGATTCGAACCGCACGCTAAACACTCAGCAACCGCCGTTGTCGGCAAGCACTGAGGGAGAAGTAGCCCAGCGCGTCAGGCCAGTTAACCGCCTGGCTTGCTATATACGCCACGGTCAGTTTATTTCTTGTCAGTACCGATATCGCCGTCTTCAGTGCGGGTATCATCGGTACTTCAATTAGCAGTACTTGCCCACCCCTACTGTCTGGTCTGCACACTGAGAGAAACGCATAAGTAAACCAAAAATATGAAGATTAGCAACAAATAGGATTCTAAGTTTGGTAGGCTTAATGTACTGTATGAAGAAAGATTATAGGATAGGAACCTGCCAACAATACGTGAGAGAAGAGAAAGAGGAGAATTGATAAATCGACGCTTTGAAAGGATTAAAGGAAGTAATGATTGCAGCGTTCTGAGAGTGTTATGAAATCAAAAGAAAGGCTGGATATGATGTAGATATGAAGCCAGGACACTATGAGGATAGTTCAGGCCCTGTACACTACAACTGGGTAAAAAGTATACACACCTGGTTAGGGTTGGAGTCGGAGGACAGTTCTGAAGCGCCCTGCCTTGCCCTGCGCTTCCAGCATCTCAATATGTAGAAGGCTGCCATGCCTGTGTGAGAAGGGACGGTTAGGCTCACGACACACACACACACACACACACACACACACACACACACACACACTATCTCTTTCTCTCTCTGTTATGTTTTCATACGGAGCTGACGTAGATCTGCCGCTTGTTGGAGCTACCGCAGTCCTACCGAGGGTGGTATACATAGTAGCAGAGGCGTATATAGGATTCACTAAGCCTTGCAGAGGCCGTGAGGCATCGTTTTTTTTTTTTTTTTTTTTTTAACTAAATTGGGTATCTCTCTACCAGCCGTCTGGGGGGTTGCGCGGCATGCTCCGCCCTCCTCCATTGGGGTATATCCCCAACGAAATACCAAAAAAAAAAAAAAAAAAAAAAAAAAAAACTAAATAACGAAGTGTTGGATTGTGCTGATATTCAGGCAGGGATAGTTTCAGACCTTCCGCTAATATTCCCAAACTGCATTATCAAGGAAAAGCGTATAATAAAGTCACTTCTCTCTTGAATCGTAAGGGGAGACCGGTAAATTCTCGGGCGACGACTGGCAACCAACACGAGGGTACCGTGACGTTGCGGTGACGTCATCTAACTCACTTATGGGTGCTTGGAGCCGCGGTAACTTTTGGCCTTACCGCGGGTGCGGTAAGTGGTTGATGACTGCGAATTTACCGGGTGGGTGGAGATACCGCGAAACTTACCAGCCACAGGTCCGGTAAATGGTTTGATGAATCTCGCCCCAAGACTACAATGACTAATATGATACATCATTGTCCACGTGGCTGTTGGAACGTGATTGCTTTAAGATTTCTCTCTGTATACAACGGGGAGAGAGTCTCTAATCGACTAAGGATAAGTTTTAGACCCTTCTTTTCTTGTATTAAATCAACTCTTTTATCACTCATTAATCACTCCATAAATGATTTCACTGTCTCGGTCTGAGTTGGTAAGTGGTTAATGTTATTTTTCTTGCTAACGAATTCGTTTGATTGCTACTCATTGTTTGTTATCCCTGAAGTATTGAGCTTCATTGCTACAAATTAAAATACTTCGAAGCATCCAGAGATCAAGGAAAATGCTTTGCTCAATGCCATCGAGCAGGACTGGGGCTATATAAGGCACCACGTGCACTCCTCCCTGCACCGCTTCACCCGAGCTGACTAGCAAGCCAGGGTGGAGGAAGCCAGGATCTCCGCCACTAAGGAAGTGTGGGCGGCTGCAATTAAACAAGCGAGGGACTTTGAAAGCTACTACTGGTCCACCGACAATATCCACGAGTCCGTGGAACCCGTCGTAGTCAGCCTCAACACTGACGACGAGGACGAGGACGATTATTTCTTGAAAGTGACCAAGAATAAAGTATACCATTTGGTGAATTTTATTTACATGGTTTGTTTACTCAACATGTCTCTTCTTCCTTCTAATCGTTCACAATGTATATTTCATTTAAAAGTACACCTATCAGTCTAGTGATCTTTCTCTACTTGTATTTGCAGTCAAAAGTTATGAGCCAGTTGCCATAGTGTCCATGTACTACACTAGGTACTACACGTAAATATTACCTTTTATGCAGACGAGAGCTAAGGGGAGGAGCTTAATGATGACGTCACCGCAACCTTCCGGTACCCTCGTGTTGGTTGCCAGTCGTCGCCCGAGAATTTACCGAAGTCCCCCCTTACGATTCAAGAGAGAAGTGACTTTATTATACGCTTTTCCTTAATAATGCAACTTGGGAATATTAGCGGAAGGTATGAAACTATCCCTGCCTGAATATGAGCTCAATCCAACACTTCGTTATTTAATTAAAAAAGAAAAATGATGCCTCACGGCCTCTGGAAGGCTTAGTAGAAACATTGGGGGCATAGTCCAGTTCAGAAAAAAATATCACCGGATAGTACAGATAATAAAGTTATTTCAGAGTAAAATGAATTAAAGATGTAAGACTCCGTGTTCTACCAAAAGGTTCCGAAATAACGGTCACCTGTTTCGGCGAATGGACATGTTTCCGGTTCTGGGAAAAGCCTAGAAATGCATTGCGTCACGTACCTATGATAATGTAGTGCACATATTACGTCCTATAAATCGCTAGTTGACTGGATATTGGAGGGATATCTCAAATTCTTCTCATCTCACGGGGAGAAGCCACCATTAGCTCGTGACGTCATCAGACTGCAGCGGAGTACAGCAGACGACAGTACTAGTGTTGTGTCCTTTGTTTTTGTTTTTATCAGCTATGGCCACTCGAAGGTTGTTGAATAATTACTCCTGTTGTTAATATGATGATGTGGTAGGAACATAATTACATGTCTGTGTATTCAAAATTACATACAAATATACTCTGAGTCATTTGAATTAAACTGGGCAAGTAACAACAGTCATAGTTTGTCTTTATCCCAAGTTTAGAAACAATATTCATGAACAACTTTACATATGTGTAAAGATGATCTCGTTTTTACCTGACGGGTCGCCCCTCAAGTTGAGTGATGTCCGAGTTGCCAAACTCCAAGCACTAGTGTCTTTTCAGATACAGTTGACAAGAACTATAATGTATATTATTAATCTCATGTCTATGTGCTCAACAGTAGGCCTGTCCTTCACATTATGCATGTATTTTTTATTACCTGTCTTTAACTTGTCACAAACAAGCATTGCTTACCTTTAAGTATGGATCCTTAAGCACATCATAGATGGTTTGGCACATATCAGGAATGATTGCAGACAGACTCTGTTTTGATATTCTTGTCCTGTGTGCTTGTGGTTGAGCTATTGTGAGCACTGCACTGATTGTCCTTGCGAGCCCCGTAAGGAGAATATAAGAACCTACGGGTGTTTTGTGGACCCTTGTGTGTCGTGGCCACCACCACCACCACGTGGCATCCTGCACAGAGATCAAGCTCCGTGTTGGGTGGCCTGACGAGCACAAGGAACCAGGTAAGTCGTGTTATTCACACTTTTGCGGAGTGAGTACACCTTATTGTGTCTCTTGGTGCCAACACGGATCAAACCTTGTTGGCTATTTTCGCCTTATGAGCTCACGTCCCTGGGTATCCGCTTAACCCCGTGACATCCATCTGGTACTCTCCTTTTTACCTCACTAAAAACTCTTTTGGTGTCTCATATATCTCCTCTCATTTCCTCTCATCCCCTGTTCTTTTTATTTTATTCATATATACAGGTATAGGTAAGTGAAAAGTCCAAAGGTGCACAGTCGCGTGCTGACTATTAAAAGGGCAGGAAGCACAATGTATAAAGTACTTAAGGATTTAAAAACAATGTTCACATGATTTTACTCCAATGACAACTGTCAATAGAGTAAGGAGTGAGGGTCCCCAGTGGTGGACCGCCAATTTTACCGACTTGATGTTCATTCCCCGGATGTGAGGGACAGTGGCCGTGAAGAGATTTCTCATCCCGTAGACTCGGCCCACAAAGTAATGTTGGTGGTAGCTGATGCGGAAACGCGGCACCTCCACTGCGTTACCACTCGATAACACCGTTCTCGTGTCCCGCATGGTGACTCGGAGGTTAGCCGGCCTTGGATGGGTCACACTCGATATACACATGCATGCTTCCTTATGTCCCGAGGAGTTCAGCCCTACTGTGATGACTGCTTGGCCCCCCTGAGTGTTCGGCACTTGCTGGTCGAGTGCCCCAGTCTGGAGGATCTGCTAGACGGGTACCTCTCCTGGTGTCGGGTTAGAGATGGGAGTTTCTCTGTCTTTTGCTGGGGGAAAAGGCACTCTCTCCGGAACATGACGTTTATGGCTTCCTACAGGAGGCTGGCGTCCTCAACCTCCTCTAAGTTTTACTGATCTTTCATTGTCTTTTCTTTTTTTACGTGGCGGCCTATTGTGCCGTTAGGCTTTTTCACTGGTGGGGGCCTGATGATCCGCCCAGCCCGTTGTGGAGCAAGCGAGTGTTTATAGTGGCGCCATCTTGTTCTGGCTCATAATGTCCCTCGGAGCTCATCTTTGAGCCTGTTTTTGGAGAGGTAATCTAGAGTCCGGGTTGATAGTGGTCTTCAGGACATCATGTGGGTAGTCTCAGGCCACTCGGCGGTGACTAAAAAATGCCAGCTGTGTGGCGGTTAGGATTCGGCGCCGGCACGCTAACCACTCAGCCACCGCCTCATGTTTTTTTTTTTTATTATTCACCGTTATTTTTATTTATAGTCTTGTATTATAGTTTATTGAGTTAAAAGTTCGGCGCAATATGACCCTGCAGTTGCGGCGCCAAGATCAGAACGCCCCAATAATCAATCAATCACAAGGACGCCGGACACTTAAAGAAGCACGACGATCCTCATTTACCAGTTATGTATCCACACTTTATTCACAGACACAAATGTCACAGGTGCGGAAGAGGGTTCACAAAAAGGGGAGTCACGTAGTCGTGGTGACGGGGCTTGAAGCAGGATTGGCGGCACCACCTGCCGTGATAGTTTGCCTACCTCCATAGGGCTCGATGTCCACTGACCTCCCCCGTCGAAGGGGAGTCACCTTGTCGTGGTGACGGGGCTTGAAGCGAGGTCGGCGGCACCACCTACCGTGGTGGCTTGCCTACCTCGATAGGGCTCGATGTCTGCTGACCTCGTGGACCAAGTGCTCCCCCCTCATCACCGGTAGAGGAGGCCTACTAGTGATGTTGTCTGCGTCCGCCCTTTTACCACCTAGGGCAGGGCTAGTGTCTCCCCACGTTTTTTCCGTCCGTGGCGTCACGTATACTCCCTGTACCCTCTCATCTGGGACTTGAGCCCATTGCGGAGCGGGGTGTAGTTCCCCTCGGTGGGCAACATGCTCCTTTGGTGGGAGGGTGGGGATGAGACGGGTAGTTCAGTGTGGGCCCACTGAATCAATCGGCTGGTCATGCGTTGGCTAGGGTCAAGCGGTCACTGCCGGGTGGGAGATCGCAACGGTCCCGCGGCCACCGTTAAACGCTCCGGCCCCAACATCCAGCCTCCCCTTGTTGGGCTCCGTGGTGGGTGGGGATGTGGGGAAGTGAAAGATTTTTTTCTATGTATGGGTAAAAATACCTTTTCCCGGCCTGCCTCTCTCCCTGAAGTCCGCCCGTCCCCGGAAACTCCCACACGATCCTCTCTCATTGCCACCTTGGAGCCTTTCACGGCTCCTTTTGGTGCGTCTGGAAAGTCCCTACCACCTAGTCCTAGAGGGTCTGCCCAAGTCACGTCCGTGCGACTCAAAGGTCCACGGAATAGTTCAGTAAATTCACGTAAACCTGGGGGCTCCTCAGTCTCCCAAATAGAAGTTATGCCTGGCATATATGAGCCTGTTCCATTTCAAAAGTACATTGTTGTCAAATCTGTGGATGGCTGCCCAAGACCAGGCCACAAGGGCACGGGAGCTTGTTGATTGAAGTTTCGTCACCTGAAGAGAGCTCAAAGCTCCGCGCCCTTACCTCTCTTCCTGATGCATCAGTGTCTTGTTCTCCCCATGCCACCATGAACCAATCTCGGGGAGCTGTATTTTCACGGGACCTTCTCCGTTACTCAGAGGAGAGGTTGGTGAACGAACTCGAACACTAGGATGTGACATCAGTGAGAAGAGTTCAACGAAAAGTAGACGGAGTACTCACACCGACACCAACCCTGTTTATTACTTTCAACTGATTAGTATTGCCCAAGACTGTCAAGCTGGCCTGGCTAAATTTAAATGTGAAGCCCTATGTCCCCAACCACAGAAGGTGCTTTCACTACCAAGCGTATGATCACGTCCAGACCTGTCGGCACTTGAAAAATGGCATTGCAAAAATTTGTGTGTCCTGTAGCATTGATAACCACGGTGACGACTGCCCTGGCCCTGTGCGGTGTTACCACTGTGGTGAGCCTCATCCTGCCTCATCAAAGGATTGTGAGCGCTACCTCTTTGAAAAAGAGGTACTCACTATACGCAACCAGTAAAGGGTGGCCTTTGCTGAGGTGAAACAACTTGGCATCAACAAAATTTCAAGACCAGGAATGACATACGCCGCTGCCCTCAATCCCATGCGAATCACAGTTCTGCCACTACCAAGTCTGTTGCTCCCACAACCTCAGGTTCGCCTGAAAAGGCCGTCTTATCCAACCAGACGCATACTGATGGCCCAGTGAGCCCCATCAGCAGAAGCGCACGCGCAGCGAGGAGTCCCTCGGAAAAACACCTCCTGCTAGAGTGCCTTCTCCAGTGCCCGCTTCGGGGTCGCTGGAAGAACCCCGGGTGCCGGCAGCAGTCTCCACCCCTGCACCAGTGGCCCCGGCTGACCCTCAGCCGATGACCACTGCTGCCCAGGGTCACGGTGCAGTTCTGCCGGCGCCCGTGCACTTCGCCTCCGCACAGTCTGTGCCGGGGGCTCCACTCGTGTCCCCGTCCCTTGCCGGTTCTTCGGAGTGGCAGAAGGTTGTGGTGGAAAGGGTGAGGAATCCAGCGGCGGGAGCGGGAGGCCGGGGAAATTTACGTGTTCCCCGGCCGGTCACATCGGCCATTGAGCCGAAAAAGTGGACAATAGCGCTTGGGTCGATCCTTCAGCGAAAGCCTGATACTCCGACAGGAGGTCCCTCTCCGGTGGCGCCCTGAATAAACAAAGATAAAATTCAACATCGTTCAGTGGAACTGCCGCGGGTTGCGAGGAAGCTGGGAGGAATTCCAGCCCCTAATTAGTGACTCCCAGCCACAGTGTCTGTGCCTTAAGGAGACACTGTTGGGAGCATACGCTTATCCTCCCCCACGCAGTTACAGTGCCGTATACTCTCCAGCAGATCCCTCACAAGCTCCTTCGGGAAGTACGTGTCTATTCATATCCAACGACATAGCATACACTCCGCTCTCACTTAACTCTCCATTGCAGGGTGCTGCCTCTCAAATCCACATAACACGTACCTACACTATATGTTCCTTGTATCTTCCACCCAGTGCACCAGTCAATCAGCAAGACCTCTTGACACTGGTACGCCAATTGCCCTCACCCTTCTTACTAGTTGCCAACTTCAACAGTCGCCATACACTATGGGAGGATATCACCAGGAACCCAAGAGGAGTCACTGTTGCATTTGTAATTCAAGACCTAGACCTCTGCATACTGAACACCGGTCATCCAGCACACTACCATATGCAAACCAACACACGGTCAATTATTGACCTCTCACTCAGTTCCCCCGATGCATACCTGGACTTCAGGTGGGAAATATCATAGGATCTACATGGCAGCGACCACTACCCAATTTTCATTCCACTTTCCAACCGTCACCTCGATTACCACGTTGGAAATTAGATCAAGTGGACTGGGAGCTTTTTCGGACCATGACTCACACGGAGACATCAATTGATGACTTCGAGACAACGGAGGATGCAGTTACCTTTCTTACGGCGCACATTCCAAATAGGTTGCCATGCACTTTTGCCGCCTGAGAGGCCAGCATCCAGACCCTGATCTCATCATGTGCGGATCACATTTACCTGTTGCAGAAGAACACAAGTTCTTGGGACTCATCTTCGACAGGCGCCTTACATGGCTTCCACACCTAAAAGCCTTAAAATCAAAGTGCATGAGATCGCTCGATATCTTTCGTGTTCTGTCATGCACCTCTTGGGGCGCTGACTGCACAATACTCCTACGACTTTACCAGACACTCATCGGGTCGAGACTGTCCTACGGCTGCGAAGTATACACATCGGCAACAACCGCCCGCCTCCACACACTTGATGCAGTCCGTCACGCGGCAGTCCGACTGTCAACTGGTGCCTTTAGATAAGGGGTCGGGGAACTTTTTGGGGCGTTACCCCAAAAGAATTTGTATTAAATTGAATTTACCCCTGTCTTTGAAGTACGCCGGCGGACAAGCCAATTTACGTATAAAATTCATAAATAATAATTACACAAAAATTCAAATTGGGATAACGTTTATTTAATCTATCATTAGGAAGTAAAAGTCCGTCTTTTTGCATGGAAATAGCACACACACACACAAAAAAAAAACATAGGAAATTATATATTTATATACGGAAATAAAAGTCACTCCTTTTGTCATAAAAATGGCACACAAGCAAAATTATTGACTATTGTGTATTTCATATTCGTACAAAAACAAAATAAGAAAATGTTTATTGAATCCACTATTATGGGGAAATAAATTTTTACCCATTCTGGCAATAGAATGGCACACAAAGAAAACTAATGAAAATTATTGAAAACTTGATTATTTTATTCATACCAGCTACCTCAGGCTTTGGAAAAATGATAGTTTCATTTTTTAAACAAGAAGCTCAATATCAGGGATTTTTTTGTCACTGCAATTTGGATGCTGTCTTCAGGATCCAACCGGTTTCTGTACTTTGTTTTTAGGTTTACAAGGGTAGAAAAGCCTTGTTCGCAAAGGTAGGTTGTTGCAAAAGGTAGCAGCATTTTAGTTGCTTACAAATGTGCACTTTTATAAGCCTTTGTAGCTTTTGACATCCAAAAACTTGAGAGGTCACCCTTGGTCTCGATTCCATGCTTGTTTCACTGTTGGAACGAAGTTCAATAATTTCTTCTGCCAATCCTTCAGGCTCTTCAGGCAAGTCAGACAGTTCATATGTGAAGGAATTCACAACCCAGCTGACAGTATGTGGTGAATCAAGCTCTGGAAAGTAGTCACAGAACCTATCCTTAAGTTTGGTCACTAAGACTGCAGTCTCCTCAGTCTTTCAAAAACTCTGCCAGGTTTGGAAAGACAACAGTCTTATTAGCAGAGCTGGGCACTTCCGTACCTCTGTCCGCACCTCCGCTCCTCCGGACCTGCGGACCTTTAAACGAGGTGCGGAGGTCCGAAGTGCGGAAAGTTTTTCAAAAGTGCGGAAGTAACAGGTGCGGAACGGCAGTATTTTAAGTCCGTACCTCCGCACCTGAGGTTTTCAAGGATAAAAAAAATGAAAACGACAAACAGTCCGCGCTCTGCAGTAATACTTCCGGTCGTTTACGCGGTCTGTGCTGCAGGGCATGTTTTCCCGCCACTTGAGTGACGTCACTCATTCAGATTTACGGCCCGGTGTTGCATGTGTACTGAGGTATGATAATTATGATGAGTGTAAAAGTAGTTACTTTACTTCAGGTGGTGGAGATTCTATGCGTTAAAATGACAATAATGATAACAAAAATAATGGTAATAATAATAATAATAATAATGATAATAATAATGCTGCTGCAGTATTGCCTTGTATTTCTTTTTTTAAGGTACGGACTAGATTTTTCAGGCGCGCTTTAATAGTTTTGGGTACGGTACCGGAGGTGCGGAGGTGCGGTACCGGAACGAGTGAAAAAATTTTAGGCGCGGAAGTACAGGTACGGACTATATGTGTTTCGAGGTGCGGAGGAGCGGTACCGGACTACCCGATATCCAGTAACGCGCCCAGCTCTGCTTATTAGCATTTACTTTATGGTTCCAGTACTGAAGCTTTGATACAAATGCTGATTTTTTTTCCCTTGCTAAAATAAAATTGATTTTCTTTCCTTGTAATTCCTTATTCAGTGCATTTACATGCCCAAAAATGTCAGCTAAGTACGCAAGAAGAGCTAGCCAGGTTGATTTTCTTAACTTCTCAGCAAATATCTGCTTCTGATCAGTCAGAAACATTTCAAGTTCGGTTTTAAGAGCCCACACTCTATTCAGGACATTTCCACGTGAAAGCCACATCACTTCCGTATGGAAAAGAAGAGTTAAATTTTCAGCCTCTCCATCCTCATATAAATCACGAAACATCATCGTGTTTAGTGCATGCCCTTTTACAACATTGACAATCTTAATTACATCATTCAACACAGCTTCCACTTCTGGTTCCAAATTCTTCACAACAAATGTCTGGCGATATATCTTACAATGGATGACCTGAATATTTAGATTCTGTTGTTTGGCCAAAGCCACAAAACCATTGACGTGACCAAGCACGGCGGGAGCTCCATCAACTGATATTGCAATACAATCTTCCCACTTTAAATCAACACTTTGTCTTTTGAAGTATGCATCAAACTTATTGAACACATCAATACCACGAGTTCTCAATTCAAGAGAACATAGCAACATTTCTTCTTCAATTTCATCAGAACCCATGTATCGAACGTATACCATCAGCTGCGCATTACTACTGAGATATGTAGTCTCAACAAGTTGAATGGCAAAATCTTTACTCTCTTTTACTGAAGAAATCACTTATTCTCTCACATTTTCTGCCAAGATGGAAATTATTTCTTTAATTAATAACTTTTGCAGACAAAGGCACTGAATTCAGTTGTTTAGCTACTTTCTGCCCACACATTATTTCTGCCATTTTCACCGCTGCAGGTTTGATTAGTGTCTGAAATCAAACAATGTCACTACTGATATTTCTCCGTTTATGTAGTTTTAAAGATCCTGGGCTCCTCGATGCATTCTTTTTCCTCAACTCGCATATTCGTTTCCTTCACTTAGCACATCCACATCCATAGCACATCCATTACCCCCCAAAATTTTCAAATTTACCCCATTTGGGATAATTTACCCCTGTTCCCCGACCACTGCTTTAGATCATCCCCCATTTCAAGTATTTTAGTTGACGCAGGAGTGCAACCCTTAGACTTGCAGAGAGATGGACTTCTAATTAAGTAATGGTACAGGCTACAACGCCAACCTAACAACCCTGCCTACACCGTTGCCATAGACACCAATTTAGATATAATATACAGAAATAAACCTCTCCTACCTCGCCCCTTTGGTGTCCTTGTCCGGAATGTCATTGGGGACCTCTCACTACCATACTTCCTATAGCAGTTTATCACGTACCCCCCATCGCACCGTGGGAGTTCCCAAACACACATTTCTGCCGGTACTTCAACTTCACCAAAGCAAGCATCTCGACGTCAACTGCTCGACAGCTGTTCCTGTCCCACACAGCTAGTCACGCTACTTCTGTACTAGTTTACACGAACGGCTCCAAATCCGATGCTGGCGTTGGATTTGGAGGTGTCTTTCTAGACTTTTCCCGTTCGGGAACTTTACCTGCCCTAGCCTCAATTTTTACCGCAGAACTATCTTCCATTCTTTAAGCCATCCGCACCATCTTCACTTTGCCTGTCGATACTTTTACTGTCTACTCTGACTCACAGGCAGCCCAATCCGCAATAGAAGATGTTAGGAGCACCCACCCTATTGTTTCAGATATTTTTAGCTTGCTAGTTTTAGCAATAAGGGGTGGGCATCAGGTGACATTCTGTCGGGTTCCTGCCCACGTCTCTATGCGTGGTAATGAGGGGACCGATGAAGTGGCGCGGGCCGCTGGTTCTCGCCCTCTCTCACCGTGTGCTCTTCCATTTAGGGATTTGCATCCCACCGTGCGGTCTGCACTCCAGAGGGTGTGGCAGCGCAGGTGGGCGGTTGTCATTGCCACGACAAGATGGGGGAAGTCACAACCAGGCCTGTGCGTCCATTGTCGTATTCCCACATAACAAATCGTAAGAAGGAGACTGTCCTGGGCCCGGCTTAGGGTGGGTCATACAAGATACACACATGGCTTTCTCATGTCCCGGGGATTTCAGCCCAACTGTGATGACTGTTTGGTTCCCCCTGACTGTTTGGCACTTGTTGGTCGAGTGCCCCAGTCTGGGGGACCTGCGAGAGCGGTACTTCCCCGGTGTCGGGGCGGAGATGGGAGTTTCTCTCTCTGGTGCTTGGGGAAAAGGCACTCTTCCCGGGACGTGACATTTATGGCTTCTTACAGGAGGTTGGCGTCCTCAACCTCCTGTAGGTTTTATTTACCTTTTATTGTTGTTTTTATCATGTTTTTTAAAATTATAACCGGTTTTATATAGTTTTACAATACAATAAATTTTGTTCTAGTTTCCGCGCTATATGACCCCGCAGCTGCGGCGCCAAGACACAACGCCCCAATAATCAGTCAATCAATCCGCTGACTTCGTGGACTCAGTGCTCACCCCTCATCACTATTAGAGTAGGCCGTCTGATGATGGTGCCTGCGCCCGCCCTTTTACCCCCTAAATGTTTGCCGTGCGTGGAGTCCCGTATACTCCCCGTGCCCACTCATCTGGGAGTTGAGTCCACAGCGAGGCGTGGTGTAGTTCCCCTCGGTGGCCAACACGCTCCTTTGATGGGAGGGTTGGGGTAAGACGGGTGGGTCAGTGTGGCCCCGCTGAATCAATCGGCTGGTCGTGTGTTGGCTAGGGTCAAGCGGTCACTGCCGGGTGGGCAATCGCAACGATCCCGCGGCCGCCGTTAAAAGCCTGGCAGTGGGCGCGTATACTTCCCCATTACCCTTGGGGCTCTTGGCTGCGGTCTGGCCCCAATATCCAGGCTCCCATTGCTGGGCTCCGTGGTGTGTGGGTGGGTGGGGTAGTGAAGAAAGAAAGAAATACTCCACTACCCCGGCCTGCCTCACTTCCTGACGTCCGCCTGTACCCGGATTCTTCTAAACGGTCCTCTCTCATCGCCACCTTGGAGCCTTTCACGGCTCCTGGTGGTGCCTTTGGAAAGTTATTATCCCCTAGTGGGTCTGCTCAAGACAAGTCCATGCGACAAAAATTTCCACGGAATAGTTCACGTAAACCTGGGAACTCCCCAGTCTCCCAAATAGAAATTATGTATAGTATATATGAGCCTGTTTCATTTGAAAAATAAATCGTAGTCAAGTCTGTGGATGGCTACTTGACAAATCTTTGCAGCGCAGAATCTGAGTGATATAAATAGTCCCATGTTGCACAGAATCTAATTTTATTATATTTATACAAAGAATCATCAATCAAGAGCACTGAAGGTACAAAAATATTAAGAATTGCAATACCATTGATTAATGTGCATAAAGGCTCAATGAGGTGGGACGTATTTTATCCCACCATGCTGGTTAGGTACATTATTCCCCTTCCTATCAAAGATAAAGTAATTGTCAGAATTTTTCCTCTCAATTCCTAGATAATCAAAAATACATTTTATTTTGCTTGGCCTGTTAACAGTGATCAGAAAAAAAATTAAGATACAAAATGTTTACCGTAACTAACGGTGAATTCATATTTTTTGTAGGACTTATTTTTTCATTCTCAAGCAGGATATTTCTGGAAACACTGCTTTTTTTTTTTTTTCAAGACAGAGGCACTTCGCATACAGAACAGGTCCAACCAGTACGTACCTCTTTGGTTTTTGTGCTGCATAGAGCACACTGCCTACGAGTGGTACGTTCTGGTTGATGACTTGATTCCTTTCTCCGTATTTCCACTAGAACCGTAGGTTTTGATTACTTATCTACAAAGGAGACTCATGTGTGGCTGATCTCTTCCTCTGTACTAATCTGGTTGCCAGAAGACCTTCAACACAATGGATCTTGAATTCTTACAGTGGCATGTTGTTTTTTCAATGTCCTGTTCATTATGTATGAATCCATTACAGCAGCATCCAGGAAATAGAAAAATATGCGATGCCACCATTTCTTACTGCGGCGATCTATTTCTTGTCATTAGCTGATCAAACATGTCTACGGAGTTCATGTTCTTGTTGTAGTCAGTGACACAGAAAGGACAGGGATACAAACATTTTGAGCCATCGTTTTGCCGTCTGCTTACTTCAGACATTTCTCTTGGATCATGAAAATGTCAGTATGGTTGCATCAATTCCGGTGCTACTTGTGAGTGTTTCAGAGTCTCCACGATTAATTTTCTTGCTAGAAATGAATGTTGGCTTGTCTTTTCGCGAGGGTGTCACGGTACCACAAGCATTTTTTCCTTTTTCTTTTAAGTCTCATGAAATGTACATTTGTGAAGTAGTTATCAAAGTAAACTTTGTGTTCCTTTTCTTCAAGACCTTTTACCATTGAAGTAACTACTTTTGCACCAAGATCTTTCGTAACTTTGTTGTTGGTTACAATCAAATTTCAAACAATATCCTGATTTATATGGCAGCACCCATACCTTACACCCTCTTTTGAATGGCATCCTTAGGAGATATTGCTTCATAGAACAAAGTCATTTGAATTTAATCATAGATTCATCCACAGCAACACTACAACTAGGACGAAAGTTTCATTTTTTTTAATCAATTTTATGAATGGACGAATCTTGTAAAGCTTATCATAGTCAGGACTACATCAAAGAGTTGTCATTCAGGCGCACATTACCCAAAAGCCACCCAAAGTGGTTCACTGTCATTAGCTTGCATATGAAATCATTATGAAAGCACTGATTGGTACTCCAGTAATCACTGTAGCTTAGGAGTTTGACTATTCCCATAACTAAGTTTATTCCAACGAAAGTCATTATTTCATTTTCATCAGTTGATGCATATTTCCTTCCTTTTTGCTGAGCGTACAAATTTGTTTGAAAAACTAGATTTTCAATGATTTCCTTGGATGTAAATTTAGAACAAATGTTATATGGAGTTGGGCTTTCTATATCCAAAACTTCTTGACTAGGACCTGTTTGTGAAGTAAATTCATTAGGTGGAGTTGGCTTATTTTCCTCCATTGTATCCCAGAATTTCTATCATGAATATCACTGGATTGAACATACTGTTCATTTGTCTTCATCTCCATCGTCATCTGAAGCTCTGTAGCCTTCTAGTATATCTTCTCCATCCAAGACTTCAGTGTCATCTTCATCTTCATTGTCAACATTTGATTTAGTCTGACGGAATCTCTGTAAATTGAAGAGATATTTCTTCCTCATCCAGTTTTCTTCCTCTTAGCATTTTACCTGTAATGATGATCATATATGATGAATAGGCAGCTGATAAAAAGAATATTATATTTCACTTCAAAACACAATATTATCAGCAACAAGAAGAAAGTATAACACAATATGAAACTTACCTTAAAGTAAGGGAATTACAGGGCAAATTGTATCAGCTCGGAGGTGCAAACCTCGTCACGTGGTGTCACGTGGTGCTCTGCCACCCTGAAAAGCAACTCGGCCCCTAGAACTACTTGCGCATGCTCACGGATGACCATCCAAGACTTCTATGAGGTGGGTTAGATTTTAAACCTCTGTGCTTCTCTTACGTGGAAGCTTCTATAAGTGGGACGTTATATATCCCACTATGCGACTAGACGTGTAATGCTGACTTGCCTGATGGGCGAGCCTCCCATAACCCACTTAGCCAGGGGGTACCTCTTTGGCCGACTGGTAAAGGAGTGGCTCTCCCGTTACGCTGGTCGCGGGTTCGATCCCCGGCGCCGGCAAACCTTTCCTTGTCTGGATTAATTTATCGTGTGTTTCGTTACACGCGGTGGTCATGTGGGAGTGTAGTAAAGAGAAAATTCTGACATTTCACTGGTGGCAGCGGTGGGATCCTCTCCTGTGATTCTGTTGTGTCTCCCCGAAGGGGTAACAGGTAGAGTGATGGCCCATGCTCTCCGAAGTTCATAGAAAATGGGAACTCAACACACAGAAATTAATCTAAATGGGAAAGGGGAGACGTGTAATGCTGACTTCCCTTATGGGCGAGCCTCCCATAACCCACTTAGCCAGGGGGGTACCTCTTTGGCCGACTGGTAAAGGAGTAGCTCTCCCGTTACGCTGGTCGCGGGTTCGATCCCCGGCGCCGGCAAACCTTTCCTTGTCTGGATTAATTTCTCGTGTGTTTCGTCGCACGCGGTGGTCGTGTGGGAGTGTAGTAAATAGAAAATTCTGGCATTTCAGACGTATTAAAAAGGTGGGACAAAATATAAACAAGCATGCCCTAGAGAGATAAACGACCTCGACATTATTTAATTACACCGTTCTCTGGTCAAGGCTTGCGGCTCTGAGACCAAGATCATGCCACAAGGGGACGGGAGCTTGCTGGTTGAAGTATCGTCACCTGAGGAGAGCTCCAAGCTCCGCTCGCTTACTTCTGTTCCGGGTGCATCAGTGTCCTGCTTTCCCCATTCCACCATGAACCAATCTCGGGGTGTTTTATTTTCACTGGACCTTCGGTACTTAGAAGAAAGGTTGGTGAACGAACTCATAAACTAGAATGTGACTTCAGTGCGACGAGTGTAACGCAGAGTAGACGGAATACTCACACCTACACCAACCCTGTTCATTATCTTCAACCGTTTAGTACTGCCCAAGACTGTCAAGCTGGCGTGGCTCAATCTTAACGTGAAGCCTTAACTCCTCAACCCAAGAAAATCCTTCCACTGTCAAGCATATGGTCACGTCACCCAGACATGTCGTCGCTTGAATAATGGACTTGCAAAAGTATGTGTCTTGTGGCTTGGATAACCACGGTGACGACTGCCCTGGCCCTGTGCGATGTTACCAGTGTGGTGAGCCTCATCGTGCCTCATCAAAGGAATGTGAGCGCTATCTACTTGAAAGGGAAGTCCTTAATATACGCGGCCAGGAATGTGTGTCCCTTGCTGACGCGAAACAACTTGCCCTCAAGAAGATGTCCAGTTCAGGAATGACATACTTCGCTACCCTTAATCCCCATGCCCATCTCCGATCACAACTGCCAAGTCTGTTCCTCCCATAACCTCGATTTTGCCTCAAAAGGCAGCCTGATCCAACCAGACGCCTGCTGATGGCTTCAGTGAGCCCCATCAGAAGAAGCGCACGCGCAGTGAGGAGTCCCTTGAGGACTAAAGTGCCTTCTCCAACGCTCGCTTCTGAGTCGCTTGGAGAATCCCGGGTGCCGGCTACGGCCACCACCCCTGCACCAGTGGCTCCGGCTGACCCTCAGTCGGTGACCGCTGCAGCTGAAGGCCACGATGCGGCCCTGCCGGCGCCCGTGTCCCTCGCCTCCGCACAGTCTGTGCCGGAGGCTCCACCCGTCTCTCCCTCCCTTGCCGCTTCGTCGAGGTGGCGGAAAGATAGGGGGCGCAGGGTGAAGAAGCAACCGGCAGGAACAGGAGGCCGGGGAAAGTTAGATCTTCCCCGGCCTGTCACATCGGCCATTGGGCCGAAAAAGAACACATTAACGCTGGAGCCAACCCTCCAGAGAAAGACCGGTGTTAAAACAGGGATGTTCCACTCCGGGGGCGCCCTGAAAAAACAAAACTAAAATTCAGTCTCATACAGTGGAACTGCCGTGGGTTGCAAGGAAGCTGGGAAGAACTCCTGCTCCTAATTAAAGACTTATAGCCATAGTGTGTATGTCTCCAAGAGACACTGTTAGAAGCATACCCCCATCGTCCCCTACGCAATTACAGTGCCATATAGATTCGCCAGCTGATACCACGCAAGCTACTTCGGGTGGTACGTGTCTCTTCATGTCCAAGGACATAACCCATACTCCGCTCTCACTTAACACTCCATTGCAGGCTGTTGCTGCTCAAATAAACATAACACTTACCTACACTATAAGCTCATGTATTTCCCACCCAGTAAACCAGTCAATCAGCAAGACCTCCTGACACTGGTACGCCAGTTGCCCTCACCCTTCTTAATAGTTGGCGACTTCAACAACCGCCATACACTACGGGAGGAGTCACTGTTGCATCTGAAATTGAAGACCTAGACCTCTGCATATACTGCTCAGCACAAGCAATTACCCAGAACAAATTAGTAACAAGAAGGTGTCACAAGACCTTCCTAATAACATACTAAAGTTTCAGGATAAGAATTCGCTTCAAGGGAGGAGAGCCAAGAAAATGGCATTATCAATCATCAAATTCGTCATCATTACCATTTTTATGGCTTTTTGTTGGCTTGATGCTATTGGTTTGTTGACTGAACCATATAATGTATGTATATGGTATGCTATAATATACATTATACAGGAAATCAGTTGTAAAAGGCTTGTGATATCAGATGGATCAAGTACGCATGGTAAATATGTATGATTAGAGATGTATCTGAGTGTGTTCTGGCTGTGTGTGCACAAGGAAGCAGTGTAAGTAAGGCATTCTTCCTGACAGTCAACAGTAAATGCCTGTCAGCAGAAAGAACAGATATGCTCGGAAGCACACAAAGCTTCCTCCTGAAGTTGTATGGTGGCTTCTCATGGAAGTTGTGGGTGCTGTGTCACTGGATGAGTTGGATGAGTTCGCTACAACTGCATATCAACAGGCTCATCCTTCAAACAGGCGTCCTCATCCTTCCACTGGCAAGTTTGCGCAACAACAGTCTGCTCCTTCCAAACATCATTCCCAGAAACAGCATTCCTTCAGAGAATGGATGTGGGCAGGGATGGAGATGCTGGACCCTGGGGCCAGTTGAAACTGAATCCTAATTCAGTTGCCCTGACCCCCCTTTCCCCCTGCTCTCTGCCTCGCATGGCAGCTGCCTGTGCTGCTCAATATGATCTGGGCTGGAAAGGGTGCACTGCTCTGCGATGTGTGTTTGCCTGCTCTGCCATGTGCAAAAAAATAAAGCAAATAACAAATGCCAAAATGTGATAATGATGATGATGATGAGCAAATGAGGAATCCCCACCAAGATGATGAAACTGATTTGAAAACGACTGATAAAAAACTCCAATGCCCATTGATTTTTATTTGATTTGATATATTATTATTGATTTTGATTATTGATAATTAAATTAGGACTCTACTTCTAATTTTTTGTCTAGAAGAGCTAATCATTTCTTAGTATATTTTTTCTTACCTGGCATAGAATGTGTATATTCAGGTGTGTATATTCAGTTGTTGTTTTGTTTTGATTTTGTTTTTTTTTGTTTGAAATTCATTTAAAAAAAAAATAATAAAAAAAAGTTTAAGTCCTTGCCCCAAATGCCATAAATATATAGACTAATTGTTTGACTTTTTTCTTGACTTGTTTGGGAAATGAAATAACTCTAACTCTGGCTTTGGCTTTGGACGCCATCTTCTTTCTCAAAAAAACCTTAACCAGGTTCTTCTTTTTTTTTTAGTTATTAGGAAAGGTCTTTCTGAGTCTTTCTGAAAATTTCAGCTTGTTACTAATTTGTTCCGGGTGAAAAGCTAATACTCCTGGACTAATACTGAACACCGGTCATCCAACACTCTACCATATGCAAACCAACACACGGTCAATTATTGACCTCTCACTCAGTTCCCCCGATGCATACCTGGACTTCAGGTGGGAAATATCAGAGGATTTACATGGCAGCACCACTACCCCATCTTCATCTTCCATTCCACTTTTCAACCGTCACATCGTTTACCGCGTTGGAAATTAGATCGAGCGGACTGGAAGCTTTTTCGGACCATGACTCACATGGAGACATCAATTGATGACTTCGAGATAACCAAGGATGCAGTTACCTGTTTCATGGCGCATATTCACCTGGCGGGAGAACTTACAATCCCACAGACAACGGGAAATACACCACGCCGTCCTGTGCCATGGTGGTCTGACGAGTGCGGGCAGACAGTGGCTTGCCGTCGCCGTGCCTTCAACCGCTACAAGAGGGACAGGACAGAGTTTCATAACATCGCCTACAAGAATGCACGAGCACAATTACACCGGTCCTTGAAAAAAGCACGACGGTCCTCGTTTGCCAGTTATGTATCCTCACTAAACTCACATAATAGCAGGAAAGTTCTCATCGAGCCCACCACCTGCACTTAAAATCAACAATAACATAATAGCAGGGAGCGCCGAAGTCACCGACGTCATAGCCAGTGCATTTGCTGCTGTGTCTAAGCGAGACTCTTGACCTGCCGAAGTACGCCGGCACTTGGAAGAACAGGAGAGACGCCAGCTGGACTTTTCATCCCTCAACACTGAAATATACAACGTTCCCTTCTCCATGCGGGAACTACAATCATCACTTTCCAGCTGCAACGGCACGTCGCCGGGCCCCGATAATATCCCATATGCCATGATCAAACACCTTAGTCCTACCACCACGACCCTGTTGCTCCAAATACACAACAACGTCTGGCAGACTCGCATCATGCCAAGTGGGTGGCACAAAGCCATATTACTTCCCATCCGTAAACCTGGGAAGGATGGTCCACAACCCTTACACTACCGACCCATTGCTCTAACATCCTGCCTATGCAAACTCCTGGAAATGATGATATATTTTCACCTAGTACCCCATCTAGAGAGCAATGGCCACCTGTCTCCTTACCAGTCAGGGTTTCAGAAGATGAGAATAACGGTAGACACCCTCGTGCGTCTTAAGTCAGCTATCTGCCGCTCGTTTGCAGACAGACAACACATGGTGTGCATCTTCTTTGACTCGAGAAGGCTTACGACGCGACATGGAGATATGAGGTATTGAAGCAGCTTCATGACGTTGGTCTCCGTGGACGGATGCCAAAGTTTATTGAGGGATTTCTTGGAGAACGGACCTTCCGCATCAGAGATGGTACGTCCTTCTCACCATCCCATGAACAGCAGGAGTTCCCCAAGGAAGCGTCTTGATTGTAACCCTCTTTGCCGTAGCCATAAATGATATTATAACATAGTCTCTGACGGGATGTCGTCCTACCTCTACATCGACGACCTGTCACTCTGGTACTCGGCGTCTTGGATGTCCAGCGCAGAGCGAAGACTGCAAAATGCCATCGCTAGGACATCAAGATGGGTGGAGAAACATGGCTTTCGATTCTCACTTTCTTTCTAAGTCGGTTGCCATGCACTTTTGTCGCCTGAGAGGCCACCATCCAGCCCCTGATCTCATCATGCGCGGTTCACATCTACCTATTGTGGAAGAACACATGTTCTTGGGACTCGTCGTCCATAGGCGCCTCACGTGACTTCCACACCTAAAAGACTTAAAAACAAAGTGCATGAGATCGCTCGATCTCTTTCGTGTTCTGTCATACACTTCTTGGGGCGATGACCGCACAATACTCCTACGCCTTTACCAGGCACTCATCGGGTCGAGACTGTCCTACGGCTGCGAATTATACATATCGGCAACAACCGCCCGCCTCCGAGCACTTGAGGCAGTCCATTACGCTGCAGTCCGACTGTCAACAGGTGCCTTTAGATCAGCCCCCATAACAAGCCTTCTAGTTGACGCGGGATTGCCTCGTCTGGACATACATAGAGCTGGACTTCTAATTAAGTACTGGTACAGACTACATCGCCGACATAACAACCCTGCCTACATCGTTGCCCTAGACACCAATTTAGATACAATATATAGAAACAAACATCTCTTACCTCGCCCCTTTGGTTTCCGTGTCCGGAATGTCATTGGGTATCTCCCGCTACCATACTTCCCAATAGCAGTTTATCAGATACCCCTCAAAACACCGTGGGAGTTCCCAAATACACATTTCTGCCGTTACTTCAACTTTAACAAAGCAAGCACCTCGACGGCATCTGCTCGACAGCTTTCCCTGTCCCACACAGCTAGTCACGCCACTTCTGTACCAGTATACATGGACGGCTCCAAATCCGATGCTGGCGTTGGATTTGGAGCTGTCTTTCCAGACTTTTCCCCCGTCGAAGTGGGGTCACCTTGTCGTGGTGACGGGGCTTGAAGCGAGGTCGGCGGCACCACCTACCGTGGTGGCTTGCCTACCTCGATAGGGTTCGATGTCCGCTGACCTCGTGGACCATGTACTCTCCCCTCATCACCGGTAGAGGAAGCCTACTTGTGATGTTGAGTGCGCCCGCCCTTTTACCACCTAGGGCAGGGCTATTGTCTCCACATATGTTTGCCGTGCGTGGCGTGCCGTATACTCCCAGTGCCCTCCCATCTGGGAGTTGAGCCCACCGCGGGGCGGGGTGTAGTTCCCCTCGGTGGGCAACACGCTCCTTTGGTGGGAGGGTTGGGATAAGACGGGTGGTTCAGTGTGGCCCCACTGAATCAATCGGCTGGTCATGCGTTGGCTAGGGTCAGGCGGTCACTGCCGGGTGGGCGATCACAACGGTCCCGCGGCTGCCGTTAAACGCCTGGCAGTGGCAGCATATACTTCACCATTACCCCTGGGGCTGTTGGGTGCGGTCTGGCCCCAACATGCAGCCTCCCTTTGTTGGGCTCCGTGGTGGGTGGGGGTGTGGGGAAGTGAAAGATAATAATTGTGTATGGGTAAAAATAGTTTGCCTCGGCCTGCCTCTCTCTGGCGTCCGCCTGTCCCCGGAAACTCCCACACGGTCCTCTCTCATCGCGACCTAGGAACCTTTCACTGCTCCTCGTGGTGCTTCTCGGAAGTCACTAACCCTTAAAGGGTCTACCCAAGACAGGTTTGTGCGACAAAAAGGTCCACGGAATAGTTCCAGAAACCTGGGAACTCCCCAGTCTCCCAAATAGAAGTTATGTCGGGTATATATGAGCCTGTTTCATATGAAAAGTACATTGTTGTCAATTCAGTACATGGCTGCTCGATATATGACCTCGATATTTTTTATGTTCACCGCTCTCTGGTCAAGGCTTGTGGCCGTGAGCCTAAGGTTATGCCACAAGGGGACGGTAGCTTGTTGGCTGAAGTTTCGTCACCTGAAAAGAGCTCAAAGCTTCGCGCCCTTACCTCTGTTCCTGGTGCATCAGTTTCCTGTTCTCCCCATGCCTCCAAGAACCAATCTCGGAGAGTTGTCTTTTCACGGGACCTTCTCCGTTACTCAGAGGAGAGGTTGGTGAACGAACTCAAACACTACGATGTTACATCAGTGAGAAGAGTTCAACGAAAGGTAGACGGAGTATTCACACCTGCACCAACCCTGTTTATTACTTTTAACCGACTAGTATTGCCCAAGACTGTCAAGCTGGCCTGGCTACATTTGAATGTGAAGCCCCATGTCCCGAACCCAAGAAGGTGCTTTCACTGCCAAGCGTATGGTCACGTCACCCAGACCTGTCGGCGCTTGAAAAATGGCATTGCAAAAATGTGTGTGTCCTGTGGCATGGATAAACACGGTGACGACTGCCCTGGCCTTGTGCGTTTTTACCACTGTGGTGAGCCTCATCCTGCCTCATTAAAAGACTGTGAGCGCTTCCACTTTGAAAAAGAGGTACTCACTATACGCAACCAGGAAAGGGTGGCCTTTTCTGAGGCGAAGCAGCTTGCCCTCAACAAAATGTCAGGATAAGAAATGCCATACGCCGCTGCCCTCAATGCCCATGCCAATCGCTGATCTGCCACTGCCAAGTCTGTTGCTTCCACAACCTCAGGTTTGCCTGAAAAGGCCGTCTTATCCAACCAGACGCCTGACGCCTGCTGATGGCCGCAGTGAGCCCTTCAGCAGAAGCGCACGTGCAACGAGGAGTCCCTCGGGGACACCCCTCCTGCTAAAGTGCCTTCACCAGCGCCCGCTTCTGGGTCGTTGGAAGAACCCCGGCCGGCACCCCTGCATCAGTGGCCCCGGCTGACCCTCATCCGGTGACTGCTGCTGCCCAGGGTCACGGTGTGGTTCTGCCGGCGCCCGTGCCCTCCGCCTCCGCAAAGTCTTTGCCGGGGGCTTAACCCGTGTCCTTGCCCGTGCCCTTGCCGCTCCGTCAGAGTGGGTAAAGGTGAGGGGGGCAGTGTGAGTAAGCTAGTGACAGGAGCGGGAGGCCGGGGAAATTTAGGTGTTCCCCGGCTTCTTACATCGGCTACTGGACCGAAAAAGAGCACACTAGCGCTGGGGCCGACCCTCCAGCGAAAGCCTGGTACTCCGACAGGGAGGTCTCTCTCCGGGGCCGCCCTGAATAAACAAAGATAAAATTCAACATCGTTCAGTGGAACTGGCGCGGGTTGCGAGGAAGCTGGGAGGAACTCCAGCCCCTAATTAGGGGCTCCCAGCCATAGTGTCTGCCTCCAGGAGACACTGTTGGGAGCATACGCTCATCCTCCCTCACGCAATTACAGTGCCATATATGTACTCTCCAGCAGATCCTACTCAAGCTCCTTCGGGAAGTACGTGTCTATTCATATCCAACGACATGGCACACACTCCGCTCTCACTTAACACTCCATTGCAGGCTGCTGCCTCTCAAATCCACATAACACGAACCTACACTATATGCTCCCTGTATCTTCCACCCAGTGCATCAGTCAATCAGCAAGACCTCTTGACACTGGTACGCCAATTGCCCTCACCCTTCTTACTAGTTAGCGACTTCAACAGTCGCCATACACTGTGGGAGGATACTATAAGCAACCCAAGAGGAGTCACTGTTGCATCTGTAATTGAAGACCTAGACCTCTGCATACTGAACACCGGTCATCCAACACACTACCATATGCAAACCGACACACGGTCAATTATTGACCTCTCACTCAGTTCCCCCGATGCATACCTGGACTTCAGGTGGGAAATATCAGAGGATCTACATGGCAGCGACCACTACCCAATTCTCATTCCACTTTCCATTTTCCAAAGAAAATATCTGGTAAATTTTGTGTCCCTTCATCCCCTGTTCTGTCAAACACTGGTGCCACAGTTACTGATCCTGTGCGGGTTGCTGACCTCCTCGCAGATCACTTCGCTAGGGTGTCAAGAAAGGACCCTACATCACCTTTTGCGCAAGACCGTCGGCACGCAGAAACTTGCGGGATCAATTTTACCTCTCATGGGGGTGAATCTTATAATGTCCCCTTTTCTCACTCTGAGCTCCAGTTGGCTTTAATGCAGTGTCATGATTCTTCACCGGGGCACGATGAGGTGCCATACGCTTTTTACGCCACCTGTCTCACGAAACACTTTCCTTTTTGCTGGCGTTGTATAATAAAATTTGATATACCGGTGATTTTCCTGCCTCATGGGTTGTAGCTGTAGTTATTCCCATCCTAAAACCTGGGAAGGATCCTTCACTCTCTACAAACTATCGCCCTATCTCTCTGACAGCTTGCATGTGCAAGATATTGGAAAAGATGATAAATGACCGTCTTATGTGGTACTTGGAGAAGGGAAATCACCTGTCACCAGTTCAGTATGGTTTTAGAAAAGGGCGTTCTACCTCGGACACCCTGTTGTCGCTAGTCTTCTATTTGTGCAGCCTTCGCATCTAGTCAGCACCATATCACGGTCTTTTTTGATCTTGAGAAGGCGTATGACACGACCTGGCGTCATGGAGTTTTACTTAGTCTGTATGAGTTTGGCCTTCGGAGCATTCTACCTATTTTTATTCAGAATTTTATATCTAACCGGTTTTTAAGGGTACGTATTGGAAACGTGTTGTCTGCAGCTCATCTACTTAAAGAAGGTGTGCCACAGGGAAGTATCCTCAGTGTCACACTCTTCGCTGTGGCTATCAACGGTGTTATCGGTGTAATTCCTGAAGGGGTTCGTGGATCCCTGTATGTTGATGACCTTTCGATCTCGTTTTCTGCTTCAAGAATGCCGTTAATTGAACGAAGGTTGCAGCTGACATTCAATAGAACTTCCCGGTGGGCTGAAAGTCGAGGCTTTCGATTCTCAACTGCGAAAACTGTAGTAGTGCATTTTTGTCGTATTAGTGGTGTTCATCCTGACCCTGACTTGTACCTTCATGGCCGTAGAGTTTCTTGCGTGGAGGAAACTCGGTTCCTTGGTCTAACATTTGATCGACGACTGACGTGGGTACCTCACCCCAGATACATAAAGGCAGCTTGTACGAAGGCCATGTCTATCTTGAGAGCACTAGCCCACACCTCCTGGGGGGCTGACCGTCAAACTCTCCTCCTCCTGCATAGGTCTCTTATTCTCTCCAAGCTGGAATATGGATGTGAGGTTTATTCTTCCGCTACGGAGGCCCACATCCGTATTTTGGACTTTGTACACCATGCTGGTGTTCGTCTGGCCACTGGGGCGTTCCGGTCGTCCCCAATCCCCAGCATGCTTGTAGATGCTGGCGTCCTCCCCTTAGACTTGCGTCGCCAATCCTTGATGATGCGATGCTGGTATCGTGTCCATCGTCTCCCAGACTGTGTCTTGTGTAACTATCTCCGGCGATTCCCGTTTTCCGCTTTTTGACGCCCGACCTAGTTACCCTAAACCTTTCGGATACAGAGTTGCATCAGTAATGTCAGAGCTGTCTGTCCCCTCTTCGCCTATCTGTCCCCATCGGGTTCCCAGGATAGACTACTGGCAATTCCCACAAGTGTCAGTCTGCAGTCCAGCTATATAGAGAGAATAAGAACTCCATTCCCGTTGAACAGTCGCATGCTTTATTTTTAGAGCATGCATCTAGCCATACGGGTTCAATTCCAGTGTACACGAACGGATCAAAGACTGGAGGTGTTGGTTTTGGTGTGGTCTTCCCTTCCTTTTGTCGTGGGGGCAGCTTTCCTGGTGTCGCCTCAGTTTTTACTGCAGAGCTGTCTGCCATTGTGCTTGCTCTGCAGTTAATTTTTACTCGCCCTCCATCCTCTTTTAAAATTTCTAGTGATTCACGGAGTCCTCTTCTAGCGCTAACGTCTTCTAACTCTCATAAACACAATCCTTTAATCTTATCAAATTTAGAGTGGTTGTACCTCCTCGAACGTCGTGGCTATGAAATAGGATTTTGTTGGGTCCTGGCCCATTTTGGGGTAGTGGGGAATGAGCGGACGGACAGGCTTGCTAAGGAGGCGGCGGCCCGCGGTGCCCCGCCCTTCCCACTACCCTTCAAATATTTATTTTCCTCTGTTCGCCTTGCCGTTCAGGCGGTGTGGCAGCGGAGGTGGGAGGCTCTAGTTGCCACCACAGAGATGGGGGAAGTAACCACCTCGGCCATCCTGCCTTAGAGTTACGCCGAAGTGCGAGGTCGCCGACATCAATCAGCACTGACCCGCCTTCGGACGGGCCACACTCGACTGACCCAAGGATACCTCATGTCCGGAGATGTTGTACCATAATGTGATGACTGCCTGGTCCCCTTGACTGTGCGGCACTTGATGGTCGAGTGCCCCAGTCTGGGGGACTTGCGAGAACGGTATCTCTCCCGGTGCCGGGGGATGGACGGTACCTACCGTCTCGCTCTGGTCCTAGGAGAGAAGTGCCCCGGACATAAGGTAATAACTTTTATGGAGGAGGTTGGCCTCCTCTCTCAACTGTAATTTTTTTTTTTTTAATTTGGCTTACCTATATAAAGGTCGTTTATAATAGTGATACAGGAAACATGACCTCGATGTTGCGGCGCCATGAATGACAACATCAATCATTCATTCACATGGCAGCGACCACTACCCGATCTTCATCTCCCATTCCACTTTCCCACCGTCACCTCGATTGCCACGTTGGAAATTATATCGAGCTGACTGGGAGGTTTTGAGACCATGACTCACACGGAGACATCAATTAATGACTTCGAGACAACCGAGAATGCAGTTACCTTTCTTACGGCGCACATTCACCGGGCGAGAGAACTCACAATCCCACAGACAACGGGAAATGCATCACGTCGGTTTGTGCCATGGTGGTCTGACGAGTGCAAGCAGGCAGTGGCTTGCCGACGCCGGGCCTTCAACCGCTACAAGAGGCAGATGACAGAGTTCAACCACATCGCCTACAAGAAAGCACATAGCACAAGCACGCCGGACACTAAAAGAAGCACAACGGTCCTCGTTTGCTAGCTATGTATTATCACTTAACTCACAGACGCAATTGACACAGGTGTAAAAGAGACTACACAAAATAGCATTAAAGTTCCCATTGAGCCCACGACCTGCACTTAAGATCAACAATAACATATTAGCACGGAGCGCCGAAGTCTCCGACGTCATAGCCAGTGAATTTGCTGCTGTATCTAAGCGGAACTTTTGACCTCCCGAAGTACGCCGGCACTTGGAAGAACAGGAGAGACTCCAGTTAGACTTCTCATCTCTGAACACTGAAATATACAACGTTCCATTCTCCATGAGAGAACAACAATCAGCTATTTCCCACTGCAACGACACGTCGCCGGGCCCCGATAATATCGCATATGCCATGAGCAGACACCTTAGTCCTACCACCACGACCCTGCTGCTCCAAATATACAACAAAGTTTGGCAGACTGGCATCATACCAAGTGGATGGCGCAAAGCCATTGTACTCCCCATCCGTAAACCTGGGAAGGATGTTTCACAGCCCTTACACTACCGATGAATTGCTCTAACATCCTGCCTATGCAAACTCCTGGAGAACTCCGCTTAGTACACCATCTAGAGATCAATGGCCACCTGTTTTCTTACCAGTCAGGGTTTCGGAAGACGAGATCAATAGCAGACGCCCTTGTGCGTCTTGAGTCAGCCATATGCACAACACATGGTATGCATCTTCTTTGACCTCGAGAAGGCTTACGACACGACATGGAGATATGGGATACTAAAGCAGCTACTTCTGTACCAGTATACGGACGGCTCCAAATCCGAGCTGTCTTTCCAGACTTTTTCTGTTCTGGAACTTTACCTGCCCTAGCCTCAATTTTTACCGCAGAACTATCTGCCATTTTTTGGCAATTCGCACTATTTTCCCTTTACCTATCGATATTTTTACTGTGTACTCTTGACTCACAGGCAGCCCTGTCCGCAACAGAAGATTTTAGGTGCACCCACCATATCGTTTTAGATATTCTTAGCTGGCTAGTTTTAGCAAAAAGGCGTGAGCATCAGGTGACCTTCTGCTGGGTACCTGCCCACGTCTCTGTGCGTGGTCATGAGGAGGCCAATTAGGTGGCGCGGGCCGCTGCTTCTCGCCCTCCCTCACAGTGCGCTCTTCCATTTAGGGACTTGCATCCTGCCGTGCGGTCTGCACTCCAGAGGGTGTGGCAGCGCAGGTGGGCGGCTGAGATTGCCACGACAAAGATGGGGGAAATCACAACCAGGGTATTGCACCCCTAGTCGTATTCCCATATAAAAAGTCGTAAGAGGAAGACTGTCCTGGCCCGCCTTAGGGTGGGTCACAGTAGATACACACATGGCTTCCTCCTGTTCCTCATTGTTTGGTCCCCCCGACTGTTCGGCACTTGCTGGTCGAGTGCTCCGGTCTGGAGGACCTGCGAGAGCGGTACTTCCCCCGGTGACGGGGCGAAGATGGGAGTTTCTCTCTCTCTCTGGTCCTGAGGGAGAAGGCACTTTTCCCGAGACATGACGTTTACAGCTTCCTATAGGAGGCTGGTGTCCTCAACCTCCTGTAGGTTTGATTGACCTTTTATTGTTGTTTTCTATCATGCTTTTAATTTTTAATTGGTTTTGTATAGTCTTAAAATAAAAGTTATTAGCGTGTCGGCGCGGCGCGGGTTCGCGTCACGCACGCCGCCACAAGCTGGGACTTTTCAGTCATCGCCGAGTGGCCTAAGACTACCCTCAACACATGCTGTCCTGAAGATCACCCATTAACCCGGACTCTAGATTTTCTCTCGAGAGAAAGGATAAAAAAATGAGCTCGGGGGGCAGCAGGAGCCAAGTTACATGGCGCCATTATAAACACTTGCCTGCGCAATAACGGGATGGGGTCGATCATAATGCTTCACCAAGTAACCCTACAGGCGCCATGGGCAGAAACGTAAAAAAAAAAAAACATTGTATGTAATTTCAGCAGTAAGGAAAGATAGATGTAGAAAGACATAAATGAAAGAATTTGACCGAGCAGGGTGTCAGCACGGAAGCGCAGTTTGAAAAGAGAATAGTAGGCACTCCATCGGCCCATAAGCCCTCTGAGGATTGACGCTAGAGAGGGCATAGAAAATATCATTCTTAAGAATTTTAATAGCAGCCATAGTGGAGTCAGAGAGAGGAGGAGTTGGAAGAATATATAGCTTAAGGACAACAAAAAGTAAAAAAAAAAAAAATAACGCTTCTCCCCGCTCCCATAATAGACAGAAGTAAAGAGTGGCCAAAAGAGAGGTAAGGCTGTTCCAGAGTTTACCAGTGAAGGGGATGAAAGAATGGAGATGCTGGTTAACTCTTGCATAAGGGGTTTGGACAGTATTGGGATGAGCATCAGTAGAAAGTTGTGTGCAGCGGGGCCGCAGAAGGAGGGGGGGGGGGCATGCAGTTAGCAAGTTCAGAAGAGCAGTCAGCATGAAAATATCGATAGAAGATAGAAAGAGATGCAACATGGCGGCGGAATATAAGAGATAGAAGGCTGTCTGTAAGAGGAGGAGAGCTTATGAGACAAAGAGACTTAGACTCCACTCTGTCCAAGAGAACTGTGTGAGTGGAGTTCCCCCACACGTAAGATGCATACTCCATAATAGGGCGGCAAGGCCCTTATAAATGGAAAGCATCTGTGCTGGGGTGAAGAACTGGCGGAGACGATACAGAACGCCCAACTTCGAGGAAGCTGATGTAGTGAGAGAGGAGATGTGAAGTTTCCAGTTGAAATTTTGAGCTAAGGATAGACCGAGGATATTAAGTGTTGAAGATGACAGCTGAGTGTTGTCGAAGAATAGGGGATAGGTGTTTGAAAGATTGTGTCGATTTGATAGGTGGAGAAATTGAGTTTTTAATCCGTGGGATGCTACACCGCCCTATTGGGCGGATGGAGAGCAGGTGCGAGCCAGCCCATTTTGGCCACAAGTGTTTTAGCTATTTTTGACGAATTTATTATTAAGGAGACACCTAGCAACTTAACTTGACCTATGCCGAGGGCAGGTGAGACAGCAGGTCATTCTCCTCCTCCCCCTCTTTTTCCTCCTTCCACTCTTTCTCTTATAATCCCCCTAATGATTTTCCTACTCCACCTCCTCTCTCTCTCTCTCTCTCTCTCTCTCTCTCTCTCTCTCTCTCTCTCTCTCTCTCTCTCTCTCTCTCTCTCTCTCTCTCTCTCTCTCTCTCTTCAATGGACATTATACACCTTTACGTTGTTACTTTATGTGTGCGTGTGTGTGTGTGAGAGAGAGAGGTGGAGGCGGGGCTGTGGAGAAGGAATGGGAATTATAAATCCCTTTAGAGGCGGAAGGAAGGGAGGGAGGGAAGAGGGGGAGATAAGGACGTGGTGCAGAGAGGAATTTACTGTGTGTGTGTGTAACAAAAACGAGAGAGAGAGAGAGAGAGAGAGAGAGAGAGAGAGAGAGAGAGAGAGAGAGAGAGAGAGAGAGAAACTCCCTTCCGTCACACACACACACACACACACACAAACAGACAAACAAACATACAACTTCACCCCTTCAAAGAATCCCAGAACACCTGTTTGGGCAACTACATCCAAAAAGATCTAACTGCCTTGCTAATCTCTTAATTGTTTTTACTGCTGCCGCTAGGCATATAGGCGTAAACGAGCCCGGTATTTTCAGCCGTAACGACTTGAGATACTTGTCATGTCAGATACTTGTCATGTCAGATACTTGTCATGTCTAGCTATCAGCTTTATCTTATGACTAAAATAACCGATTACATTCACTGTTTTATTGAAAAAATAATAACTGTCGTCTGCACATTCATGAAACCAATCCGTTAATATGGAATGAGTACCGATTTGAAATGGTCATTCTGAGGCTAATATACGTATGCCGCATTGCTGGACTTTTTTCTTGAGAACGGTCTCGCAGCTTACGGGTTAAAGCCCCTCTCACACTGGAGACGATAACGATGCGATTCGTGAGTTCCCCATACCAAACAGAAAATACTCGGACCGTAGCGGTTCCGCAGCGTTTTTAGCAAATTTGAATGCGACACGAAATCCACGAGATGCTTGCGGTGGTGACTTGGTTCCCACGCGAAACCTCTTTGTTATGTTTGTCATTCGCCGCGATGGTGAGCAGAACCACGGTTGTGGCGGTTCTCGTGCGGTGGAGGTGATAATGCGCCACGGTACTTGCGGAAGCGGTGCGAATGCGACTCAACAGCTTGCGGTCGCGACGAGACTAAGTGGAAGGGCACTCGACACGCTTCATCAGTTCAAATCGCGGCGTTCAAGGGTCAACATCATCCAGTTTCCATCAACAGCATGAGTTCCAGAGGGAAATCCGGGAGAAAAGTAGTTATAATATTGCCATACTGGCTTGTTTTTCCGGGGCAATGGCGCGTGGGGCGGGGCGGAAAAAACAGCCGTAGTGGCGGCTGTCATACCGGCTTGTTTTGGCGGGGCAAGGGAGCGTGGGGCGGGGCGGAAAAACACGTGGGGCGGAGGGCGGAAGGACATCCGTAGTATCCTGCGCCATACCGGCTTGTTTTGGCGGGGCAAGGGAGCGTGGGGCGGGGCGGAAAAACACGTGGGGTGGGGGGCGGAAGGACATCCGTAGTATCCTGCGCCATAGCGGCTTGTTTTGGCGGGGCAAGGGAGCGTGGGGCGGGGCGGAAAAACAGCCGTAGTGGCGGCTGTCATACCGGCTTGTTTTGGCGGGGCAAGGGAGCGTGGGGCGGAGGCGGAAAGACTTCCGTAGTATCCTATGTCATAGCGGCTTGTTTTGGCGGGGCAAGGGAGCGTGGGGCGTGAAAGAGAGTGATCGGCAGTGACATGCTATGGGGAGGGAGCGAGGGATGTGCTATGGTGCGGTTGGTGGGAGGTGACGAGTCCGGGAGCGGCGAGACATGGGCTGCGCCATGCCTCGTTCTGTCTAAGAGGGAGCGTGTAGGGTGAAGTAGTGACGCCATGCTGAGATGCTATACTTAACAGTTACGCCTTTGTTACCTGTTAGCTTTGCATACACACACACACACACACACACACATACACACACATGGTAAATCAGAGTTTGAGATTAATCAAGTACACAAAGTTATGTTGAGTGCATTGAAACTCTGTCTTTGAGAAAGAAAGTATAGTAACTGTATCTTTTTATTTGGGGAAGATGATGTATAAGTAACCACGCACATGTTAAACATAGAGTTTGAGGTTAAGCATACACGTTAAGTACACAAAAAACACAAAGTTATGTTGAGAAAAGGAGAGAAGAGGAGAAAAGGAGAGGAAGAGAAAGAAAGGAGAAAGGGAAAAGAAAAGGAGAAAGAGAGGATAAAAGGAGAGAGAGAAAGAGAGAGAGAAAGGAGAGAGAGAGAGAGAGAGAGAGAGAGAGAGAGAGAGAGAGAGAGAGAGAGAGAGAGAGAGAGAGAGAGAGAAGACGAAGATGAAAAAGGACAAAGAGAAAGGAAGAAAAAGAAATTATATGAATGACGGGGAGTTGGCTTATGGGAGCACGTGCAAACACTGTCACAGTTGAAAATATAGTATGGAAGATGGCGATGATGGGAAAGTCGTTACGTAAAATTCGCTACACACCTGCTTCCGCCCTTCACCCCCCCCACCCCACCCTCCTCTAGCAGATGTGTTAGGTATCTCCCACTCTCCCGCGTTAGGCGAACAAAGCTGAGCCCTGGTGGGGAACGGCTTAACGTCACGGTGTTGACTCGTCTCTGTTGCGGGATGATGGTATATTTCTCGTGAGAATGAGAAGCAATGCTTTGTGTAAACAGTGTGGGAGACGAAAGTCGTTTAGTGGATCGTGTCGGTCGTGTGTCGACAGTGACCGCCGTGGAGATGACTCTTTGTTTAAACATTGTGGGAGACGTTTCACATCTCTCCTTCCGTCCATGAGTGTTCTTCACCACGAGCTAACAATGCAGAAAAACTCTGTGAAAGCTGTGGAATGGTATTCGGCAGGATACATCTGTACCCCCTCCCCCCTTTCCCGCGTTTTTCCGGGCGTCAAGATAAAGAATTAAACTACCACCGCGATAGTCTTTATATAAGGAATAGTTAAAATGAATAGGATTTTATGATTTTTATTGATATCTAGTGAGAAACTAACATGCCAAAATCTTATATTAGCTTAATGCAGGTCGATTATTTTTCGTTTGTGTTAAATCCAAACTTAATCCAGTCTGAATAGTTAAACCATTACATGAACACAATAAATTTTGAATTACACTCTAAAAAATACATCTTAATTCTGGATGAGTTGTATTAAGAAAAGTTATAGTACAAACATATGGCATACATGATAATAATAATAATAATAATAATAATAATAATAATAATAATAATAATAATAATAATAATAATAATAACATTGTTAAAATGCATCTTAATTCTGGATGAGAGGGATTCAGACAAGTTATAGTACACACATATGGCATACATGATAATAATAATAATAATAATAATAATAATAATAATAATAATAATAATAATAATAATAATAACATTGTTAAAATGCATCTTAATTCTGGATGAGGGGGATAATTCAGACAAGTTATAGTACACACACATGGCATACATGATAATAATAATAATAATAATAATAATAATAATAATAATAATAATAATAATAATAATATTGTTAAAATGCATCTTAATTCTGGATGAGGGGGATAATTCAGACAAGTTATAGTACACACACATGGCATACATGATAATAATAATAATAATAATAATAATAATAATAATAATATTGCAACGTTCTGTGGATCATATGTACGTTTCTACTACCTAGTTACCACGTCCCCATCACCTTTTAAGAACCCTTTTACTACATCCCATTACGCCAATGCTATGTATTGGTACCTTTAATGTGCATATTCCCACAACCTTTCTGATAATCGGGGGGGGGGGCTTCGTGGTGCAGTGGTTAGCACACTCGGCTCATAACCGAGAGAGACCGGGTTCGATTCCCGGGCGGAGTGGAAAAATTTTGCTGGGATTAAACCTTCCCACACTCATATCCTTGAGCATGCGAAGACAATGAAGTGTAAAAAAAAACTTGCTTTTTTATCTCGTAAAGGAAGAAATACAATCACAAAGGAGTAGGTCAAGTAGGTCATTGCGTTTTTTTTGTGTGTGTGTTTTTGCTACGTTAATGTTACCTTTAGCGTGAATATTGCCACATTCTTCCTACTAAGCATACCATTACCTTTCTGCTACGTTTCTTGCAACGGTTCCTTCTATTACCTGTGTCATACTCATATCTTCGTTAACTGCTCACAGTCACATAACCATAAATTTTACTTTTCGTTAATGCATATAAACGACGCTGAAAATCAATGTAGTTACACTTGAAGATGACATGATCGTAAAAATCTAACTTGTTCTTAGTCAGCAAATGAGCAAAGACAAGACAAGACATTCTTAACTTATTATATTTTATTCATACTTTTCTCCTTTCTCTTTTTTTTTTGTGTGTGTGAGGCGGAAATCAGTATATGCAATCCAATATAACACATTTATTTAGAACATGTCAAAGTGCTAATTATTGAGAGGGTGATTTTTTTTTCTATTTGAAAATACAAAACAAAAAACAGACAGAATAATATAGTTCGCTAGTTAAGGCACTTGTTCTTTCCAGACATTATGGAAATGATTTTGATGACGGTAAAATCTTGAACTCCATATAAGCATTGTAACGCTGTTACCTTCACTAATTCCACACATTCATTTGCTTACGGGAGAATATAATAAGAAAGAAAAGATAGTTATACTTTGAGCTTTCAGAAAAATAGGTAATTTAATCTACAACTTTAACTATATTTTTTTCCTAGACACTTAAAAAAAAAAACTCCCATAACATGACACACAATTCTCAAAATGAATCTTAAGTACATTAGGAAGCAGAGTATGCACTTTTTAGGGGGTATAGAAAAATGATTTTGCCGGGATTAAACCTTCCCATACTCATATCCTTGAGCATGCGAAGATAATGAATTGTGAAAAAAAGCATCAAAATTATTAAAAAAAAATACAGTCATCACATTTTTTCTACCCAAATGTTAGATCCCACCCACATTTTGAATCGCGAAAAAAAAAAAAAAGTATTGCTCGTAAAGGAAGAAATACAATCACAAAGGAGTAAGTCAAGCTGTCAATAACACCAACAAAAACGACAAAAAAAAAAAAAAGATATACTTTCCCCTGAAATAAACTGATCTTATCGAGCAAATATATTATAATATTTTACCTAATTCATTAAGAACAAGGTCAACAATACCAAGGGATTATAGTGGGTCCTATTAGAGTAGTGTGGAATGGAACCAAACCACAGTAAACCACAGGATTAGGTCAACAATATAAGTGTATCTCCAAGATCCTATTAGAAAGTAGTATGTAATGGAACCCAAACACCAGGAAACCATGGAGTTAATGTGATCAACGCATGATACTCAGATATGGAGGAAAATTAGAGAACCATATTTTTTTTTATCAATTAATGTGACCAGTAATGTTAATTTTATAACCAGAGACCAATGAGGACTAAAATATTTATGTATTTCTGTATTGCCAGAACACTTTAAACCTAGAGAAAGGACGCGGGATAACCATGTGCCTGAACCGGGCCTTCAGAGAAAACTTATCAAAACGTACTGGAGGAAACCAATTAGTTAATGTATGGAAGGGTATTAGTGACATGTCATCATGTATAACTAAGGTGGGCAGAACTCACTCTCTTATGTGCTTAGCGTATTATTAATCTTTTCACCTGTTGATGATCATTACCAAAGGAATACACACTAAATAAATAGAAGATAAGTGAATGTAAAACAAGTACCAAATTAAGCATGTTAGAAACCAGACAGGCTCTACAGTATTCGGACATACAGGCTGACAATCAATGATCTAGCATTGTTGAAACCGACAGCTTAATAGGAATATATTACTGGATTACCTTATCCTAATCTTAGCGTATCCTATGCATCATCAAATATTGTATGCAGAGAAAATAAAGGAGTTACCAAATGACTAGCAAATTAAACTGAAAATAAAAGAGTACGACAAGTACATATCAATTTTGGTTACACATAGTATCAAAAGATAAAAAAAAAGTTCATTGATTAGGATCAGGTATGTAAAAGGGAATTGCGGGTCAAAAACTAAATACATGGAATTCACAGTATATACAGTAAACTGAGTAAAATTACAGAAAAAAAAAATTAATAAACCAATAAACATTACGTTTCAATGAATACTGTTCATATAAATTCTTCCTGGAAGACTTTGATTATTGAAAAATAAATCCTCCCACTTGTGAACACTATGATCAGTAGTTCTTAATACCAGTATTTCATGATCTTTAATTCAATTAGGGTGAATATTTCCTCTATTACCGCTTTTCCTTTTGGAATTTTATTCTTCCACTTGATAGTTTTAAACACTTTTGAGTGTTTTGATGTCTCATTTGTTGTAAAAAATGAATAATAACCATAATATGACAATTGGGGAGATTGTATTACTCACGCGCCGACATCTCGTTTTCTACTCAGCCAACTGCTCTTTTGTTGCTATACGTTACATGTTACGTTACGTTACGTCACGTTACATAATGCGTTATATATTTTCTACTACCCTTTAAACCTTCCGTAAAAAAGAACATTGGGAGTGTATAGATGAAAACAACGGTAAATCTTTCCTCTATTCGCGGGTTCTCTTTTTTTTTCTTTCTATTTTTTCCATTGACAGAATTTAAGCTCTTTAGTGTTTTGAAGCATCATTTGTTGTGGAAATGAATACTAGCCGTTATATGACCACGTCAACGGAGTTAAGATTGGTGATACCTCAATATACTCAAAAAGGCTTAACAATTATCAAATGGAAGAAAAATACAAAACAAAACAGGAAATAATAATAAAGGAAAGAAATACCAAAGTGTGAAAATAGTCATGAAATGGGAAATTAGTTTGCGCACAGCATGGTATAGTCGATTGGCGGGGGTCAAGTTTGTTAGGTTGTTAATCAACATAAATAAGTCAAAAAATATAAAATAGGCTACTCTTTTAGGATCACTACCCTCGGCTGAGACATATTGCTTCACCACATGACGCAATGAGGTTTCAGTACATGTGATGACAAGTTTCATATCTCAGAAAAAAAGATAAAAAATTGCATGAGACCGACCGACAAGGCATCTCCTGTGTGCCTAACTCCAGCTTACCTCACTAGTCATGAATTTATTCAAGTTCTTCTTGAATGTATTTATGATACTGTCACGCACAGCATGACTGCCAAGCCTATTCCACTCATCCACACCTCTTTTGGTAAACCAATGCTTGTCCATGTCTTTGTTGAATCTTAAACCCACTGCTACATGCATTACCCGACTATTTAACAACAAAAAACCCTATTAAAGCCCTTCATCCCTTTACAAATGTCAGTCACGTCTTCTCGTAACCTTCGCTTCTCTAGAGAATGCAGATTTAAATGCTAAAGTCTATCCTCATATGGAAAGTTTTCCGTCCTTTGAATCACTTTTTTTCATCTTACTCTGTACAGATTCTAACATCTTGATACCCATTCTTAATGGACTGACCAAAACTGAACCACATAATCGAGATGAACTCTAACTAGTGCTAAGTAAAGCTTGAGGATGACTTCAGCGCTTCTATTGGAAATGCACCTTTTTTTCTTCCATTCGATAGTTTTAAACCCTTTTGAGTGTTTTGAGGTGTCATTTGTTGTGCAAATGAATATTAACTATAATATAACCATGTCAGATAGATGGATAGGCTATGCTAGGTACGCTTTAAGTCCTATTGAGACATCATGGTCACGCCCATTTCAACATTTCATGTCTATTTTCACACTTTAGTATTTCTTTCCTTTATTATTATTTCCTGTTTTGTTTTGTATTTTTCTTCCATTTGATAATTGTTAAGCCTTTTTGAGTATATTGAGGTATCACCAATCTTAACTCCGTTGACGTGGTCATATAACGGCTAGTATTCATTTCCACTAAAGAGCTTAAATTCTGTCAATGGAAAAAATAGAAAGAAAAAAAAAGAGAACCCGCGAATAGAGGAAAGATTTACCGTTGTTGTCATCTATACACTCCCAATGTTCTTTTTTACGGAAGGTTTAAAGGGTAGTAGAAAATATATAACGCATTATGTAACGTGACGTAACGTAACGTAACATGTAACGTATAGCAACTAAAGAGCTTAAATTCTGTCAATGGAAAAAATAGAAAGAAAAAAAAAGAGAACCCGCGAATAGAGGAAAGATTTACCGTTGTTTTCATCTATACACTCCCAATGTTCTTTTTTTAAAAGGGGTAGTAAAAGTATATAATATAATATAATACGTACGTAACGTAACACGTTAAACATAATAATAATAACAAAAGAAAACAAAAGACAGTTGAAACGAGAATGTCGCGCGTGCAGAGTAACATAAATCCCCCAATTGTCATTATGGTTTTTATTATTTTTTTTACAACAATGAGACATCAAAACACCAAAAGTGTTTAAAACTATCAAGTGGAAGAATAAAATTCCAAAAGGAAAAGCGGTAATAGAGGAAATATTCACCCTAATTGAATTAAAGATCATGAAATACTGGTATTAAGAACTACTGATCATAGTGTTCACAAGTGGGAGGATTTATTTTTCAATAATCAAAGTCTTCCAGGAAGAATTTATATGAACAGTATTCATTGAAACGTAATGTTTATTGGTTTATTAATTTTTTTTTTCTGTAATTTTACTCAGTTTACTGTATATACTGTGAATTCCATGTATTTAGTTTTTGACCCGCAATTCCCTTTTACATACCTGATCCTAATCAATGAACTTTTTTTTTTTCTTTTGATACTATGTGTAACCAAAATTGATATGTACTTGTCGTACTCTTTTATTTTCAGTTTAATTTGCTAGTCATTTGGTAACTCCTTTATTTTCTCTGCATACAATATTTGATGATGCATAGGATACGCTAAGATTAGGATAAGGTAATCCAGTAATATATTCCCTATTAAGCTGTCGGTTTCAACAATGCTAGATCATTGATTGTCAGCCTGTATGTCCGGAATACTGTAGAGCCTGTCTGGTTTCTAACATGCTTAATTTGGTACTTGTTTTACATTCACTTATCTTCTATTTATTTAGTGTGTATTCCCTTTTGGTAATGATCATCAACAGGTGAAAAGATTAATAATACGCTAAGCACATAAGAGAGTGAGTTCTGCCCATAGTTATACATGATGACATGTCACTAATACCCTTCCATACATTAACTAATTGGTTTCCTCCAGTACGTTTTGATAAGTTTTCTCTGAAGGCCCGGTTCAGGCACATGGTTATCCCGCGTCCTTTCTCTAGGTTTAAAGTGTTCTGGCAATACAGAAATACATAAATATTTTAGTCCTCATTGGTCTCTGGTTATAAAATTAACATTACTGGTCACATTAATTGATAAAAAAAAATATGGTTCTCTAATTTTCCTCCATATCTGAGTATCATGCGTTGATCACATTAACTCCATGGTTTCCTGGTGTTTGGGTTCCATTACATACTACTTTCTAATAGGATCTTGGAGATACACTTATATTGTTGACCTAATCCTGTGGTTTACTGTGGTTTGGTTCCATTCCACACTACTCTAATAGGACCCACTATAATCCCTTGGTATTGTTGACCTTGTTCTTAATGAATTAGGTAAAATATTATAATATATTTGCTCGATAAGATCAGTTTATTTCAGGGGAAAGTATATCTTTTTTTTTTTTTTGTCGTTTTTGTTGGTGTTATTGACAGCTTGACTTACTCCTTTGTGATTGTATTTCTTCCTTTACGAGCAATACTTTTTTTTTTTTTTCGCCATTCATAGTGTGGGTGGGATCGAACATTTGGGTAGAAAAAAATGTGATGAGTGTATTTTTTTTATAATTTTGATGTTTTTTCACACTTCATTGTCTTCGCATGCTCAAGGATATGAGTATGGGAAGGTTTAATCAACAAAATCATTTTCTATACCCCTAAAAGTGCATACTCTGCTTCCTAATGTACTTAAGATTCATTTTGAGAATTGTGTGTCATGTTATGGGAGTTTTTTTAAGTGTCTAGGAAAAAATATAGATAAAGTTGTAGATTAAATTACCTATTTTCTGAAAGCTCAAAGTATAACTATCTTTTCTTTCTTATTATATTCTCCCGTAAGCAAATGAATGTGTGGAATTAGTGAAGGTAACAGCGTTACAATGCTTATATGGAGTTCAAGATTTTACCGTCATCAAAATCATTTCCATAATGTCTGGAAAGAACAAGTGCCTTAACTAGCGAACTATATTATTCTGTCTGTTTTTTGTTTTGTATTTTCAAATAGAAAAAAAAATCACCCTCTCAATAATTAGCACTTTGACATGTTCTAAATAAATGTGTTATATTGGATTGCATATACTGATTTCCGCCTCACACACAAAAAAAGAAAGGAGAAAGTATGAATAAAATAATAAGTTAAGAATGTCTTGTCTTGTCTTTGCTCATTTGCTGACTAAGAACAAGTTAGATTTTTACGATCATGTCATCTTCAAGTGTAACTACATTGATTTTCAGCGTCGTTTATATGCATTAACGAAAAGTAAAATTTATGGTTATGTGACTGTGAGCAGTTAACGAAGATATGAGTATGACACAGGTAATAGAAGGAACCGTTGCAAGAAACGTAGCAGAAAGGTAATGGTATGCTTAGTAGGAAGAATGTGGCAATATTCACGCTAAAGGTAACATTAACGTAGCAAAACACACACACAATAAAAACGCAATGACCTACTGGACCTACTCCTTTGTGATTGTATTTCTTCCTTTACGAGATAAAAAAGCAAGTTTTTTTTTACACTTCATTGTCTTCGCATGCTCAAGGATATGAGTGTGGGAAGGTTTAATCCCAGCAAAATTTTTCCACTCCGCCCGGGAATCGAACCCGGTCTCTCTCGGTTATGAGCCGAGTGTGCTAACCACTGCACCACGAGGCCCCCCTGATTATCAGAAAGGTTGTGGGAATATGCATTAAAAGTACCAATACATAGCATTGGCGTAATGGGATGTAGTAAAAGGGTTCTTAAAAGGTGATGGGGACGTGGTAACTAGGTAGTAGAAACGTACATATGATCCACAGAACGTTGCAATATTATTATTATTATTATTATTATTATTATTATTATTATTATTATTATCATGTATGTCATGTGTGTGTACTATAACTTGTCTGAATTATCCCCCTCATCCAGAATTAAGATGCATTTTAACAATATTATTATTATTATTATTATTATTATTATTATTATTATTATTATTATTATTATTATTATTATCATGTATGCCATGTGTGTGTACTATAACTTGTCTGAATTATCCCCCTCATCCAGAATTAAGATGCATTTTAACAATGTTATTATTATTATTATTATTATTATTATTATTATTATTATTATTATCATGTATGCCATATGTGTGTACTATAACTTGTCTGAATCCCTCTCATCCAGAATTAAGATGCATTTTAACAATGTTATTATTATTATTATTATTATTATTATTATTATTATTATTATTATTATTATTATTATCATGTATGCCATATGTGTGTACTATAACTTGTCTGAATCCCTCTCATCCAGAATTAAGATGTATTTTTAGAGTGTAATTCAAAATTTATTGTGTTCATGTAATGGTTTAACTATTCAGACTGGATTAAGTTTGGATTTAACACAAACGAAAAATAATCGACCTGCATTAAGCTAATATAAGATTTTGGCATGTTAGTTTCTCACTAGATATCAATAAAAATCATAAAATCCTATTCATTTTAACTATTCCTTATATAAAGACTATCGCGGTGGTAGTTTAATTCTTTATCTTGACGCCCGGAAAAACGCGGGAAAGGGGGGAGGGGGTGCAGATGTATCCCGCCGAATACCATTCCACAGCTTTCACAGAGTTTTTCTGCATTGTTAGCTCGTGGTGAAGAACACTCATGGACGGAAGGAGAGATGTGAAACGTCTCCCACAATGTTTAAACAAAGAGTCATCTCCACGGCGGTCACTGTCGACACGACCGACACGATCCACTAAACGACTTTCGTCTCCCACACTGTTTACACAAAGCATTGCTTCTCATTCTCACGAGAAATATACCATCATCCCGCAACAGAGACGAGTCAACACCGTGACGTTAAGCCGTTCCCCACCAGGGCTCAGCTTTGTTCGCCTAACGCGGGAGAGTGGGAGATACCTAACACATCTGCTAGAGGAGGGTGGGATGCGGTGGGGGGGGGTGAAGGGCGGAAGCAGGTGTGTAGCGAATTTTACGTAACGACTTTCCCATCATCGCCATCTTCCATACTATATTTTCAACTGTGACAGTGTTTGCACGTGCTCGCCAACTCCCGTCATTCATATAATTTCTTTTCTTCCTTTCTCTTTGTCCTTTTCATCTTTCCTTTTCTTCTCTTCCTTTCTTTTTCTCCTCTCTCTTCCTCTCCTTTTCTCCTCTCTTCTTCTCCTTTTCTCCTCTTTTTCTCTCTCTCGCTTTCTCTTCTCTTTCTCTCTCTCCTTTTATCCTCTCTTTCTCCTTTTCTTTTCCCTTTCTCCTTTTCTCTTTTCTCTTCCTCTCCTTTTCTCCTCTTTTTCTCTCTCTCCTTTTCTTAACATAACATTGTGTTTTTTGTGTACATAACTCATATGCTTAACATCAAACTCTAAGTTTAACATGTGTGCAGTTACTTATACATCATCTTCCCAAAATAAAAGATACAGTTACTATACTTTCTTTCTCAAAGACAAAGTTTTAATGTACACAACATAACTTTGTGTACTTGATTAATCTCAAACTCTTATTTACCATGTGTGTGTGTGTGTGTGTGTGTGTGTGTGTGTGTGTGTGTGTGTATGCAAAGCTAACAGGTAACAAAGGCGTAACTGTTAAGTATAGCATCTCAGCATGGCGTCACTACTTCACCCTACACGCTCCCTCTTAGACAGAACGAGGCATGGCGCAGCCCATGTCTCGCCGCTCCCGGACTCGTCACCTCCCACCAACCGCATCATAGCACATCCCTCGCTCCCTCCCCATAGCATGTCACTGCCGATCCTCTCTGTCCCGCTCACGCTCCTTGCCCCGCCAAAACAAGCCGCTATGACATAGGATACTACGGAAGTCTTTCCGCCTCCGCCCCACGCTCCCTTGCCCCGCCAAAACAAGCCGGTATGACAGCCGCCACTACGGCTGTTTTTCCGCCCCGCCCCACGCCCCATTGCCCCGCCAAAACAAGCCGCTATGGCGCAGGATACTACGGATGTCCTTCCGCCCCCCCACCCACGTGTTTTTCCGCCCCGCCCCACGCTCCCTTGCCCCGCCAAAACAAGCCGGTATGGCGCAGGATACTACGGATGTCCTTCCGCCCTCCACCCCACGTGTTTTTCCGCCCCGCCCCACGCTCCCTTGCCCCGCCAAAACAAGCCGGTATGACAGCCTGCCACTACGGCTGTTTTTTCCGCCCCGCCCCACGCGCCATTGCCCCGGAAAAACAAGCCAGTATGGCAATATTATAACTACTGAGAAAGTCTGTGTCCAGGGGCAGGGGCAGAGGCCGGGAGAGGAGTAGCAGCCCAGATAGAGTCAACTCCAAGGGCAGCCCTAGGCCCGGGACAGTTCACCAGAGGAAATTCCTCCAACTCATGCTTGAGTACGTGTCTCATGAGGCAAGATGACGTAGAGTGATAGCCAGTTTGAACCCAGGCTCCAGAGACCGTCGGTAGTTGGTGTCAAGCTTGGTGATTCGTGGGCCCACACGCCTGAGCAGCTCGTCATACATGTCTTGAGGCACCCTCAGGTAGTTACAGAATGATGTGACATCTGCTTTGAGTTCTGGCATCAGGCGGGCATAGTGACCATACTGCAGCCTCCTATCAATACCCAGCCACGGCCGCACTCACCATCTCTTCCTCCTCCTTTCCTTCTCCCTGTCATTGAGAATGGTATGAACTATGGCAGCATCACTCTCTGCTACCACTTGCTGCATATGCAGCATGGACTGCATTAGGATGACCTGTTGGACATCCATCTGCTCACCTCTTGAGCTGCTCAAAAACTGAAATCTAGAGGCAACGCAGGCTGCTTTTATACCGAAAGTGTGTGTGTGCCTCCCGTGGGTCGCTATCGACTCGCTGTCTTGTGACATTCCCCGGTCTCAACACCACTTCAGCCCATTCTCGTCACCGTGGCGCCTTCTCCGGCATCTTCTCACATTCGCACCACAACCGTGGGGCATTCTGATCGCTTCCGCCGCGATAGTGGTTAGAAGAAGGGCTGCGTTGCGCGCGGAAGCCACCCCAAAGCATTGAGAATGCCTCGCGACATGGGCGAAAGTAATCCGGTCCCCCGGAGGAAGCGACTCGAAACCGACGCGATCCCACTTCTCTGCGATGCCGCAAAGAAATTTTTAAGCATGCACAAAACTTCCGCGGAAGTCAACCAACCCTTGCGATTCATTACAGTTCGCGCAGATGCCGACCCGAACATAAAGAGGATGACCTGCGTTCCAGGCGAAACCAAGGAGAATCCGGGGCGGTTTGAGCCTTTTTTTTGCCGCATCGCATTCGCACAGCATTCGCAAGCCCGGTGTGACAAGGGTATAAGGCATTGAAAAACACAAGGTTCCTTTTACTCCAATCGGAAATGATAGCAAGGTCTGAGGTTAAGCGTTCTGCAGCCTCCAGTCTGGAGTCTCGCACTGAATCCTTCAGAGTTCAGCCTTAGAGACGGATGTGACAGCAGTACTGCCATCAGGACCAAGATGTGCGAAAGATGAAGAAATAAAATTGTTGGAGATATTTTTGGAAAGGCTATGGCTTTTACTACTGATGAAAGAATTTTTGGTAAATCGGAGAATAGGTTTGGCACGATTCCGGGCAGAAATATCAGATCATGATTAGCCGAGTGCAAAGGTTTTCGCTGCCTCTCTATCTTTGATAGCACGAGAACAAGCGTGATTGAACCAAGGTTTTTTAGCGTGAGGAAAAGAGAAAGTACGTGGAATGTGTGCCTCCATTCTAGAGACTATCACCTCGGTGATGCGCTGATTGGTTTCTCTTCTAGAAGCATTAATCATTCCCCCTTGAAAGTACATCCTCAGGTCGTCCACCGAGCTGAAGCAAAATGCCAGAAGCACCACCTCTTCGGTGAGTCCAGGGACTGTACAGGAGCAACAGGGCAGGATAGAGAAATAAGGTTCTGATCGTAGGAGCCCAACGCAGAGAACAATTTACCGGAGGAAGCCGCAGGGTTAGACATTGGGAAAAGATCTAGAATGTTGGGCGTGTCTCTAAGGCGGTCGAGCATACGTGGATGTTGTTGGGTTCTGAACCAATTGGGTATTTCACTGAGCTCTACCTGCCATCTGGTGTGGCCCTGGTGGAACTACCAATATAAATATGCATGCGGCGTATACGTCCAAATAACTGATCTTACTATTTTTTTGCTATTATTTAGAAATCACATATTTTCTCATAGCTACGGTAGAGAGATACTTGACTTACTGGAAGTATTTAAGAAACGGGGAAATGCAAGCAATATGAAATTTAAATATATTTTTTCCAACATAAACAATCATCACATGCTCTATGTTGTTCCTTTAAAGTTCCATATAGTGAATGTAATATTATAAAATGCTAAAGATGTATGTACTATGAATTAAATTAGAAATATGAAATAAATATAGTACTTGCTGCTGCCAGCGTACGATATGTTTAGCAGCAGTGTAAACAACCTTCCGTGCTCTGATTGGAGGGACAGAGGAGTGCGTCGTGTTGAGGCAGCTTCGTGCCAGCCGGAGGTATGATGAACGGCAAAATTTTCAACACTATCTTCCACCACTACTATAAGATTTTGAGAGCATGACATCATGCCAGACTTGTTTGACTTCTCTTTTCTTGCATGACGGAAATATTTACCCAAGAGGCCGCACTGATGCATTCCTATTAACCACGGGATGGAGTGTCGGAGGATATATCGATGAATGCTCTTATTTTGCCAACAGTGTTCATTACAACGACATGAATAATGTACAGCACTCAGATGTTTTGGTGTAAACATGATAGTGACCATTACATCTCTGATGTTTTTCTAGTTTGGTACAGAAAAAGGTCAATTAAGCCTCGTTGGACCCCAACTGGCCGCAGGCTTGGCTCTGGCAGAGGCTCCAGCAGGGCCCCCAGATGGCAGTGAAGGACCCAATTGCTCTAGAATCTAGATCATTGGTAAGAGCAAAGCTGAAGGTTAGCTCACCAGGCTGGTCAGAGAAAGAAGATGAAAGTCAAAGCTGGTGGTGAACATAGAAATCTCCTGAAATGGAGATTTCAGCGAAGGGAGAGTGAGTCAAGATGTGCTCCACTTTGGAATGCAAATAATCAAAGAATTTTACATGGTAGAGTTAGGTGAGAGACAGACAGCTTAGATGTATTTTGTGACAGAATGACAATGAACTCGTAGCCAGACGGTGGAAAATTCTGGAAAATCAAGATTGTGGGAACGAGAGCAAATGATGTTGCGTACGTAGACGCAATATCCGGCTTTGGATTGAAATATAGAATATAGTAGGAAGATCAGTAGCCTCATAGACCTAGGTTTCGGTAAGGAAGAGAAGGAGATATGGTGTTCCACAGAATGGAAATTCATTCTATTCAGCAATACATGGAACTCGTTTTATAATAGTATTTCTCTAACAGTCGACTCTCTGTCCCCTGATTGAGGAATTTATCTGGTCCCGTAGAAAAGGATCATTCATGTAATAGTTGACCCCCTGAAGCTGAACTTTTGGCAGTATCGTTCAAAAGTTTCAATTTAGAGTAAAATTTGTATAATACTTAGTACTTACATGTCATCTCTCCAATAAACATGCCGTCAGCCTGCACAAACGGATGGTTGAAGTTCGCCTCGTGTCCCTGTCTGTTAACTGAAGTGATCCGGTCCGTCCATCTGTCGGTAAAAAGAAAAAAAATGACGGTCACTATAATTAGTGGTCTATTACTAGTAGTAGAAATCCTATTGCTTTACCGGAAGTGATTCACCGGTGATTGGCTCGCGCCTATAGGCGCCATTATGTGCATAGTGCCGCCCTTCATACCGTAAAAGAGGGTGAATGCTACCAGCTCTTCTCGCATGTAATGTACACTGTGGGATCATTTTCCAGGTTGGTCTGCAGTAATAGAAAAAATAGCTTTGCAGTTAATAAGATTCCTCAAGGACCAGCAAGACAACGTAAATAGGAGTTGTAACCAATAACTGGAAGGGTGCGATAAGAAATAGATTCCAGTAAAATACATTGTCTAACCTACATTAAAAGTGATGATAAATGTGTGTGTGTATGTGTGTGTGTGTGTGTGTGTGTGTGTGTGTGTGTGTGTATATATATATATATATATATATATTATATATATATATATATATATATATATATATATATATATATATATATATATATATATATATATATATATATATATATATATTATATATATATATATATTTTTTTTACAACAAAGTAGACAGCTCAAGGGCACAAAAAAGTAAACATAATAATAATATAAAAAAAAGCCCGCTACTTGCTGCTCACAAAAGGAATCTAAAGAGGTGGCCGAAAGAGAGGTCAGTTTCGGGAGAAGTGTCCAGATACCCTTCTCTTGAAAGAGTTTAAGTCGTAGGCAGGAGGATATACAAAAGAAGGAAGATTGTTCCTGAGTTTACCAGCGTGAGGGATGAAAGAGTGAAGATGCTGGTTAACTCTTGCATAAGGGGTTTGGACAGTATAGGGATGAGAATCATGAGTAGAAAGTCGCGTGCAGCGGGGCCGCGGGAGGTGGGGAGGCATGCAGTTAGCAAGTTCAGAAGAGCAGTCAGCATGAAAATATCGATAGAAGATAGAAAGAGAGGCAACATGGCGGCGGAAATTAAGAGGTAGAAGACTATCAATAAGAGGAGGAGAGCTGATGAGACGAAGAACCTTAGACTCCACTCTGTCCAAGAGAGCTGTGTGAGTAGAGCCCCCCCACACGTGAGATGCATACTCCATATGAGGGCGGACAATGCACCTGTATATGGATAGCAACTGTGCGGGGGAGAAGAAATGGCGGAGACGATACAGAACGCCCAACCTCGAGGAAGCTGATTTAGTGAGAGAAGAGATGTGAAGTTTCCAGTTAAGATTTTGAGTTAAGGATAAACCGAGGATGTTTAGTGTTGAAGATGGTGACAGCTGAGTGTTGTCGAAGAATAGGGGATAGGTGTTTGGAAGATTGTGTCGAGTTGATAGGTGGAGAAATTGGGTTTTTGAGGCATTGATGGACACAAGGTTCCTTTTACCCCAATTGGAAATGATAGTAATGTCTGATGTTTAGCGTTCTGCAGCCTCCAGCCTGGAGTCATGTAATTCCTGTTGAGAGGGTCTTCTATTGAAAGAAGTTGAATAATGCAGAGTGGAGTCATCAGCGTATGAGTGGGTAGGACAGTTTGTTATGGAAAGAAGATCATTGATGAATAACAGGAAGAGAGTGAGTGATAGGACAGAGCCCTTTGGAATACCGCTGTTAATAGGTTTATAAGAAGAACAGTGACCTTCTACCATAGCAGAGATAGAACGGCCGGAAAGGAAACTGGAAAACTGAAACGGCTAAGAGAGGATGACCAAGAATCAGTTAAGAAAGCAAGAAGATCGCCAGTAGAACGCCCCTTGCGGAATCCATACCGACGATCAGATAGAAGGTTAGAAGTGGAAAGGTGCTTTTGAATCTTCCGGTTAAGGATCGATTCAAAAGCTTTAGATGGACAGGAAAGTAAAGCTATAGGGTGGTAGTTTGAGGGATTGGAACGGTCACCCTTCTTAGCCACAGGCTGTACGAAGGCGTACTTCCAGCAGGAAGGAAAGGTAGATGTTGATAGGCAGAGGCGAAAGAGTTTGACCAGGCAGGGTGTCAGCACGGAAGCACAGTTTTTAAGGACAATAGGAGGCACTCCATCAGGTCCATAAGCCTTCTGAGAGTTAAGGCCAGAAAGGGCACAGAAAACATCATTCTTAAGAATCTTAATAACAGGCATAAAAGAGACAGAGGGGGGATCAGCAGGAGGAATATGCCCAGAATCGTCCAGAGTGGATTTGTTACAGAAAGTTTCAGCGAAGAGTTCAGCCTTAGAGATAGAAGAGACGGCAGTGCTGCCGTCTGAGTTAAGAAGAGGCGGGAAAGAAGAAAAAGTGAAATTGGAAGAGATATTTGTGACTAAGTGCCAGAAGTCTCTGGAAGAATTAGAGAGAGCAAGATGTTGATATTTGCTATGGATAAAGGAGTTTTTGGTAAGTCGAAGAATAGATTTGGCACGATTCCGGGAGGAAATGTAAAGATCAAAGTTACCGGGAGTTCGAAGGCTCTGGTACCTTTTGTGAGCTTCCTCTCTTTCTTTGACAGTACGAGAACAAGCGTGATTAAACCAAGGCCTTTTAGCATGGGGAGTAGAGAAAATACGTGGAATGTATGCCTCTATTCCTATATATATATATATATATATATAAATATATATATATATATATATATATATATATATATATATATATATATATATATATATATATATATATATATATATATATATATATATATATATATATATATATATATATATATATATATATATATATATATATATATATATATATATATATATATATATATATATATATATATATATATATATATATATATATATATATATATATATATATATATATATATATATATATATATTTATATATATATATATATATATATATATATATATATATATATATATATATATATATATATATATATATATATATTTTTATTTTTTACAGAAAAGTATACAGTTCAATGGCACACAAAAAGCAAACAAGAATAAATAAAAAGCCCGATACTCACATCTCCTAAAAATAATCTATAGTGGTGGCCGAAAGATAGGTCAGTTTCGGGAGGAGAGGTGTCCTGATACCCTCCTCTTGAAAGAGTTTAAGTCGTAGGCAGGAGGAAATACAGATGAAGGAAGAGTGTTCCAGAGTTTACCAGCGTGAGGGATGAAAGAGTGAAGATGCTGGTTAACTCTTGCATAAGGGGTTTGGACCGTATAGGGATGAGCATGAGTAGAAAGTCGAGTGCAGCGGGGCCGCGGGAGGGGGGGAGGCATGCAGTTAGCAAGTTCAGAAGAGCAGTCAGCGTGAAATATCGATAGAAGATAGAAAGAGAGGCAACATTGCGGCGGAATTTAAGAGGTAGAAGACTATCAGTATGAGGAGGAGAGCTGATGAGACGAAGAGCCTTAGCCTCCACTCTGTCCAGAAGAGCTGTGTGAGTGGAGCCCCCCCACACATGAGATGCATACTCCATACGAGGGCGGACAAGGCCCCTGTATATGGACAGCAACTGTGCAGGGGAGAAGAACTGGCGGAGACGGTACAGAACGCCCAGCCTCGAGGAAGCTGATTTAGTAAGAGATGAGATATGAAGTTTCCAGTTGAGATTTTGAGTTAAGGATAGACCGAGAATGTTTAGTGTTGAGGAAGGTGATAGCTGGGTGTTGTCAAAGAATAGGGAATAGTTGTTTGGAAGATTGTGTCGAGTGGATAGGTGGAGAAACTGTTTTGAGGCGTTGAAGGACACCAGGTTCTTCTTGCCCCAATCGGAAATAATAGTAAGGTCTGAGGTTAAGCGTTCTGCAGCCTCCAGCCTTGAGTCGTTAAGTTGGGTGGGTTTTTAAAAAAAAGTTGAATATGCAGAGTGGAATCATCGGCGTAGGAATGGATAGGACAGTTCGTTTTGGAAGAAGATCATCAATGAACAACAGAAAAGAGGAGATAGGAGAGAAAGTGGGGGGACACCACTGTTAATTAATAGGGAAGGGAGAACACCGTCTCCCTCCCAGCAGAAGAAGAGACAGAAGGAAGAAACTGAGATAATAAGGTAGAGAGAAGGATAGAAAGAAAGGAGAGGAGGTTTTAGAAGCAAAGATTTGTGCCAGACCCTATCAAAAGCTTTTGATATGTCCAGCGTAAAGCAAAAGCAAAGTTTCAGAAACTGAGAGAGAGATGAGACACCAAGTAAGTTAAAGAGGAGAGATCACCAAGAGAACGCCCCCTGGAACCCCCATACTGGCGATCAGAGAGAAGGTCAGGAGGAAAAGTGCTTTTGAATCTTCTTGATTCAAAAGCTAGATAGAAAGAAAGTAAAGCTATAGGACGGTAGTTTGAGGGATTGGAGCGGTCACCCTTCTTAGGCACAGGCTGTATGAAGGCATACTTTCAGCAAGAAGGAAAGGTAGATGTTGACAGGCAGAGGCGAAAGAGTTTGACCAGGCAGGGTGACAGCACGGAGGCACAGTTTTTAAGGACAATAGGAGGCACTCCATCAGGTCCATAAGCCTTCTGAGGATTGAGGCCAGAGAGGGCATAGAAAACATCATTTTGAAGAATCTTTATAACAGGCATAAAGGAGTCAGAGGGGGGATGAGTAGGAGGAATATGCCCAGAATCGTCCAGAGTGGAGTTTGTAGAAAAAGTATGAGAGAAGAGTTCAGCCTTAGAGATAGATGAGACGGCAGTGTTGCCGTCAGGACTGAGGAGTGGAGGGAAAGATGAAGAAGTGAAGTTGGAGGAGATGTTTTGCTAGATGCCAGAAGTCACAGGAAGAGTTAGAGAAAGCAAGGTTTTGACATTTTCTATTAATGAAAGAATTTTTGGTTAGTCGGAGAATAGATTTGGCACGATTTCGGGCAGAAATGTAAAGTTCATAATTAGCATTAGTTTGAAGGCTCTGGTACCTTTTGTGAGCTACCTCTCTATCATTGACAGCACGAGAACAAGCGTAATTAAACCAAGGCTTTTTAGCGTGAGGAGTAGAGAAAGAACGAGGAATGTATGCCTCCATTCCAGAGACAATCACCTCTGTGATGCGCTGAGCACACAGAGGGTCTCTATCCTGGAAGCAATAATCATTCCACGGAAATCGGAAAAGTACATCCTCAGGTCGTCCCACCGAGCTGAAGCAAACTGCCAGAAGCATCGCCTCTTCGGTGGGTCCAGAGGGTGTACAGGAGCGATAGGACAGGATGCAGAAATAAGATTGTGATCGGAGGAGCCCAACGGAGAAAACAGTTTGACAGAATAAGCAGAAGGGTTTGAGGTAAGGAGGAGGTCTAGAATGTTGGGCCGATCTCCAAGACGGTCGGGAATACGTGTAGGGTGCTGGACCAACTGCTCTAGGTCGTTGAGGATAGCAAAGTTGTAGGCTTGTACACCAGGATGGTCAGTGAAAGAGGATGAAAGCCAAAGCTGGTGGTGAACATTGAAATCTCCTAGGATGGAGATTTCAGCGAAGGGAGAGTGGGTCAAGATGTGCTCCACTTTAGAATTCAAATAGTCAAAGAATTTTACATAGTTGGTAGAGTTAGGTAAGAGATAAACAGCACAGATGTATTTAGTAATAGAATGACAATGAAGTCTTAGCCAGATGGTGGAAAATTCAGAAGAGTCAAGGTTGTGGGCACGAGAGCAAGTGATGTCGTTGCGCACGTAGGCGCAACATCCAGCTTTGGATCGAAATTTAGGATAGAGATAGTAGGAGGGAACAGAGTAGAGATTGCTGTCAGTAGCCTCAGAAACCTGTGTTTCGGTAAGGAAGAGAAGGTGAGGTTTAGAGGAGGAGAGATGATGTTCCACAGAATGAAAATTAGAGCGAAGACCGCGAATGTTGCAGAAATTGAGAAGAAAGAGGTTCGAGGAGTTATCAAGACACCTCTCGGGTCGGCAGCCAGAAGGGGAGTCCTCCCTGGGGGAATTTGTGGACCCCCCCCCAGGCGGGGACTCCGAGGCTTGGTGTATGTGCGCCATTTTGAAATTTTAATTTTGGGAAAAGGTGTATATGTTGTGTGAATGTAGTGTGGTGTGGATAAAGAGAGGATCTATCTTTAGAGAGCATGCTGAACTACTCTCCGGTGTTGGTGAGACAATAGGGGAACGGTTAGTGAGGACATGGGAAGGGTCTTTGGAGGGCTTCAGCTCCCTTCTCACCTCCCATATATACCTCACCGGGAGTGGCTTGCGCCCGTTCGGTAGGTGTCTTCCTACCTACTCCAGCCATATATATATATATATATATATATATATATATATATATATATATATATATATATATATATATATATATATATATATATATAGATATATATATATATATATATATATATATATATATATATATATATATATATATATATATATATATATATATATATATATATATATATATATATATATATATATATATATATATATATATATATATAACATTAGTGGCTCTTGCTGTTCTTGCAGTTACTCTTGTGAGTGGTATGATAAATCCTCTGTTGTTTTTTCGTCTAAAAAGTACTTGTTTACATTGTAAATGAGTTCTTTCTCGCGGCTGTGCAGCCAACGACGTGGAGAGGCAGGGAGAGGGAGGGAGGGGAGAGGCAGAGGCGGGCCCACCTGCTGACCCTTCCATGACCTTGAGAGAAGTGACCTGGGCTCTGGATGTGTAGAATGACAACGTTGGAATACAACACTGTCAAGTGTCGTGGTATTTATACAAAATATTTGTTATTATCTTAAAAACGAAACAATCTTAACGCTATATGACCTTATTGGATTATCCAATTATTTAATTAAATTCATTTAAAGGTAGTAAATAGCTGACATATGAAAGGAAGCGAGAAGTGTTAAAATTAAGTGTGTGGCAAGGTGCGGGGCGGGGCTGACCCGCACCTCTCACCCCCCAATCCGCCAGTTCCTCCTGGATTGACTATAAGGAAGAACATTAAACTGCAGAAACTGTGCAAAGTTTTTACATATCTCCCTCCCACGGAGTCTCCTGACGGTGACACGGAACCCAAGTAACACGTCCGGCATAACAATACGTCTACCCACCGCTGTTACGTATATCATATGAGCATTATTGTTTAATAATTTGTTAATAAAAAGCTTAAACAAGTGGCACTCAAATCACTCCGTTAATATTATGGTGATATCTGGTATCTCAGTGTCTCCCTTCCTCTCTATCCCTCCCTTACGGTGGTCTTGTCCTCCCCCCAGCAGAGCTGAGGTGGTGGGGGTGATCGCACCCTTACCAACCCTACCGAGATTACCGGGTTGATCAGTGTGAAATTCTTTGGACCCCACTGTAACGATAGTTTTTTTTTAGCGTGTGTACATGATGCTTGTGTACGATAGTTTGGCAAGTGGAGATATCTCCTGTAACGAGCGAGAGAGGGAGGGAGGAAAGTAGGGAGGGAGAGTTACCTCCATTTTTTATACCCCTTCTTTTTTTTAACTTTCCAGTTGCTTCTTTTCACTCATTATTCATTATTGTTTTACACTGTTTATTCGGTACCAGTACTTAGTGTTCATGAGCGTTATCGTTGTTCAGATAAGTGAGTACGATGCTAGGTGTTACGAGCGCGAAAATTTGAAAACGTCGGATCGGCTATGGTTAAGTAGGTCGATGAAAGAACCAGCAATAATGCCTTATTAATTTAGAGATGAGTTAGTAGTCCTTCCTTCCTTCCTTCTTTCTTTCTTTCTTTCTTGCAATAACTTAGTCTCCCATCTGTTTTCAATCCCTTAAAGTAGGTAAATGAAAGATGAATCTCACATGAAAATTTTTATTTACTAAATGGTAAACAAGAGTTACAATGATTTATACCTTTGTAATAGAAGCCTTAGTCTACATTTCCTTTAGTTTTTCCCTCAGAACTGGACTTAATATATCACTTATTGCTTTAATCCTTAGTCTGCATTTCTTTAAATTTTTTTCTCACAAATGGGCTTAGTATATAATTTACTGCTTTAATTTTAGCTTTAAATCTAAGTCTCCACATTACATGTTCATTATCCATCCTAGCTGGTCAAGCGGTCACTGCCGGGTGGGCCATCGCAACGGTCCCGCGGCCGCCGTTAAACGCCTGGGAGTGGCTTCCTATACTTCTCCATTACCCCTGGGGGCTGTTGGGTGCGGTCTGGCCCCAACGTCCAGCCTCCCCTTGTTGGGCCGTGGTGGGTGGGGGTGTTGGGAAGTGAAAAGAAACCCCTTTTTATGGGTAAGTTTTCTTTGCCCCGTCCTGCCTCTCTCCCTGACCTCCGCCTGTCCCCGGAAACTCCCACACGGTCCTCTCTCATCGCCACCTTGGAGCCTTTCACGGCTCCTGGTAGTGCTTCTGGGAAGTCCCTACCACCTAGACTCCTAGAGGGTCTGCCCAAGACAAGGCCGTGCGACCAAAAGGTCCACAGAATAGTTCAGTAAGTTCACGTAAAACTGGGGACTCCTCAGTCTCCCAAATAGAATTTATGCCTGGCATATATGAGCCTGTTTCATTTCAGAAGTACATTGTTGTCAAATCTGTGGATGGGTGCTTGATAAATGACCTCGATATTTTTTAAGTACACCGTTCTCTGATCAAGGCTTGTGGCCGTGAACCCAAGATCATGCCACAAGGGGACGGTAGCTTGTTGGTTGAAGTCTCGTCACCTGAAGAAAAGACAAAGCTCCGCGCCCTTACCTCGGTTCCTGGTGCATCCGTGTCCTGTTCTCCCCATGCCACCATGAACCAACAGCTACAAGAGGCAGAGGACAGAGTTCAACCACATCGCCAACAAGAAACCCCGAGCACAAGCACGCCGAACTCTGGAAGAAGCACGACGATCATCATTTGCCAGTTATGTAGCCTCACTCAACTCACAGACACAAATGACCCAGGTGTGGAAGAGGGTACACAAAATTGCAGGAAAGTTCTCATCGAGCCCATCACCTGCACTTAACATCAACAATAACATAATAGCAGGGAGCGCCGAAGTCGCCGATGCCATAGCCAATGCATTTGCCTCTGTGTCTAAGAGAGAATCTAGACCTCCCGAAGTATGCCGGCACATGGAAGAACAGGAGAGACTCAACTTAGACTTCTCATCCCTAAACACTGAAACATACAACGTTCCCTTCTCCATGCGGGAACTTCAATCAGCTCTCTCCCACTGCAACGACACGTCACCGGGCCCCGATATTATCCCATATGCCATGATCCGACACCTCAGTCCTACCACAAAGACCCTCCTGCTCCAAATATACAATTCAGTCTGGCACACTGGCTACATACCAAATGAGGGGCGCAAAGCCATTGTACTGCCCATTCACAAACCTGGGAAGGATGGTTCACAGCCCTTACACTACCGGGCCATCGCTCTAACATCCTGCCTCTGCACACTCTTTGAAGAGATGGTAAACTTCCGCCTAATACACTATCAAGAGAGCAATGGCCACCTGTCTCCTTACCAGTCAGGTTTCGGAGGATGAGAACTACAGTAGACACCCTTGTACGTCTCGAGTCAGCTATCTGCCGCTCGTTTGCAGAACGACAACACATGGTGTGCATTTTCTTTGATCTCGAGAAGGCTTACGACACGACATGGCGGTATGAGATTTTAAAGCAGCTTCATAACTTTGGTCTACGTGGACGGATGCCAAAGCTTATAGAGGGATTTCTTCGAGAACGGACCTTCCGCGTAAGAGTTGGTACCTCCTGCATACCATTCTATGAACAGCAGGAAGGAGTTCCCCAAGGAAGCGTCCTGAGTGTCACCCTCTTTGCCGTGGCCATAAATGGAGCTACAACATCGCTCCCAGAGGGGGTGTCGTCCTCCCTCGACGAAATGGCAATCTGGTACTCTGCGTCTCGGATGTCCACCGCGGAGCGAAGACTGCAACATGCCATCGACAGAATATCCAGATGGGCAAAGAATCATGGCTTCCAATTCTCACCATCCAAGTCAGTTGCCATGTAATTTTGCCGCCTGAGAGGCCACCATCCAGACCCTAATGTCATCATGTGCGGTTCACGTCTACCTATTGTGGAAGAACACAAGTTCTTAGGACTTGTCTTCGACAAGCGCTTCACATGGCTCCCACACCTGAGAGCCTTAAAAACTACGTGCATGAGATCGCTCGATCTCTTTCGTGTCCTGTCATGCATTTCATGGGGCGCTGACCGCACAATACGCCTACGCCTCTACCAGGCACTCATCGGGTCGAGACTGTCCTACGTTTGCGAAGTATACACATCGGGAACAACCACCCGCCTCCGCACACTTGATGCAGTCCATCACGCGGCAGTCCGACTGTCAAATGGTGCTTTTCGATCATCCCCCATATCAAGTCGTTTAGTTGACGCAGGAGTGCCACCATTAGATTTGCAGAGAAATGGACTTCTGATTTAAGTACTGGTACAGACTACAACGCCAACCTAACAACCCTGCATACACCGTTGCCATAGACACCAATTTAGATATACTATACAGAAACAAACCTCTCCTACCTCGCCCCTTTGGTTTCCGTGTCCGGAATGTCATTGGGGACCTCTCACTACCATATTTCCCTATAGCAGTTTATCAGGTACCCCCCATCGCACCGTGGGAGTTCCCAAACACACATTTATGCCCGTACTCCAACTTCACCAAAGCAAGCATCTCGACGTCAACTGCTCGACAGTTGTTCCTGTCCCACACATCTAGTCACACTACTTCTGTACCAGTATACACGGACGGCTCCAAATCCGATATTGGCGTTGGATTTGGAGTTGTCTTTCCAGACTTTTCCCGTTCTGAAACTTTACCTGCCCTAGCCTCAATTTTTACCGCAGAACTCTCTGCCATTCTTTTAGCTATTCGCACCATCTTCACTTTGCCTGTTGATACTTTTACTGTCTACTGTGACTCACAGGCAGCCCTTTCAGCAATAGAATATTGTAGGAGCACTCATCCTATTGTTTTATATATTTTTAGATGGCTAGTTTTATCAAAATGGCGTGGGCATCAGGTGACCTTCTGCTGGGTACCTGCCCATGTCTCTGTGCGTGGTAATGAGGGGACCGATGAGGTGGCGCGGGCCGCTGCTTATCGCACTCCATCACAGTGCGCTCTTCCAACTAGGGACTTGTATTCCACCGTGCGGTCCGCACTCCAGTGTGTGTGGCAGCTCTGGTGGGCGGCTGTGTTTGCCACGACAAAGATGGGGGAAATCACAACCAGGGATGTGCGTCCCTGGTCTTATTCCCATTTAAGAAGCCGCAGGAAGGATACTGTCTTAGAATCGGTCACACAACATAGCTGGGCACGATAACAAAAAACATTATTCCCGATAACCGATAACTGATAATGGAAAACCGTAACGGTGATAACCGATATTCGTTAACTGGAAACACAAATATAGGCGATAACCGATACCGATACCCGATATAAACCCACAATTCCGATACTAGCTAGCGATATTAATATTTCAAATAAAAAACATAGATGAACTCAAATTTTCATCATCTGTATTTTAGAAAACTTACAAAACCTTAAAACCACACGTTGAAACGTACATATGGACGGTAATACTAGAAACGCCTGAACCGGTGTTGTGTTATTTGTCGTTCCCACCGTCAAAAGCTGGCGCTTTTGTTTACAAACACTGGTCTCTCGTGAACTGCGCATGCTCAGACCAGCAAGCGTAGACCTGTACAGTCTCACAAAGCATTTTAACCGTAATTAAAAGTTGCCGGAAGGCTGAATCAGACATACAGTACCACTACCACCATCCTCGCTGTTTCTAGAACGACACTCTCTACGAGTTGGTACTGTTTGTCTGATTCAGCCTTCCAGCAACTCTTAATGTGTTAAAAAGCTTTGTGAGACTGTACAGGGCTACGCTTACTAGTCTCACCATGCACAGTTCACGAGAGACCAGTGTTTGTAAGCAAAAGCGCCAGCTTTTGATGATGGGACACCAAATAACACTACACCGGGTGCCTTCAATACCATGGCATGCTCACAAATGAATATGGAATATCAAATTTGAGGCAGTGAATAATCATTTTTCGGGCAAAGTTAAATTATTTTTCTCTTTGATATATTGATTTGAGTCTAAAAAAAATAACCACGCATGCGCAGTAGGGAGGAGACAACGTTTTTTTCTGAGAGGCGGAAAAAAGTAGCGATTATCGCTAGTTTGGTTACAAAAGTAACGAAGATACCGATATATATTAAAATAAGTAGCGGATGGCCGATAACCCAAATTTTTTATCAGCGATAAAGTATCGCGATAACTTATCGCGATAACGCCCAGCTATGTCACACAAGATATACACATGGCTTCCTCATGTCCCGGGGAGTTTAGCCCTACTGTGATGACTGTTTGGTCCCCTTGACTTTGGGACTTTCTGGTCGAGTGCCCCAGTCTGGGGGACCTGCGAGAGCGGTACCTTCCCCGGTGTCGGGGTGGAGACGAGAGTTTCTCCATTTCTCTGGTGCTGGGGGAAAAGGCACTCTCCCCGGGACATGACGTTTATGGCTTCCTACAGGAGGGTAGCGTCCTCAGCCTCCTGTAGGTTTTATTGTCCTTTTATTGAGTCATTCTTTTACCTTATTTTTAATTAAATACTGTTTGGTATAGTTTTAAAATAATTTTATTTAATATTTTATTCGGGGCCACATGACCATGCAGTTGGGGCGCCAAGACAAATATTCCAATAATTAATCAATCAATCTGATTAAGTAGTGGTATTGCGTACAACGCCAACTTAACAACCCTGCATACACCGTTGCCATAGATACCAATGTAGATATAACATACAGAAACAAACCTCTCCTACTTCGCCCCTTTGGTTTCCGTGTCCGGAATGTCATTGGGGACCTCTCACTATCATACTTCCTATAGCAGTTTATCAGGTATCCCCCATCGCACCGTGGGAGTTTCCAAACACACATTTCTTTTGGTACTTCAACTTCCCCAAAGCAAACGTCTCGACGTCAGCTGCTCGACAGTTGTTCCTGTCCCATACACCTAGTCACGCTACGTTTGTACCAGTATACACGGACGGCTCCAAATCCGATGCTGGTGTTGTTTTTATCATGTTTTTGATTTTAAGCGGTTCTATATAGTTTGATTAGTGTTGTTTTTATCATGTTTAAATTTTAAACAGTTTTATATAGTTTGGAAGTGCACTTAGTTTAGCATTTAGTTCAGCGCAGTTGCAGCGCCAAGCAGGGAACGCCCCAATAATCATCACCGATGCTGGCGTTAGATTTGGAGTTGTCTTTCCAGACTTTTCCCGTTCTAGAATTTTACCTGCCCTAGCCTCAATTTTTACCGCTAAACTCTGCCATTCTTTTAGCTATCCGCACCATTTTCACTTTGCTTGTTGATACTTTTACTGTCTACTCTGACTCACAGCCAGCCCTGTCAGCAATAGAAGATTTTAGGAGCATCCATCCTATTGTTTTAGGTATTTTTACCTGGCTAGTTCTAGCAAAAAGGCGTGGGCATCGGGTGACCTGTTGGCTACCTGCCCACGTCTCTGTGCGTGGTAATGAGGAGGCCGATGAGGTGGCGCGGGCCGCTGCTTATCGCCCTCCCTCACAGTGCGTTTTTCCAATTAGGGACTTGTATCCCACAGTGCGGTCCGCACTCCAGAGTGTGTAGCAGCGCAGGTGGGCGGCTGTGATTGGCACGACAAAGTTGGGAGAAGTCAAAACCAGTGCTGTGCGTCCCTGGTCTTACTCCCATTTAAGAAGCCGTAAGAAGGAGACTGTCCTGGCCCGCCTTAGGATTGGTCACACGAGATATACACATGGCTTCTTCATGTCCCGGGGATCTCAGCCCTTCTGTGATGACTGTTTCGTCCCCCTGACTGTTCGGCACTTGCTGGTCGAGTGCCCTAGTCTGAGGGACCTGCGAAAGCGGTACCTCCCCCGGTGTCGGGGCGGAGATGGGAGCTTCTCTCTCTCTGGTGCTCGGGGAGAAGGCACTCTCCCCGGGACAAGATGTTTTTGACTTCCTACAGGAGGCTGGCGTCCTCAACCTCCTGTAGGTTTTATTGTCCTTTTATTAAGTATTTATTTTACATTGTTTTTAATGCATTACGGTTTGTTTTAGTCTTAAAGTATAGTTCATTTAGTCTTTTATTCGGCGCCACATGACCCTGCAGTTGCGGCGCCAAGACCAAACACCCCAATCAATCAAGCAATCCAAACACCTATCCACTATTCTTCAACAATGAGAGACTTTGTCCTTAGAGACCATCCTGAACTACACTCTGGGGATAGAGAAACGGAAATTGAGAACAGGTGAAGGTCTTCGATAGGCTTGCAGCACCCCCTCGCCTCCCTTATATTCCTCACTGGAAGTAGTTTATATATATATATATATATATATATATATATATATATATATATATATATATATATATATATATATATATATATATATATATACGCTTAACCTCAGACCTTGCCATCATTTCCGATTGGAGCAGAAGGAACCTTGTGTCCTTCAATGCCTCAAAAACTCTATTTCTCCACCTATCAACTCGACACAATCTTCCAAACACCTATCTCCTATTCTTCGAAAACACTCAGCTGTCACCGTCTTCAACACTAAACATCCTCGGTTTATCCTTAACTCAAAATCTCAACTGGAAACTTCATATCTCCTCTCTCGCTAAATCAGCTTCCTCGAGGTTGGGCGTTCTGTATTGTCTCCACCAGTTCTTCTCCCCCGCGCAGTTGCTATCCATATACAGGGGCCTTGTCCGCCCTCGTATGGAGTATGCATCTCACGTGTGGGGAGGCTCCACTCACATAGCTCTTCTGGACAGAGTGGAGTCTAAGGCTCTTCGTCTCATCAGCTCTCCTCCTCCTACTGATAGTCTTCTACCTCTTAAATTCCGCCGCGATGTTGCCTCTCTTTTTATCTTCTATCGATATTTCCACGCTGACTGCTCTTCTGAACTTGCTAACTGCATGCCTCCCTCCTTCCCGCGGCCCCGCTGCACACGACTTTCTACTCATGCTCATCCCTATACAGTCCAAACCCCTTATGCAAGAGTTAACCAGCATCTTCACTCTTTCATCCCTCACGCTGGTAAACTCTGCAACAATCATCCTTCATCTGTATTTCCTCGTGCCTACGACTTGAACTCTTTCAAAAGGAGGGTATCAGGACACCTCTCCTCCCGAAATTGACCTTTCTTTCGGCCACCTCTTTTGATTCGTTTTTGGGAGCAGCGAGTAGCGGGCTTTTTTAATTTTTGTTTTCTTTTTTGTGCCCTTGAGCTGTCTCCTTTGTTGAAAAAAAATATATATATATATATATATAAATATATATATATATATATATATATATATATATATATATATATATATATATATATATATATATATATATATATATATATATATTTCCTCCTCTAAACCTCACCTTTTCCACACCGAAACACAGGTTTCTGAGGCTACTGACAGCAATCTCTACTCTGTTCTCTCCTACTATCTCTATCCTAAATTTCAATCCAAAGCTGGGTGTTGCGCCTACGTGCGCAACGACATCACTTGCTCTCGTGCCCACGACCTTGACTCTTCAGAATTTTCCACCATCTGGCTAAGACTTCATTGTTATTCTACTACTAAATACATCTGTGCTGTTTATCTCTCACCTAACTCTACTAACTATGTAAAATTCTTTGACTACTTGAAGTCTAAAGTGGAGCACATCTTGACCCACTCTCCCTTCGCTGAAATCTCCATCTTGGGAGATTTCAATGTTCACCACCAGCTTTGGCTTTCATCCTCTTTCACTGACCAGCCTGGTGAACAAGCCTACAACTTTGCTCTCCTCAATGACCTAGAGCAGTTGGTTCAGCACCCTATACGTATTCCCGACCATCTTGGAGACAGGCCCAACATACTAGATCTCTTCCTTACCTCTAACCCTTCTGCTTACTCTGTCAAACTGTTCTCTCCGTTGGGCTCCTCCGATCACAACCTCATTTCTGTATCCTGTCCTAACGCTCCTGTACGCCCTCTGGACCCACCGATGCTTCTGGCATTTTGCTTCAGCTCGGTGGGACGACCTGAGGATGTACTTTTCCGATTTCCCGCGGAATGATTATTGCTTCAAGGATAGAGTCCCCTCTATGTGTGCCCAGCGCATCACTGAGGTGATTGTCTCTGGAATGGAGGCATACATTCCACGTACTTTATCTACTCCTCATGCTAAAAAGCATTGGTTTAATCACGCTTGTTCTCGTGCTGTCAAAGATAGAGAGGCAGCTCAAAAAAGATACCAGAGCCTTCGAACTCCCGCTAACCATAATCTTTACATTTCTGCCCGGAATTGTGCCAAATCTATTCTCCGACTTGCCAAAAACTCCTTCATTGATAGGAAATGCCAAAACCTTGCTTTTTCTAATTCTTCCCGTGACTTCTGGCATCTAGCCAAAAACGTCTCCAATTTCACTTCCTCATCTTTCCCTCCTCTCCTTAGTCCTGACAGCAACACCGCCGTCTCATTTATCTCTAATGCTGAACTCTTCTCTCAAACTTTCTCTAAAAACTCCACTCTGGACGATTCTGGGCATATTCCTCCTACTCATCCCCCCTCTGACTCCTTGTTGCCTGTTATTAAGATTTTTAAGTTTTCTGTGCCCGCTCTGGCCTTAATCCTCAGAGGGTTTATGGATCTGATGTAGTGCCTCCTATTGTCCTTAAAAACTGTGCCTGGTCAAACTCTTTCGCCTCTGCCTGTCAACATCTACCTTTCCTTCCTGCTGGAAGTATGCCTTCATACAGCCTGTGCCTAAGGAGGGTGACCGTTCCAATCCCTCAAACTACCGCCCTATAGCTTTGCTTTCTTGTCTATCTAAAGCTTTTGAATCAATCCTTAACCGGAAGATTCAAAAGCACCTTTCCACTTCTGACCTTCTATCTGATCGCCAGTATGGGTTCCGCAAGGGGCGTTCTACTGGTGATCTCCTTGCCTTCCTAACTGATTCTTGGTCATCCTCTCTTAGCTGTTTTGGTGAAACCTTTGCTATTGCGCTGGACATATCAAAAGCCTTTGATAGTGTCTGCCACAAATCTTTGCTTTCTAAGCTACCCTCCTACGGTTTCTACCCTTCTCTCTGTACCTTTATCTCCAGTTTCCTCTCTGACCGTTCTATTTCTGCTGTGGTAGACGGTCACTGTTCTTCCCCTAAACCTATTAATAGTGGTGTTCCGCAGGGTTCTGTCCTATCTCCCACTCTCTTTCTGTTGTTCATTGATGATCTTTCCAAAACGAACTGTCCTATCCATTCTTACGCCGATGACTCTACTCTGCATTACTCAACTTCTTTTAATAGAAGATCCACCCAACAGGAACTAAATGGTTCCAGGCTGGAGGCGGCAGAACGCTTACCCTCAGACCTTACTACTATTTCCGATTGGGGCAAGAAGAACTTGGTGTCCTTCAATGCTTCAAAAACACAGTTTCTCCACCTATCCACTCGACACAGTCTTCCAACAACTATCCCCTATTCTTTGACAACACTCAGCTATCACCTTCGTCAATACTAAACATCCTCGGTCTATCCTTAACTCAAAATCTCAACTGGAAATTTCATATCTCTTCTCTTACTAAATCAGCTTCCTCGAGGCTGGACGTTCTGTACCGTCTCCGCCAGTTCTTCTCCCCCGCACAGTTGCTATCCATTTACAGGGGCCTTGTCCGCCCTCGTATGGAGTATGCATCTCACGTGTGCGGGGGCTCCACTCACACAGCTCACTTGGACGGAGTTGAGTCTAATGCTCTTCGTCTTATCAGCTCTCCTCCTCTTACTGATAGTCTTCTACCTCATAAATTCCGCCGCCATGTTGCCTCTCTTTCTGTCTTCTATCGATATTTTCATGCTGACTGCTCTTCTGAATTTGCTAACTGCTCGCCTCCCCACCCACCCCACGGCCTCGCCACACACGACTTTCTACTCAAACTCATCCCTTTACTGTCCAAATCCCTTACGCAAAAGTTAACCAGCATCTTCACTCTTTCATCCCTCACGCTGGTAAACTCTGGAACAATCTTCCTTCATCTGTATTTCCTCCTGCCTACGACTTGAACTCTTTCAAGAGGAGGGTATCAGGACACCTCTCCTCCCGAAATTGACCTACCTTTCGGCCGCTTCTCTAACTCTTTTTAGGAGCAGTGAGTAGAGGGCTTTTTTTTAACATTTGTTAACTTTTTATGCCCTTGAACTGACTCCTCTGCTGTAAAAAAAAATAATATATATATATATATATATATATATATATATATATATATATATATATATATATATATATATATATATATATGTGTGTGTGTGTGTGTGAGAGAGAGAGAGAGAGAGAGAGAGAGAGAGAGAGAGAGAGAGAGAGAGAGAGAGAGATTGACTGAAACTTTTATTCACAAACAAACACATCTGTGAAAAAGACGTCACGGCCCTTGAAGGCCCAGTCTTGACACGATACAGGAGAAAGAGAGAGAGAGAGAGAGAGAGAGAGAGAGAGAGAGAGAGAGAGAGAGAGAGATTTTTTAAATGAATATCTTAATTAGCTTAGTATCGTAACATTATCTTGTTTCAAATTCTTGCTTAGGTGTAAGATATTCCCTCAATTTATGTGACTACAAACACGGCCTACGGTCAGCGTTGACAAGTGGCCGGTCAGTTCTGGAAAGGTGGCCGTTAGTCTTGATAAAATAAAAAAATCAGGAGGAGGAAACAGAAAGAAGAAAATGAATCTTGTACTTACTTGGCTGATATTGTGTTGATGGAGCCGGTTAAAACCATCACAAAGGCAATAATGATCTGCTTCTTCGTCCATGCCATTCTGCTCTCCAGGTCTGATTTCGTTATATATGAACAAACAATATCGTGGAGTAATTGAATTTGGTACTATTAACAAGTATACACAAGGATATGAAGAGACAGCCTACACATGGCAGCTCCTGAGAGTGGATTATAACTTATACACCAGCTTCCCTCTCCATCTAAAAATACATCTAACTTCTAGATATAGCTTTCAATTATGTTTGTCACAACTACATTTCTGCTCAATTTGTTCCGCTCATCCACCGCCCTGTTCATGTACCAGCTCTTGCCTTCTTCCCAACTAAACCTGAACTTATCCATTTCATACGCGTCCCTGAATTTTCACATTTTTTTTTCAATACAAGTGCTTCGTCTGAATATCCCTTAACCCCTTGACTGCGGATTTCCTACAAGAAGACCTCACCAAGCTACAGGAGTGGAACAAAAAGTGGCAGCTACAATTCAATGAAGAAAATTGTAAAGTCCTGCACTTTGGGAGGGGATATCCAGCACACCAATACCACATGGGAAACACTCCACTATCCACCACAGAGGCAGAGAAAGACCTGGGAGTGTATGTTACCAGGCTACCAGTGAAGGATAAATCCGTGCCAATCGCAGCGGACGGGTTAAACCACTAAAAAAAAATTCAGTTGGTTCACTAGCCGTTTGTGTCTTTACAAAGAATGTAAAGCAAGTAATTTTAGTCTTTTGAATGGTAATATTGCATGGTAAGTATTACAGTGATTTTTGGGTTCAGTATCACACTCATCACACGCACATTCGTATCCCAGTTCCATCTGATGTGGTGGGTCTTATGCAACGTATGATTAATTAGGAGAGGAGGGCTATTTTTTCATACACTTAGAACGCTTCACTTGTTGCTGATGAACTGCAGTTTCCATTAACTGGTCTTATTAAGGCCCTCTAGGTCCTTTGTTATAATACAGCTTTGTTGACTGATCTGAATAGTAGTGCTATTATGCCACCAGTGAACCTGCTTGTTGATGTTATTCACTGTCACAGTCTAGATGGTTGATGTAGATGACAAATAGAGGTGGACCTAAGACTGACCCTTGTGGTATGCCACTTGTAACATAACCTTAATCTCATTTATCCCACTTACATGAACTTTATTTCCAGACCCATCCACGCCTTAATCCACCTCAAAACTTTACCTTTCATCCCATGGGCTTTTAATTTACATAAGTCGTTGTCGAGTTCTTCACTAAAATCAAGATATGTAATATAATAATTTTAGCCCCTATCTGCCGCTTCGTATACCTCTTTTGTAAAATGGTATAAGATTAGTGAGACAAGATTTACTATTAAGAGCCCATTCTGGGAGCCGATGATCAGGGTATGCTTGCCTAGATAGTCATTTATATGTTTAGCTATGCCATTAAAATAATTTTCCTACAACTACTGACAAACTGGTTTGGCAATAATTTGACATCTTAAATATCCGGACATCATTAGGCACGTTCTTTATTAGGCAAATTATTTAGCACTTTTTTGTCGAGTAACATGCATAGTATTTTTTTTTTTTTTCAATTTTTGCAGACGACTCTTTTTTTTCATCTTTACTTGTATACGAGACATCAAGTAGACGATTCTGTTTTCATTTTTGCTTGTATACGAGGCACCAAGCAGACGATTCTTTTTTCATTTTGCTTGTATACGAGGCACCAAGCAGACGATTCTTTTTTCATTTTGCTTGTATACGAGGCACCAAGCAGACGATTTTTTTTTTTTTCATTTTTGCTTCAATACGAAACACCATGCAGACTATTCTTTTTTTTTCATTTTTGCTTCTATATGAGACACCATTCAGACAATTCTTCATATTTTTAAACTTTTGCTTGTATACGAAACACCATGCAGACGATTTCTAAGTTCCACTTTACCGCTGTCCAGCTTTACGCCATAAGTTTAAACATTTAGACAATAATAACTGTGAACCACACGAGTTCATCGAGACCTCCAAAATGTTGGCGTGTCCTTTCTCTACCAACTGGCGAATTTTGTGACGGACAACAATGCTCCAGTACTATTTTTACCTTTATCACTTCCACCCCTCCACTATCTTGATATCAGATGTTCTTGTCATCACTTGACACAAGGACAATTGTCTGTCACAATCATTAACAATATACTGCTGATAATCACAGCTCATTGTTTTCACTACCTAAAACGCCGATGGACTTTGGGTAAACTACATGACAACGCAGAGGCAAATGCCAAACAGTGATGGAATGATCAATTACAAAATATGTCATATTACGAAGCTTGGGCCGTATAGTTGGCAGCGAAAGGTTCCCTCACATCGGCTAACGTCCCCTCAACAGCTGAAGGGCGATGCTCAAATGCGAACGATCCCCACCGATCGCTTTAGAAGACTTCGGAAAGGGTGCTCGGCTACAGCTTTTAGTTACTTCATTTAATCAAAGAGAGGGCTTATAAGATGTATCAAGCATTCTATCTTTTGCTAACCGCTTTTCAAGCTAATTTTAAAGTGGCATAAGCCTTCTGAGATATGAAACTTACCGTAACCACAAGATAGTACTTGCCTCAATACCATTACAAGAACCAGAACCACAAGGGAGTACTTGCCTCAATACCTTTACAAGAAAGTCTTGCAGAGATGAAGGAAATTGATCCGAGCCAGTGCCGTACCAACAGAGAGGGTGTTAGGAGTACAATGGGACGTAGAGAGAGATCCAGTAAGAAGTACTTCCTAAACCACATTTTAAGAACCAGTACACACTGCAGCCCGCCTCTGGGTGGACTCCTAGATGAAAACCAGTACAGCCGAGGGTGGAAACACATGCAGTTCTTCGCAGACCACTTTTGGAAGCGCTGGCTGAGACGATATCACCCCTTACTGTGGCAACGTTCGAGGAAGGTCGAGCATCACCTTTTTAAAAATGGGTGATCTGCATGGCTATAATAACGAGTGAAGCAGTGCCACGCAACCAGTGGAATCTGGGTAGAAGAGTTCATGTGCAGCCTGAAACGGATGGCATTATTCGCCAAGGTAAAGAATGGACGGCTCATAAGGTGCTACTAAGACCAGTCACTAAGCTCTGTTTCTTGGAAGGTCTGGGAATGCAGTGAATTGTCAGAGAATGTAATAGTGTCTCTTGGCCAGGGTCGTGCTTTCTATTCTATTGTACTGATGTTTAGTATTGTTTTTATTACACTCACGGTTCGTACCGTGTAGTCTCGTGAGAGACCACAAGCTTTGTTTTTTTGTTTGTGTTTTGGTTTTTTTAATCAGCACATTACCGATGCACATACTCTACGGCTGTTCTCAGTTTTACTTTGGGCGAATGGGATCGCCCAAATGGGGGAAGTGTGATCGCCAAATCGCGAAACGGAAAAGTGAAAGGTTAAAAGAAAGGAGTGTGTGGGGCTAGTAGTGAAGATGGGGGACATAACTGCGGTGTTGTGGTGTGGTTCGGCTGCTCGGTGTTTACAGAGTAAAAGTGTCACGCCACCATTTTGGTACCATGTCGATATAGAAGAAAAAAAAACGAGGGACAGATGAAGGCTTTTTCTGGCTCAAGGGTCAACACACCCACGTGCAGTCTCTCCCCTTTTTTGCTGAATCAACTATGGGTGATATAGGCCGTCCCACTGGGGATGGGGAAAAGACAAGGCAGAGGGGGCCCTGCCTTGACGGACGGAAAACGAAAGTGTGTGTGTGTGTGTGTGTGTGTTTAGTCGATCTCTGGATACTGCCGGGACCTTCACACAGCACCCTCCCATCCCCCTTGCTCAAGGGGGGACAGTAACCGCTCCTCTGGCAGTAGAAAAATCCCCCCGAGTGCTCGAACCTCCGCTTGCCAGACCATGGAGCCTGACAATGCAACGCTCTACCACTGAACTACCAGTGGCGAGAGTCCCCCCGTGTTAGGAGGATCCACCCTGGAGCCTGACAGCCCCGTGCTGCTGATTGGTTTACTGACAGCATGGCAGTTTTGGATGGATGGGTGCGCTTTCGTTGATCATGTATTATGTGGTCAAGTACTGTCAGAGTTGTGTTCTGAGACGTTCAGTCCTCATCATAAATGGATGCTCTGTCGCCTGCGATGAAAAACCTCCAAGAGAATAACTAGAACAACTACTGAAATGTGTTGGTAAACACTTTTCGGAAACTGGTGCCCGAGTCAGAGATGTTACGAGACAGTTCCTGTCCATGTTCCCGTCACCTTTCGGAAGGTCAAACCTAAGCCGGTAATGACTTGACCTGAGGCTTAACGGAGGGATTAAAAGAAGATAAAGGTTAATTAGGGCAGCAGCAAAGGAGGAGAAGGAGGAAAAATTATTGAAGGTGTGTGTGTGTGTGTGTGTGTGAGAGAGAGAGAGAGAGAGAGAGAGAGAGAGAGAGAGAGAGAGAGAGAGAGAGATCAGCTCCGTATCCTCGTCAACTATTAATACTAAACTTGGTATTAACTTTCGACTTTACTATTAACTTCACTCTCAAAGTGTATCTTCACCAACTATTAGCCTAATACCTACTATTAACTTCGGTATTAACTTGGGAGTGCTGGCGAGGACTTCTAAACACTTAATAGGAAAGTTAAGAGTAAATCCCAGACCCAGACCCATATCAACGTTGCCGCCGGAGTTCCTCGCCCAGCCCAACTCCGAAATTTAGAGTTCGAAAGGACTCTTTGGAACTGTATAACGATAGTGAACTTGTCAAGAGATACATATTAGACCGTGCAGGAATGGAATATGTGACTGATTTGGTGAGAAGAGAGCTACAAGATCCAGTTCAAAGGGAGCATTCCCTCACCCCGGGGTTGACAGTGATTTTGACTTAGAGATACTTGGCTACAGGAAAAATGCTGCAGTGTTAAAGTGATGAGTTTGGGGTAAGCCAGAGTAGTGTAAGCAGGGTGATTGTGGAAACTCTGGCCGCCCTCAGTGCCCCGTAGGTAGTCGGGAGGTTCCCCTTGATAGGACGGAGATCCGTGAAAAGCAAGCAGAATTTTACCAACTTGCCGGTGTTGTGGGAGTGATAGACTGCAACCATGTGAAAACAATGGCACCAAAGGAAAACGAAACAGTTTATGTGAACAGAAAAAAAAAACTTACATAGCTTGAACATACAATTAGTGTTTGATGCCTTTGTTATTGATTAAAATGTGAAATATATGAGTTAAGGAAAACGAAACATGTGGAAAAAAAACTTTTATTTGTAGCAGAAAGGTACACACATGCAAATGAAAAAGATGACATTAAAATTGCTTTAAAATGTAATTTAAAATATGATTTATAATTATTGTTGCTTTAAAATCAAGTTAGAAAAACAAATTACTCCTGCCGGTCATTCGTATGGAGATAATGGTGGTAAGAAAGCTTGTTAGTGACGTCTGCCAATGTGTGGGAGGTGAAACGAAAGATCGAGGAGACCACATCACGTACATCATGACTTATGTGTGAAGTAAAACAAGGTTACTTGGTTTCTGTTTACAAAGTTCCAAGGGGAAAAACAACTTTATTGTGAATTCAGTGTATACTTCTCTGGAGTATTGTGTTTACTGAGTGAATTGGTGACCAATCTGTTGCTATTTGTGTCTTGCTTGAAGATATTCATCATTGGATTCAAAGCTATGGTATTAATGTGCAATAGTCGTCATAACAAAATACGTAGTAATTAATTATATATGTCAACCTATTTATTTTCATGAGATCATGGTATGACCACTGAAAAACATAGCTTTTTTATCTTGGCTCCATTACAAATTCAGTATATAATTACTCATATATTCAATATAGTGGAATCCCGTTTTCAGCATCGTTTATTATTATGCCATTTAGCACTCAGCTTGCAAACACGCTTAGGTTTATGTTGTCAGCTTGGGTCGGACTTAGGTGAACACTTTACCAAGTGACCTAAGATTACTCAATGCTACCATATAGGTATACTACATCTTTGATTGTGAGTACATCAGAGAGCACTGGAGAGCAGCATGAGTCTAATTAGGTGCTAATGAATATCCTGCCTGCATCACAGACTACATAAAATGCTAATATGATCGGTGCCTAAAGGTGCTATAAGCTAATGATGGTATATATATATATATATATATATATATATATATATATATATATATATATATATATATATATATATATATATATATATATATATATATATATATATATATATATATATATATATAAAACTGTCTGCCCTAATGTCCCTCCCACTTTTGAAGTCCAAATGACGCCCCTGATTGTAACAAAGTATCTTGTAACACCCACGACTGGGTGCCGGTGCAAATCTCCTCATTAAACACCGATAAATTAATCTAGGGAACTCAGAAAAATCCGAGTTAGAGAGTGCTGGCTGTGGGGATTGAACCAGTGACCATCGACATACAAAGCCATGTCTCTGTCAGTCGAGCCAATAAAGGTAAAGGTAAAGTTGGGGGCATACGCAGTGGCAGCGCGTGGCCTCGGTGCTCATCTCCTTAACATTGGCCCTTGAGCCTGTGGTGGGAGGGAGCCCATTACCCCGGGACACAGGGCCAGTGTGACTTCCGGGTTACCACAGTTTACCCAGGTTTCCCCAGGTACCCATTTATCGACCAGCCCGAGAGGGAGGATGAACAGCTGGTTGAACTGCACGCCGACTGCCCGGGCCCGCGGAGTAGAAGCCAGGCACGCTGACCACTAGACCACGGAGGCGTATTGGCGCCCAATCTCAAGTGAACCCACTCACAATGGCGCACAATTTTTTTTTTCTGGTAAATTTTGTGCTTTGAATGAATTTGCTAACCATTTCTGTTGAAAAACAGCAGAGAATTTTTTTTCACCCCTTCCACCCTAACCTCCTCAGAAATAAAATCAAAAAGTGACAAAATCATAGCCTTGAGGCAGTAATATTCAGCCCCAGCATAAAAAAAAATTATACTGCTGCCCTATGAAAGGCATCTCTTGACTCCGATGAAGTAGGTGGTGACTGTGGTGGAGCAGCCTCATCGTCATCCCTTGCAGTGGCAGGTGTCATAGGGCCAGCAGAGGATGAAGCAGTGGCAGCTGTCATAGGGCCAGCAGATGATGAAGCAGTGCCAGGTATCATAGGGCCAGCAGATGATGAAGCAGTGGCAGGTGTCATAGGGCCAGCAGAGGATGAAGCAGTGGCAGGTGTCATTGGGCCAGCAGATGTTGACTGTTGCCGGAGCAGCTGATGGTATCCTTTCCACAAGTAATGAACAATGTGCTGGAATGGTCTCTAGCAATACCGCAGCGGGGTTGAAAAAAAGCGTCATATATTAGTCATGATTAATGCATGTAACTTAACCCCTTAACTGCGGATTTCCTACAAGAAAACATCACCAAACTGCAGAAATGGAACAAAAAGTGGCTGCTACAATTCAGTGAAGAAAATGTAGTCCTGCACCTTGGGAGAGGATATCCAGCATACCAATACCACATGGGAAACACTACACTATCCACCGCAGAGGCAGAGAAAGACCTGACTATGTTACCAGACTACCAGTGAAAGCCAAATCCAAACAGGTAGTTGAAGAAAAAGGGTCTTAACCCTTTCAGTGATATGTGCGTCTGTGGACGTTTTCCTGGTTCACTGCTATGAGCGTCCGGGGACGTTTTTTTATTCGGGCAGGTTTTATGACCTAGTTGGCAGGTACTAATTAGTAGCTTGTTGGTCACGATGGAGCGCGGTTACGCTCACTGTTGGTCCTCAACTATGCCTACAGCCCACCGTGACCACTCCTGCCGCAGCCAGAGGACTTCGGGTGACTTGAGCAAGGGCGTCGACTCACCTCGCTCCCTCCCGCACGCTTCGTCTACCCAGTCTACAGCCCACCGTGACCACTCCTGCCGCAGCCAGAGGACTTCGAGTGACTTCAGCAAGGGCGTCGACTCACCTAGCTCCCTCCTGCACGCTTCGTTCACCCAGCCTGCAGCACACAAGCGTCGGAGGATCTACAGTGACTCAGATGAAACTTCTTTTGATATGAGCAGTGAGGAAGACAGTGATAGTGGTAGTGAAGAAAGCAGTGTCATTCCTGATTTGAGGGAGGGCGTCGACTCACTTCGCCCCCTCCCGCACTCTTCGTCCACCCAGCCTGTAGCTCACAAGCGTCGGAGGATCTACATTGACTCAGATGAAACTTCTTTTGATATGAGCAGTGAGGAAGACAGTGATACTGGAAGTGATGAAAGCAGTGTCATTTCAGAAAATTGTACTGATGCTGACGCACCCCGTATAGGTACACCAATAAGGTCACGTGCAGGTGCTCCAGAAGGCCAGTGGTCTGATGGCAGAGGTTTTGCACCTGCAGTGTACAATTTTACGCGGACAAATGCCGGAATCAGCAGTGACTGTGATGTTAGTGAGGAGAGTTCATATTGTGACTATTTTCAGCAGTTTTTCAGTGAAAGTATTATGGACACACTTGTCACCCACACTAACGGCTACTTTTTGTACAAGGGTGGCTATCGTTGATATGGAATTTGCAAGAAAACTGAATTGGAAAAATACATGAATCGCCGAAATGTATGTTTTATTGGCCTATGTAATGCTCATGGCACGCGTAAAGTTACATAATATATGTGACTACTGGGCAAGAGACTCGCTTACTCCTCTTCCCATATTTGGAAAATATATGAGTCGCGATAGATTTCAGATGCTGATGCAGTTCCTGCACATGTCAGACAGGCACACGGAAAATGAAATGGACCCATTACGCAAGTTTCAGCCAGTGCTGACAATGTTGAAAAGGAAATTCCAGCAATTCTTCAAGCCTTTCCAAAAGCTTGTAATCGACGAGTCTCTCTTGCTTTTCAAAGGACGTTTGTCCTTCAAACAATACATTCCGACCAAAAGGCCCCGATTTGGCATTAAGTTATTCATGCTCTGCGACTGTGAGACTGGCATGATTCTGGATTTTATCTTATATACTGGAAAGAAAACTGATATACCAAGTAATGATACTTTGGGTCTATCAGGACCTGTAGTGAAGCAGCTCATGCAGCCATATCTTGGAAAAGGTCATGTGCTCTATACTGATAGCTGGTATTCAAGTCCAAACCTCTGTCAGTACTTACATAAACACCACACAGGTTTCGTGGGCACGGTCACGCAAAAACATGCCGAAACTTGCACAAGGCCTAAAAAGAACTGACATTCACCTCCAACAGCGCGATGGCATGCATGCAGTGCAGTGGCATGATAAGAAATAAATAAATTTGTTGACCACCATCCACACGGGGAAAAGGCAGTACTCTGGGAAAAAACATCACAAGACAGGAGAAAAAATAATGAAGCCAGATGTCGTCTTAGACTACAACGAAAACATGCGACTTGTGGATAAAGCAGACATGCAAATCGGAAATGTTGAATGTATCAGGAAGACACAGAAGTGGTACAAGAAGGTTCTGTTCCACTTACTTGATATGTGCGTTCTAAACTCATATAATCTGATGTTAGTCAAAACAGGCAACAAACCACCATCACTCAATGAATTCTGCAGCGTACTTGTCTATCAACTGCTGCAACGTTATGGAGATGTGAAATCATCGTCAGACCGCGCTCTGTCTCGCCCGGATCTGCCTGATCGCCTGGCTGCTAAAGATTATGTCTCTCGTCACCACCTTGTGGACATTTCACCACCACAGATGCAACAAGGCGAGACACGAAGAAACAGGAAGAAAGGACAGCGCAAGTGTAAAGTTTGCTCAACATCAGATCACCGTCCAAGAGCCCGTAAACTTGTTACACAAATGTGTAAGGAGTGCCAAACACCGCCAAATCATATTTGTTTTTCCCTAATATTCTGTTTCTTTCATGTATGATGTGTCTCATCCTTTTTCTTTTCTCCTCCACAGCTTGTGCAAAAATACTAGGAGGAAGATAATCTTCGACCAGGAAAGGAGTTTCGACATCTTCAGAATAATCATCAGAATCGTGCGTTCCAAAGTAGTGTGAATCACTATTGGCAGTCCTAATAAACTGTGCCTTTCAATCATCCTTTCATATTATTTATATGGTAATGCACAGAGCTATTCCCCCAACCCCCCCACACACACATCACATTTGTGATAATTATTTCTCGCCACTTTCTCTCCTCTCCCACCAGAGAGAGAGAGAGAGAGAGAGAGAGAGAGAGAGAGACGTTCTCACTAAATTGTTTCTTGCAAGGAGTTTGGGAGGGGAATTATTTAGGAGTTTGTAGTGGGGGTTGTGGTGGTGAGGGGTGAGCGAAGGGTTGTGGTGGTGGGGGTTGGGTGAAGGGTTGTGGGGGTGGGTGGGAATGAAGGGCTGGGGTGGTGGAGGCAGCCTGTGAGGCGGCATATCTAGCAGCAATGGAATACGATTGCCTCGCACTACAAATCTCCCAATTACCCGGTACTGTCTCCGCCGAGTACAGTTTGCCGCCCGCTTTTCTTCGGTTAGTTTCTTCATTTTTTTTCTCTCGTCTTACATTGCTAAAAATTGTGAAGTAAGTAACAAGAGAGAATCTCTCTCTCTCTCTCTCTCTCTCTCTCTCTCTCTCTCTCTATATATATATATATATATATATATATATATATATATATATATATATATATATATATATATATATATATATATATATATATATATATATAAATACACACACACACACACACACACACATATATATATATATATATATATATATATATATATATATATATATATATATATATATATATATATAAATACACATATATATTGTTCCATTTCATTGGCATCAAGGGGAGTAAGTGACGCGTAATAAGATTTAGTAAGCTGTCAATGTTTCAAGACGTTGCCGCATATTTGTCTTTTACGTGGTTATAATTCCTACAGCTTTTCCTGAGAGAAAAAGAGAAAGAAAGAAAAGAAAAAAGGGAGAAAGAAAGAAATGAAAAGAGAAGGAAAGTAAGAGAGAAAGATAATTACCTCTTCTCCTCCTCCTCCCCCATCTCTCGCTATACCCCTCTTTCCTTTCCTTCCCTTCTAAATAAATCGTGTGTGTGTGTGTGTGTGTGTGTGTGTGTGTGTGTGTGTGTGTGTGTGTGTGTACAACTTGCTTGCAAGTACCTAAATGCAGAGAGAGAGAGAGAGAGAGAGAGAGAGAGAGAGAGAGAGAGAGTCAGGTAACCCCACCCACAATAATAATTATCATCTCGCCTCCTCCTCTTCTCTCCCCTTTTCTTCACTCCACTCCCTCCTCCTCAAAATATCCTGTGTGTGTGTAATTCACCATGAATGCGGCCCCTGAGGACAGGTGATTCTCTCTCTCTCTCTCTCTCTCTCTCTCTCTCTCTCTCTCTCTCTCTCTCTCTCTCTCTCTCTCTCTCTCTCTCTCTCTCCTCAACAACGCCGTACGTAACGCCCGAACAACAAAAAACGACTCTCAGCCACGTCCTTCCATCCCGCCCGTGTAAATAGACACCATACACCGCAACAGACTTGTAACATTGAACCCTCCAGTACCACCACCTCTATTACCAAGCTTCAAGATAACCTAAGAGTCCTTAGTTTCAATGCGTGTAGCCTAAGAAACAAGTTTGATGAACTGCGATGTCTTGCTCTGACAGAAAACTTTGACGTAATTGCTATAACCGAAACATTTATCGAGACCACTAATATTGATTTAAGTTCCGAATACAACATAGATGGCTACAGATTCTTCAACAATGATCGTGTAAACCGTAGAGGGGGTGGTGTCGCCCTTTTTGTCAAAAGCTACTTGCAACCCACTGACAAAACACCAAGAAACAGTAACGTTGAACATTTGTGCGTGCGAGTAAACACTGCAAAAGTCAATTTAAATATATCTGTCACTTACAGGCCTCCGGGGCAATCACTCGATGCCGATCTTGAAATGTACAGCGTCTTAAGGCAGTCACTTAATAACAGCGACTCACAGATACTAGGAGACTTTAACCTCCCCCATATCGATTGGGCGACACTGTCGGGTACAGAAGGTAAGTCCCATAGAATGATCGAATTTCTAGAGGAAAATTATCTAAGCCAAATGGTTTCTGAACCAACTCGACAAAATAACATACTTGACCTTGTTATAGCGACCCAAGATAACCTAGTCAGTAATGTCACGGTAGGAGAACACCTCGGTCCCTGCGATCATAAACTAGTGCGCGTTGACATTAGAGCTCAAACATCGGTGACTGAAAATAAAGTAAAGGTGCCCAATTTCAAAAGAGCCAACTTCGTAGAAATCCGACGAAAACTAATAGATATGCAACTATCAGATGACGGCAATGTAGAGGACGCCTGGCTAAACTTTAAAAATCACTTACTCACTCAGCAGGACACATTTGTCCCCTTGTGCGAGAAGCGAATTAACACTAATAAAAGTCCACCTTGGTTTAATAGCGAAATTAAACACTCAGTCAAGGAGAAAATTGTCTTACAGTTTAAAGAAAGAGCAAAGCACGCCCGAAAACATTAGACTTTACAATGATGCCAGGCGACGAGTAAAAAGATTAGTGCGTCAGGCAAAGCGTAGATATGAAGAAAATATTGCAGCCAACTGTAAAAATAATCCGAAATCCTTCTTCAGTTACATAAACAACAGAAAGGCGATCAGAAGTGGAATTGGACCTTTAACAAACAGCGACGGTGCACTAGTGACTGACAGCCAACACGTTGCAAACCTATTAAACAATTACTTTTCCTCGGTGTTTAATAATAACAGTCCTCCAACCACCACCACCAACACCAGTACTAATGTAAATCCCGAGCATGCATTGTCTAACTTTGAAATAAAACCCGATGAAGTCCTTAAAGCCCTCAAATCACTTAAAACAAATAAAAGTCCTGGACCTGATAAAGTATATCCAACTCTGCTGAAAGAAACAAAGAGCGAAATACTCTCCTCCCTCACAATCGTATTTAATATGTCCTTGCGACAAGGCATCGTCCCTTCAGATTGGAAAAAGGCTAACGTGACACCGATTTTTAAGAAAGGAGACAAAAAAGTACCAGGTAATTACAGGCCCATTAGTCTAACTTCGGTTGTAGGTAAGCTACTTGAGGGCATAATTAGAGACAAAATTGTGAGTTACCTTGAAAGCCACTCATTAATTGGGGACTCACAACATGGCTTCCGAAACAAAAGATCCTGCCTATCAAATCTATTAACCTTTTATAACGACCTCTTCCCTGTTTATGACGTAACCAAATCACTGGACGTAGTCTATCTTGATTTCCAGAAAGCGTTTGATAAAGTCCTGCATCATAAATTACTTTACAAATTAAAGCAAATAGGTATTGACGGTCAAGTAAACCAATGGATCGCGAATTGGTTGAGCAACAGACAACAAAGAGTAGTGATTGACGGATTTAACTCAGAGTGGGCGCCGGTCACTAGTGGCGTCCCTCAGGGCTCGGTTCTTGGCCCAGTGCTCTTCATTATTTACATCAACGACGTGGATGTTGGAATCAATAACCGCATTAGTAAATTTGCAGACGACACAAAGATTGGTAACTCGGTTCTCACTGACGAAGACAGGCAAATCCTCCAAGAGGATTTGCACAAAATTTCAGCTTGGTCGGATAGATGGGAGATGCCCTTTAACGTAGACAAGTGCCAGGTCCTTCAAGTTGGAACGAGGAATAAGTTCGATTACGAAATGCGCGGCGTTAAACTCAAAAGCGTTCAATGCGTCAAGGACTTGGGGGTCAAAATCGCGTCAAACCTCAAATTCTCACAGCAATGCATCGATGCAGCAAATAAAGCGAACAGAATGTTGAGCTTCATTAAAAGAAACTTTTTATTTAAGAATAAAGATGTAATACTCCCGCTCTACAACAGTTTAGTCAGACCCCACTTCGAATATGCGGTACAGTTTTGGTCTCCCCACCATGCAAAGGATATTGCTAAATTAGAAGGTGTTCAGCGTCGGGCAACGAAAATTATCCCTTCCTTGCGCAACAAATCCTTAACATGTTCTCTCTTGAGAAACGTCGCCTCCGAGGAAAACTGATCGAATGTTTTAAAATACTTAATGGTTTCACGAATGTAGACAGATCAACATTGTTTATGATCGATGACACTTTGCGCACGAGGAACAATGGCGTAAAACTCAGATGTGGACAAGTAAATTCAGACTGCACCAAATTTTTCTTCACCAACGTTGTAGTGCGAGAATGGAATAAGCTCCCACCATCAGTGGTCCAGTGTAACACGATTGACTCCTTCAAAAATAAGCTCGACCGTCACTTCCTTGAACTTAATATTAACTAGAGTAGAAATGCAACGTTTTGGAGTCTTCTGATTAATGTAAAATCACTTAGGTTTAAGGACAGACCACCAAGTCTGGACCATGGGGTCTGTGTGGTCTGATTTTCTATGTAAATCTATGTAAATCTCTCTCTCTCTCTCTCTCTCTCTCTCTCTCTCTCTCTCTCTCTCTCTCTCTCTCTCTCTCTCTCTCTCTCTCTCTCTCTCTCTCTCTCTCTCTCTCTCTCTCTCTGTCACACACACACACACACACACACACACACACACACACCTCCTCCTCCCTCCCATCCTCCCGCCTAATGAGAGTTCGCACCTCCGCCCACTTCTTGCTTCGCCTCCACCTCATTTGACACTTGTAATTTCTCTCTCTCTCTCTCTCTCTCTCTCTCTCTCTCTCTCTCTCTCTCTCTCTCTCTCTCTCTCTCTCTCTCTCTCGACCCGGGGGAGGGACCTAGGGGGACACGCCGACCACCACCACTACCACCACCACCACCACCACAACGTGGCGACATGGGAAAAAATCGCTGCCACATGTCATAGAATTTATACAAATCATTGTTATAATCCTAAACATCGACACTCATTGTACAATGTAGCTTCCTTTACTATATACAGAATATATAAAATATCACTTTCAAGTAGCACATGGATAGGAAATAAGAGAGACGCATGTACGAAGGTTGATTTGGCAGAATGGCTAGAAGTAAACGACGATACCAGCTCCACCCTGAACCGCCTTCATGCTGCCTCACACACCACACACTCCATCCCCTTTGCGCAAGGGAGGACAGTAACCACTTCTAGTCAACGGAAAGAATCCGGCCTGAGCGGGGCTCGAACCGCCGCCTGTTTGGCCTTGAAGCCTTGCAGCGTGTGTGTGTGTGTGTGTGTGTGTGTGTGTGTGTGAAAGAATGAAATAAAAAGAAATAAAGGAAGAGAAAAAGAGAAGAAAATAAATCAAATGAGAAGGAAGAAGGAGAGAAATAAATAAAGAGAAAAAAAAGAAAAAAAAAGAATGTAACAAAGAAGGAAAGAGAAAAAAATAAAGAAAAAAGAAAAGTATTCCTACTTGTGAGTGGGCGGTGACGCCACCAAATTCACTTGAAGGTCAGGTCACCCTCATCCCCATTCCCACGATCGCCACGAATATATTTGAGAAAGAAAGAAAGAAAGCAAAATAAAGAGAGAAAGAAAGACACAAAAGAAAGAGAAAGAAAGAAAAAATGAAAGATAAATAAATAATAGAGGAGAAATAGAGCAGAGAAGAAAGGGAAAGAAAAAAAAAGCATGGGTTTACTAAAGGAAAGTCGTGTCTCACTAATCTTATATCCTTTTACAATAGAGTATTCGAGGCAACTGACAATGATGAGAGCTATGATGTGATTTATCTTGATTTTAGTAAGGCCTTCGATAAGTTTCCTCACCAGAGACTGTTCAATAAAGTCAGGGCTCATGGGATAAGAGGGAAGGTATTTGATTGGATTAAGGCGTGGATTAGCGACAGGAAACAGAGGGTTACCATTAACGGTAAAAAATCCGAATGGGGTAATGTTACCAGTGGGGTTCCTCAAGGTTCAGTTTTAGGCCCGCTTCTATTCATTATCTACATCAATGACACAGACAATGGGATAACTAGTGACATAGGTAAATTTGCAGATGACACCAAAATAGGACACACTATTAGGACAGGGGAGGATGCTTGAGCACTGCAAGAGGATCTCAACAAACTGTCAGCTTGGTCAGAGAAATGGCAAATGAATTTTAACATCACCAAGTGTAGTGTACTTAGTGTAGGAACACGCAACCCATTACACGGGTATAGTTTAGACTCCACAGCGATAGGCAGGTCTGAGTGTGAAAGGGATTTGGGAGTGATAGTGAACTCTGACCTAAAACTAAGGAAGCAATGTATTAGTGCGAGGAATAGGGCTAACAGGGTATTAGGCTTTATTAACAGGACGGTAACCAACATGAGTGCAGAGGTCATCCTCAGACTCTATTTAGCGTTAGTTAGGCCACACTTAGATTATGCTGTCCAGTTTTGGTGCCCACACTACAGAATGGACATCAACTTGCTAGAATCAGTTCAGAGGAGGATGACCAAGATGATTCAGGGGCTGAGGAACCTCCCATATCAAAATGGGCTGAAACATCTAAACTTACATTCACTAGAGAGACGAAGAGTGCGGGGAGATCTGATAGAAGTATTCAAATGGGTCAAGGGTTACAACAAAGGCGATATAAGTAAAGTACTGAGAATTAGCCAACAGGATAGAACTCGCAGTAATGGATTTAAATTAGAAAAGTATAGATTTAGGAGAGATATAGGCAAGCATTGGTTTAGTAATAGGGTGGTGGGGGAATGGAACAGACTCAGCAATCACATTGTTAGTGCAGTGACGATAGCTTGTTTTAAGAGTAGACTGGATAGCTACATGGACGAGGACGACAGGTGGCAGTGAGGTGTGGGTGCAGTAAGGTGACGGGGTACTGGATGCGTGCCTATAGTCTGTTCGGAGCATGAAGTCGGTTCAAGGTGTGGCAGATTCCAGAATTCCCATGAGTGCAGCGCTGCCAGTTCGACCGCCAATTATCAGATTAGCACTCTCTCCCGGCCTACCCACCCACAACCCACCTGTTTATCTCTCTCTCTCTCCCTCTCTCTCCCTCTCGACCCGGGGGAGGGACCTAGGGGGACACACCAACCACCACCACCACCACCACTACCACCACCACAACGTGGCAACATGGGAAAAAATCGCTGCCACATGTCATAGAATTTATACAAATCCTTGTTATAATCCTAAACATCGACACTCATTCTACTATGTTGCTTCCTTTACTATATACAGAATATATAAAATATCGCTTTCAAATAGCACATGGTTGGCAAATAAGAGAAAAAGATGCATGTACGAAGGCTGATTTGGCACCATGGCTAGAGGTAAACGACGATACGAGCTCCACCCTGAACCGCCTTCATGCTCTGAACAGACTATAGTACCGCCGGTATAACGAGGATCAAGTGCATGTACGAAGGCTGATTTGGCACCATGGCTAGAGGTAAACGAAGATACGAGCTCCACCCTGAACCGCCTTCATGCTCTGAACAGACTATAGTACCGCCGGTATAACGAGGATCAAGCCTCTACCTGTAACCCCTGTAACTATACCTCACCCACCGTGAGTAGTGGGGGGGATTCTGGAGCTGCCCTGTGTAGGGCACCCGGCCTCTTGCAGTTTCCCTATGTTCTTATGTTCTTATGTTCTTATAATAAGAAAAAGAAAAAATTAAAGAGAAAAGGTTGAACGATGAAAGAAGAAGAATGAAAAAAGGGAGAAAGAATGAAAGAAAAAGAAAAAAGTAAAGAGAAAAAGAAAAATAGAAAAAAAAGAAAGAGAAAGAAAGAAACAAGAATGAAGGAGAAAGAGAGAGGAAGAATGAAAGAGAAAGACAGGAGAAAGAGAGAGAGGAAGACAGGAAGAGAGTAGGAAAGGAAGAAATAGAGAAAGAGGAAGATAATTATCTCTGCTCCTCCTCCCCCCAGGGAGAACACCTGCGTTTTCCCCCTCTTCATTCATTACTTCCTCCCTCCCTCCCAAATCCCACCGCTACTTCTGAGATGCCTACGTTTGAATTTTGTCTTCACTTCTCCCCGGCTCCCGCAGTACAGGGTTGAATCCATGCCCGGCCATAGCACTGAAAGGGTTAAAGGTGAAATATTACTTATTAACAGAAATATTCCACTATTTGTTATTGGTTGTAAAGTAATTGACTGATAAAGTGTGTATCTACAAAGAATATGAATTTAAGAGTGATTAATAAATTGTTTCAATGAGAATATAAAAGTTTTTCCCACAAACAAACAGGCCAGTTAATATTTCACTGCTGCTTGACTGCTGCTGCTATTGCTGCTGTCCTATCCCTAGCACATCATCAGCTGTGTCAATGCTGAATGGCTCTGGTACCCCTTCAAATACATGAGACGAGCAGCCTATGATGTCATACACCAGTTTATCTACCACAGTTATAGTTAGGTAGGCGCCTGCGTATCTGTGGTGCCACACGTGTGGGGCACTCAGGTGCTGGGGGATATGTCATTGTTATGAAGGGGCAAGGGTAAACCAGTGTATGCTGTGAAGCCTTGGTGTGGAGGTTCCCTGTCTGAACTATGGCAGTGAGGGCCTTTTTTACTCCCTCAGGGGCTGTGCAGCTGAGAGAGTGGTGTACATGAGTGTGAATGTGTGAGTGAGTGTGTGCCTGTCTTGGCTACCACCCTTCATTGGGGAAGACAGCCAAGGTATTTAGATAGATTGATGGTCACTGACAGATGAACATTAAAAAAAAATTATGTATCAAATATGCAGTTCACTGCTATGACCTTATCAACTTTAAGCTGAAATAAAGGCATTGTGGCCAGTATAGCTGCATTCTGTGAGCACATAAAAAAACTAACTAATATAAGTTTTACATTTAAAGACATAACAACTAAAAAAAATTACCAGTCTGCCGCTGCTCATTCTTGCACTTGGCAATGCGAGGCTTTGATTTTTGTTGTACGTTGTACCAACGCCTCTCACAGTCATCCTGCGTACGGGGTCCACTCCCAGGGAAGGCACTGTCAGGGTATAAATGTGAAGCGAGTTTCTTAATCGTTTCACTATGGCATGCTATTTATTTCCCATACCTTCTCCAATAACATTTAATACATGCTGTGATGGAAAGCTAAATCAGTACCAATATTTTATTTACATGCATCATAAGACATTAACTTTTTAGTTGTTATGAACATGGCCATAAATACTACTTTTCATTACCTACTTTTCTAAAATGCTTTTCTCTAAGTAGGAAGATATTACACAATACAGCTATACAAAAAAATTCAAAGCATTAATCTTAATTCCATTCTTTTGAGTACTTCTAACCTAACATTTCACCATAAACTGTTTGACCAATGCTATCAAAATAATATTTTAATCTTACTTTACCATTCTTATCAAATCTACCAATTCCGATATAGTCTTAACATAAAATACTTGTAAAAGTGTTGAGAATCTGGCATGCCCAACCTCCCCCCCCCCCAAAAAAAAAAAATCTAAATAAGGAATAAATAAAATAACAGGTATATATGACTTGACTCTCTTATACTAACCCCCTTTCCACCCTAACAAACTTGGGGACCTACCATGTTAGGTTAGGACGTGTTAGGTAGGACAGGTTTAGCAGGAGGTGGTTTAGTTATGTTAGATTGTTGAGGGAGCGGGGGTTGCAGCAGAAATGGTCATGATGATGCTATTCACGTGGAGCAGTAGGAAAAAGTAAGTTCTGTTTGGACACTGTGGTTGTGTTCGTATACAAAAATACCCATTTGACGAGGTTAGGTTAGTTTGCAAGTTACTTGAATCATGAATATATAAATATGTAACAAAAAATAAATAAAAGCGTTAACCTTAATTTCATTATCTTGAGTACATTCCAATCTAACATTATATCACCATAATCTGTTTGACCAATGCTATAAATATACTATTTTAATCTTACTTTACCATTCTCACGAAACCTACCTATTCCCATATAGTCTTGACATATAGTACTTGTAAAAGTGTCCATAGTCTGGCATGCCTAGCACCCCCCCCCCCCCCAATAAGAAAAGAAAGAAAGAAAGAATAAAAAAAAGGGCAAATATGCCTTAACTATCTATACCAACCCCCTCTTCCCCCCAACAAACTTGGCATGTTAAGTTAGGTTGTGTTCGCTAGGATGGGGCAGGTTTGGCATGGTTAGGTTTAGTTATGTTAGGTTGTTGAGGGAGAGGGGGTTGTGGCAGAAATGGTCATAATGAAACTATTCAGATACAGAATGAAAAGGTATGTTCTGTTTGGAAGGTCAGTGGTTGTGTTATTAGGCAAAAAAATACTCAATTGATTAGGTTAGGTTAGTTTGTAAGCTAACTGAATCATGAATATGTGATTACCAACCTTGTTACAGCTTCTGCCACTTCAGTCCACGCTCTCTTCTTATTCTCAGAGGTGATACTCTTCCCATAACACCCTCTGATTATACGTCTTTTTTCATGAATTTGATGTAGGAGGCAGACCGTTTCATCTGGCGACCAATTAAACTTACTCCTTTTCTGCGCTGGTTCTCCGGCCCGTAGATGTGCTCATTGGGGCAGATGACGTGGTTATGGTGCGGTAATTTCAGCAGAGCAAGTTGTGACGAAGGAGGGGAGATAAGGGTATTGACGAGTGACGAAGTAAAAGCAGCCTTTGAGGCTGCTTCTATCTGCCACAAAACTCAACATTTTCTTGTGTTTGCCATTTATTATGTTTTTGTTGTACATTTATACATGTTTTTTTTATCAGCAAACCTTTATTTCTTTATTTTTCTTTTGAAATATTTACGTAATTCATGTCGGATGTTTACGTTTTGCACGGAGGCGTCCTTAGCAACGAGCCCGCCATAAAGAAGAAGAAGAAGAAGATAATAGTAGCCAGGATTTGCTAATACTTATACTCAAAGTTGACAAGGATAGCTATTACTCTTAATAAATTGAAACTATTAACTTTGATAGTAACTTTAAGGGTAAAAGTTAATAGCTCGTGAGGATACGGGCCCAGAGTAACAGGGATGGGCAAAGAAACCACAATACCAGCGGGAATAGGGATTATAAACAAAAGCCAGAGTAGGAATGACTTTCTTTCTCATGCCTTCCCATTGGCCAAGTCGCACCCACCCATAGCCAATCCCATGCGTTCTGAGGGGGGAGGGGGGAGGAAGCCCCCTCTCGCCACTGAAGGTCGGCGTGACTTTAGTTGTATTTACCTAGATGTAGTTTTACAGGGCCTGGGCTTACGCTTGTGTGGTCCCGTCTCCATATCTGTATTTGTCCAGTTTTTCCTTAAAGTTGTGCACACTCTTTATTCGCTGATACTACATCCTCACTTAGTCTGTTCCAAACCTCTATGTTTCTTTACGAGAAGCTATATTTTTTATGTCTCATGCATCTTCCTTTTCTCTTTTTTTTTACTGTGTCCTCTTGTGTTGCTGGTGTTTCTACTTCTGTTAGTAGTAACTCCTCATTATCTACTTCCATTGCTTTCCACAACTTATAAATTTGTATTAGGTTTCCCCTTTCTCTTCTTTGTTCCTATGTTGCCAGGTCCATTCCCTTTAACCTTTCTTCATATGACAATCCCTCCAGTTGTGGAACCATTTTCGTTGCCATCCTTTGTATTCTTTCTAGTTTTTTTACGTGTTTCTTATGGGGAGACCACACAGTTTCCGCATATTCCAATTTTGGTCTAATCATTGTGGTTATCATCTTTTTCATCATATCCTTATCCACGTAATTGAATGCTTTTCCTATATTTCTTACCATTCTATACGTATCACCGAATATCCTATTTACATGACTCTCAGGCTGTTGATTATCTTGTATTGTCACTCCCAGATCTCTCTTCTTAAACATTTAATATTTCTCCATCTCCCATCCTATATGTCCATTTTGGTCTCCCTTCACTCCTTCCCATTTCCATTACATGACATTTCTTCACACTGAACTCCATCTCCCATTTCATATTCCAGTCCCAAATCTTATTTAGGTCGGTGTCACACTGTGCGGCGCCGCCGCAATCCCATTAACACACAAACCAATGAGAGGTGTCACACTATTGCGGCACCGCCGAACGGTGCCGGACGGCGCCGCAATGTTGGTCAGCATGTTGCGGCGGCGCGGCGCGGCAGCTCTGCCGCGCGGCGCCGGATATGAGGACAAAACACAGGAGTTCTTTGCACGTGGTCACGCCGCGCAGCGCTTCCCCCCCCCCACACACACACCTGAAACCATGTTTGACGTGGATTTATTTATTCAGTGTGTTCAAGATAGGCCAGCAAGAAAGAAATATTCATACAAAAACAGGAAAGAAAAATCATGGACAGAAATTGGAGAAATCATGTACGAGAACTGGCTTGATTTGGAGTCACGAGAGAGAGAGATCAAAAGAATGAACCCAATGTCTCCGACGTGTGGGCTCTTTGAGTATCCTTCTGCCTCAAGAGCACAAACAATCTTAAGTTTGGACAACATTACTATCCACAGTGACTGATGGGGGTAAAATGCTCGCCGTGTGCGGCTTTGCCGGACAGTGTGACATGGTACTGGTCATGCGGCGCCGCCGCACAGTGTAACACCGGCCTTAGGTTCTCTTGCAAAATTTCACACTCCTTACTATTTGTTATGTCTCAGCAATTTCGCATCGTCTGCAAACAGGCTCATGTAACTGCTTAGTTTCTCCGGCATATCATTTATATATACTCGGAAAAGTATTGGTGCCAACACTAATCCTTGTGGCACCCCACCATCTATGTGTAATAATAATAATAATAATAATAATAATAATAATAATAATAATAATAATAATAATAACAATAGTAATAATAATAATAGGTTTATTAAAGTATGGCAGCCGTTAGGCTGAAAATATACAAATTAAAAATACAATAAACTATAATACTAAACAGGCTACACTAGAAGGGGGGAGGGGAGGGTTGGAGGTGGTTTAGGATAGCCCGTATTCTACATACCGTCATAACTCCTTCTGACGGTCATAGCGGAACAAAATGGCGCATTTCAGACATAACTCCGTCAGAAACTCTTATGGTCGACCATAAACTCTTATGGACGACCATAAAATTGCGCGGGACGCTGAGGTCGGGTTCACCCTGTCATAACTCTGCTTATGACCGTCAGAAGCGCGTCAACATGGCACCCCCACGTCAACACGCTCCCCAGCCTTTTCGAAGAAGAGACGTACTGAACGAGCTCAGCGATGCTGAGCTTATCAGGAGATACAGACTTGACAAGGACGGTATTTTGTACGTCACTGATCTTGTGAGGGAAGCCTTGTCAAGTGACACCAAGAGGAGAAACCCACTCACTCCGGAGATGAAGGTGATCATCACACTGCGGTATCTTGCCACGGGAAAAATGCAAATGTGTAGCAGCGACGACCTCGGCCCATCACAGCTCAGCATCAGCAGAGCCATCACCCAGACCATTGACGCCCTTGCAAACGTCAATATTCTCAAGCAGTTCATCAGTTTCCCCACCACCCAAGACGTTACTGAGGCGAACAAGGCAGACTTTCTCACCATTGCAAATTTTCCCGGGGTTATTGGTGTCGTTGATGGGACACACGTAAGGATTGTGGCACCAAAGGAGGAGGAAGACGTGTTTGTCAACCGCAAGGGATATCACAGTATTAATGTGCAGGTCATATTCGATGCCAACTATCGAATACTGGATATCCTAGCGAAGTGGCCTGGCTCAGTGCATGATGCACGTATTTTGAATGGCTGTGGAGTGGCAGAATTGTTCCAGAGAGGGCATGTGCCACCAGGTAGTCACTTGTTGGGAGACAGTGGCTATCCCAGCAAGCCATGGCTCCTGACACCTTACCTGCAACCTCTGCCTAGACCTCAGTCACGCTATAATAGGTGAGTAGATTGTCTTTATTTTTCTTTTGGGTATCAGTATAGTTTCTTACAATAAACATGTTGAACGTGAGATCCGCTAAAAATTTTGTAGAGTTGACATGCCACGCACTACCAGGTGCAATTAGCAAACTGAGCCAATCACAACAGTTACCTATTATATACAGAGTTCGGATAATAGGTTAGGCTAAGTTTCGACTGATCGAAAAAAACTTAATTATTTAGGTTCATTTTAGAATAATAATAAAATATGAAAATAGCAAATAAATCAGGAAAAAACTCAACCTGACCTAGATTAACTGGCAACAAAAAATACACATAATATATCAGCTTAAATAATAATTAATGACGTTAATAATAAGTACATCAGATTTAAAGAAAATAATGCACCTTTGCACCTTCAAATTTAAAGAAAAAGATCTTTAAATGAAAAAAAATTGTCAGAATTTTAAAGAGTTGATTTTCCTAGTAAAAAAGTTGACCAAATTTAAAAAGTTGACTTTTAAATTAAAACACTTGACTTTCAAATTGCAAAAGTTGACTCAAATTTTAAAAAATAGATTTCAATTTAAAAAATGTAATTAACCCGGTAACAGCGACGGGCCAAATTGGTGGCTTTACCGTGTACCAGCGACAGGCCAAATTTGTGCCATGATATAAACCCCTCAAAATAGATGATACATAATCTGATCACAAATGCTTTGATATATATTATGAAATGGTTTGTGTGAGGGGTGATTTTTTCTCATTTTTCTGTCAGAGAGCCTCGGGAGACTCAGGGTGGTCAGGGCATTGTCGTAGGCGTGGTAGTCAGGGGCTAAAATGACCCTGAATGCCCTCTTTTGAACCCTCTCAAGCTGCTGTTGTTGGGTGAGGGTAAGGGACGATGACCACGCCGGGGAGGCATACATGAGCTTTGGCAGTATGAAAGATGTGTAAATACTGCACAGCTCAGCAGCCGGTGCCCCCAGCGTCCTGAGTCTACGCAGCATGTACAGCTTGTAGGAGGCTGCTCTGACGGTGTTGGAGACGTGGAGCTTCCAGTTGAGTTGGTTGTCCACAGTGATGCCGAGTAGTGTGGTGGACTGGACAACCTGGAGGTGGTGTGAGCCAATAGACAGCAGCGGAGGTGGCACATCTCTCTTGTACGTGCAAACATGCATCACCATGGTCTTAATGTGGTTAATAGTGGCACTATTGTCCACCGTCCATGCCTGAAGGTTGTCGAGCGACGCTTGAAGAGGTGCATAGTCTGGATCCCTGTTGTTGACGGGGACGCCCAAGGTGCTGTCGTCAACATATTTCCAGCGATGCGGTGTGTCCATGAGGGCGTTGTTAATGAGCACCAAGAAGGAAAGCGGACCCATTTTAGTGCCTTGCGGGACGCCACACGTCAGCTCAAGAGGAGGGGAGACAGAGCCCTGGAGCGAACTATTTGCTGGCGTGCGCTGAGGAAATCAGACAGCCACGATACAATATTAGGGTGAAGCCCCAGCTCAGTGGCCTTAGTAACGACAACAGTGTGGTCTACAAGGTCAAATGCTTTCCTGAAGTCGACAAAAGCAAGGGCAAGGGAGGTGTCTCGTTTGTCCAGGTGGCTGTGTATGAAATCTAGAAAGCTGACCAGGCAATGAGTGGTGGAGGAGTGCTTCATGTTGCCAAATTGTTGGATCTCTATGAGGTTACTAATATCATCATAAGCCCAGTTAAAAATAAAATCTTCACAAATGAGGCTGGGAATGGGCGTGCTGGCGATTGGCCTTAGGTCAATAAGGGACTGAGGGCTGGAAATTTTGGGGATGGGAGTGACATAGGACGTTTTCCAGTCACTTGGGCAAGTGTTTTGTTCAAGTGAAACATTTATTATGGAGCAAATGGGGGTGGCAAGTTCAGGGGCAAATTCCTTATAGATTTTGATTGGGAGGTCAGTGGGCGTGGTAACTCTGTGTGTCCTTAATTTCTTTAATTTATTGAAAACATCAACCTCCTGGACGGAGGGGGGTGGGGAGGGGGATGGTAGGTATGTGGGGAGGGCGGTGAGATCAAGTTTTGAGAGGCTTTGACAGATACCCGCGAAATGGGTATTTATCTCCTCGGCCGCTCGGTCAGGTGATAAATGTGAAGTGCAAGGGAAGGAGGGTGAGTGTTTGCCGAGTCCACAAAGATACCTGACCTTATGATACCAATGTCTGTTGTTGGCCTGTTTAAGATGGTGTATTTTATCTGGATAATAGTTTGCTCTGGCAGTTTTGATCTCCTTGATAACTCTGTTCCTGAGCTGTCTGTAGCGGGCAGGGTCTGTGTTGTGAGCCCTGTTTCTCTGCGAGATGAGCCTCTTGACGATGGGGTTAATCCAGGGGGCGTCAGATGGATGGACTAGGAATGCCTTGACGGGGAAGGTGTGGTAGGCGCTGGTAATAGTGTGCTGGTACTGCTCCCATTTCTGGTTGACGTCTGGCTCATTTGTCAGCTCAGTCCAGGGGTATTGAGTAATCCACTGCCCGAACCGTCTGATGGCCGAGTCGGTCAGGGGCCGGAATGATCTGGCGGAGGATGATTGAGGCAGAGAGGTGGTGTGAGCCGGTTCCCACAGGACTGACAGGTGGCCGCTGCGTCCCATGGGGGGGAGGGGCTGGGGGGGGGAGTACTGCTGGCTCAGGTCGGTCATGATGAGGTCGAGAGTAGCTTGTTGGTGGGTGGGGAAGTTAACGACCTGAGTGAGATTCAGGTGGTGCATTGTGTCGCTGACGTCTAGGCGGTTAAAATCCCCACAGATGACCAACTTGGCAGAGGGGAATCTCACTCGAAGCGCATCAGCTGTGACGATGATGTGGTCAACCAGCAGCTGTGCAGTGGGCGCGCGAGGGGGGCGATATGCTACACAGTAGATGATGGTGTGTGTGTGTGTTTGTGTGTGTGTGTGTGTGTGTGTGTGTGTGTTAACACAAGAAAGAGAACAGCACGGCGAGTAATGGAATTAGTGCCCTCCTCCACCCTTTTATCATTATTTTGCACTAATTTTATCTCTATCGGTTAATGTTTACTGCGAGCAGGTAACAGAAAGAAAGCAAAGTGCCTTGACGTTGGAGCTTGGGTAGTGTGTTAATAAGCCCCCTTCATACTGTGCCGACTCTGGGCCACGACAACCCACGACTCTATAGGGTACACGAGCTCTTGGGTGTTGATGTGAAGGAGTCGCGCATGCATTGAAAAAGATCTAGAAACGGTCGCCGGATGCTCAGCGTACGTTTGGAGGGTAGCGTGGGAACGTGAGTGTTAGGGCGAAAAAGTATTCCATGCTAAAAGTTTCCGGTTGAGATCTGAGGGAGGTCTGGGACAGTCGTCAAGACTGTCCGCGACAGTCTTGACTTGACCTGAGACAGTCGTGAAGACTGCCGGGCCCATTTTTTTCTTATAATTTTCACCGTTTCCTGTCGGCATAGTCGTCAGTGCCGACTACTTAAGAATAATGAGGGACTGTCGTGACGACAACCTTCGTCTAATGACCCCGTCGAAGGGGAGTCACCTTGTCGTGGTGATGGGGCTTGAAGCAAGGTCGGCGGCATCACCTACCGTGGTGGCTTGCCTACCTCGATAGGGGTCGATGTCCGCTGACCTCGTGGACCAAGTGTTCCCCCCCATCACCGGTAGAGAAGGCCTACTGGTGATGTTGCCTGCGCCCGCCCTTTCACCACCTAGGGCAGGGCTAATGTCTCCCCACGTGTTTGCCGTGCGTGGCGTCCCGTATACTCCCTGTGCCCTCTCATCTCGGAGTTGAGTTCACCGCGGGGCAGGGTGTAGTTCCCCTCGGTGGGCAACACGCTCCTTTGGTGGGAGGGTTGGGGTAAGACGGGTGGTTCAGTGTGACCCCGCTGAATTAATCGGCTGGTCATGCGTTGGCTACACTGTAAAAAATGAAGGGTATAAAAAGGCCATACCTCGGAAACTAAGGTATATTATCGAGTAAAATACCCTTTTCAGTCAAGAGGCAAGGTATTTAATTACAAATATATACCCTTCATTAGACTTAGCACAACATATACCACCATCACCATCATCACCATCACAACCACCACCACCACCACCAGTACCACATGTTGATGATGATAATGGTGGTGATAGTGGTGATGGTGATGGTGGTGGTGCTGGTGGTGGTGATCATGGTGATGGAGGTGGAGGTGATGGTTGTGGTGGTGATGGTGGAGGTGGTGGTGGTGGTGGTGATGGTGGAGATGGTAGTGGTGATGGTGGAGGTAGTGGTGATAGTAATGGTAATGATGGTGGTAATGGTGGTGATAATGGTTGTGGTGGTGGTGATGAAAGTGGTAATGGTGGTGATGATGATTATGGTGGTGTTGATGGTGGTGTTGATGATGATGGTGGTGATGATGATAGTGGTGATGGTGGTGGTGGTAGTGGTGGTGATGGTGGTGGAGGTGGTGGTGGTTGTGGGGGTGGTGGTGGTGTTTTTTTTTTTTTTTTTTTTTACGTTGCGGCCTATTGCGCCGGTGGGCTTCTTCCCGGTGGGGCCTGATGGTCGGCCCAAGTCTTCTTCGCAGTGGGACCTGATGGTCGGCCCAGCCCGGCCAGCCCAGCCCAGTGGTGGTGGAGGTGGTGATGGTGGTGGTTGTGGTGATGGTTGAGGTGGTGATGGTGGTGGTGGTGGTGGTGATGATGGTGATTGAGGTGGTGCAACTCTTAATTACGGTTTAAAAGCTTTGCGAGACTGTACAGGTCTACGCTTGCTGGTCTGAGCATGCACCGTTCACGAGAGACCAGTGTTTGTAAACAATTTTTGACGGTGGGGACGCCAAATAACACAACACCGGTTCGGGCATTTCTAGTATTACCGTCTATATGTACGTGTCAACGTGTGGTTTTAAGGTTTTGTAAGTTTCGGAGTTTCCTAAAATACAGATAATGAAAATTTGAATTCATCAATGTTGTTCTATCTGAAATATAAATATAGTATCGTTTTCGCCTATCGGACTTATCGCTAGCTAGTATCGGAATTGTGGATTTATATCGGGTATCGGTTATCGGTTATCGCCTATATTTGTGTCTCTAGTTAACGAATATCGGTTATCGCCGTTAAGGTTTTTCGTTATCAGTTATCGGTTATCGGGAATAAGGTTTTCTGTTATCGTGCCCAGCTATGAAATAATTGGTTCACGGATAGAGAAGGGTTGTTGTTGTTGTTAAAGATTTATCCCTAGTATTACTAGGGGAACGGGCCCTTGTCCGAAGACGGCCCGTTAAGAGGGTAAAAATGCTCCCTCTCTGCGCGGGGGAGCACGGGCTTAGCCTAATGGCGGCCCGTAGCAGGGTGCCAACAAACCGACTCTATCGGCGATCGAAATCTAGCCGACCGAGTCGGTCTGTCGACGAGGACTGGCGTGTCTCGATAGAGAAGGGTAAACATACTTAAAGGTCATTGACATGGACAAGACACTTAAAAGAGGTGATTGTGTGTATGTGCGTTTGTGTGGATGTTGTCTGTGTAGGTTGACATTTAAGTGTTGGTGTATATATGGAACAATGTGAAAAAGTGGACAACAAGAGGACATGGACGGACAGTCAGAGATAAACGAATACAAGAAAAGTTAACAATGTAAAGACGCGACAGGACAGGTAGGCAGACAAGTAGTGACGATGAACATATTCACAAATTGAGTCTACTTTGCAGCGCCCATTTTCTCAAGTGTCACTGAGGGGAAGGAGCCCGCAGTTAGAGCGGTGACTGCTACAAGGGCAGGTGACGGCAAGTCACCTTACACTACGCACTCTTGGTCACTTCCCTGCGTACACTTATATACTCCACCCAGCACTGAGCTCTGTCCCTCTGTGCACTTTGCCTCCACTGAATTTCCTTTCCTATATTTTCTTCCCCTGCTTGAGCGCCGCCATGCGTGTTTACCTCCGCGAGCTCATGTAAATCCCGTTCCGGAGTTATCCCCCGCCACACAATAAGCTAGGGGACCCGGGGCAATACCTAAATGAATGTTACCTCATGTAATAATCTGGATCAGTACTCTTGCCTGTAATATTTACCTCTGACAAAATGAGCACTGCAGAGTCGAGATGAAGCAGACGGCCGCCAGTTTTCCCTCCTCACACCTGCTATACACTTCCCCCGCTCTTCTGGATTCGCTGGAAATATATAAAATGACACAGCATCTCTCCCGTGTCAGTTAGAACATCCAACCGCACGTACAGCATACGTATCCCATGACGAACACACAGATCTCGAGCACTTGTTTAGCCGCCACCAAGGTTTGCTTTGATAAGTGACTACCACCACTGACTACCAAGATGGCCGTGCAGGCCTGCACTACCCCCGCACCCCCACTGATGACGTCAGCTGCAAAATCTCTATAGATAGTCTGAGTCCCGCAGCACAGTGTGCCAGATGTGTGACAGGGGTGTGGACGAGACTGTGCAGCATGTAGTGCTGGAATGTAAGAAGTATGACAGAGAAAGAACGAAGATGATGTAGGTGTTTCTGAGTGAGATGAGACGTGGAGTGAATGGGAGGAGTGGAAGGGAGTGGATGGTGCTGCTGCTGGGGCTGAGTGGAGAGACGAATGGACGAGTGATTGAGGCAGTGAAAGAGTTCTTGGAGAGCATGTGGCGTGCAAGATGTAGGGAATGATATCTTGCCCCGAGAAGAACATAGACTTTCCGCATGTTTTGTTTTCTTTCACAGGAGCTGCCGATACAAAGGCCTGGCTGGGGAGAAATCCTAATCCACCTGTGACATCAAGATCAAGCCCGGTGTGTTGTGCACGAGTTCAGCCACAGCAGACAGCACTTACAAGAGAAGTTCTTGGTTGAGCACGAAGAGCAGTCAGTCAAGTGTTTGCCATGATTCGCTTAGGAGCTCCCCGCATGGACCCGGCCGAGGAGAAGAAGCGGGCCCAGGAGGAGGAGAGGATGGCGAGGGTGATGCTCTACTCCAACATAGCCACCTTTCTCGCCACGGTGGGACTCATCCGGGCAGGTAAGGCTCTGCTACCTACTTCCCTCACCCAGAGTGGTTAAAGGTAAAGGCTAATGCAACACACGAGTTTTTTTTCTCCCTCACCCAGAGTGTATTTTTCCCTCACCCCGAGTGGTTGGAGGTAAAGGCTAATACTTACTTGCCGTAAACATCACTATTTTCGCCACTCGTCTATTCATCAGCTGTTTGAAAATTCGTAGCCTGCTTCCAAATCACATTTCAGACTGACTGTTACATCTAAGCGAAATGTTGATGTGTTATAGAGGTACACACAGGTAGGCTTACTGTTTAGTGTTTATCCACTGCAGAGAATGAATGATATTTTTCAGAGAGTGAAAATTAGCGAAATTAATTAGCGTACTTAAAATTTCGGCGGCGAAATTTTTGGTGCATAACATAATTTCACCACATACATAGAAATACCATGTAAGGCGAAATAAACACAGCTGGCTGAGTTGTCCATGTAGTTAAAACGTAGAGGTGTGTGAGGGTCATTAATTTCGCCAGCCTCAAGTGCTGGCATGTTTGGTGTCCTTGTGAGAGAGCAGTGTTACAAACGCTTGCCTGTGGAGGGGATTCACCTGTTTGTGGATGTACAGATGTACCATTATACACTTACTGAACGATGCCACATTCATTTCTTTTAATTAATCAATTCACTTTTTAATTAATTTAAGCAAGATGGCGCCACTATAAACACTCACCTGCGCCAGAACGGGCTGGGCCGACCATCAGGCCCCACCTGGAAGAAGCCTTGGGCCGACCATCAGGCCCCACCGGGAAGATGCCTACCGGCGCAATAGGCAACAATGTAAAAAAAAAAAAAAAAAAGTGTAGGGGAGTTTCATAGGAAAATATACTTTAAGTGAGTTTATTTAAGGGGACTCCGTGATGGCGCGGTATTTCAAAATGGTGGCTTACACTCGGGATTTAAATGATTTTAGAAACCACGGATTAGACTGAAATGTTGGTAGATATATGTAAGCAGGTTGTTAGATAATTAAGTAAGTTTTATATGTGTACAGTAAATAAGGTATGTTGAGGGAGAGATAGTACTGCCAGCAATTAGTGCTGCCGATTACATGCATCTTGGATCACAGGGATTCATTTATAGAAATTGTACAAAATTATCTCAACAAATTATCAATAGATTTGGAAATATACCATACAGAAACACATGAGACAAATGTAATGGTATCCTCTTAACTAAAAAAAAAATATGGTCATGCTAAATTTTATAACAAGAATAAAGAAGCATGAAATGATTGAAAATGAACAAAACATTTTGAGTAAACTTAAAGACATGATGATGCTCAATATCATAGGATTAAGGAATTCTCCTCACAGCTTGAATTGAAGTACAGCACTCTCAGATCTATAAAGTTCATCCTCACAACAAAGCAGGCAGATTAAAAAAAAAAAAATGAAAACTTAAAGAAGTTTTGATGGCAAACATAAATACAAACAAATCCTTTTCCTTGACATTTAGAAGAAAAAAACACCTCACAGGACACAATCATCACAAAAGTATTCATCTTTATAATTAAATCCCACAGGTAGGCACCGGAGACATGTCCAGTGGGGACATCTTTGGGTCTCACATCCAACCCATTTTGACTGTAAAACTTCCCTTTCATCATCCCAGTCCATGCCACATCCATTGAAGGTCTGGTCCTCCATCAGACCTACATTTTCTTCACCTGTTTCAGAAATCCCGGTTTGCTGCTTGTCTTTGGTGGATTTCAAATTTATAGCTGACCCTTTACCTTTACCCTTGCCCTTTCCCTTAGGAACATCAGTCTTTCGATGCTTCATTGCTTTAGCATTAATTTCTGCTTGCTGCCTCTCAATATCCTGCTGTACATCCTCAGCAGTCATGACTCGAGCTTTAGACTGTATTCTCAGTGGTCATTTACGACCCTGAGGTATTTCTTCTGCAGGAGGGAAGAGGATGTGAGAAGTTTCAGTAGATAGAATACCACAGGCAAATAGTGGGTTGTTGTTGGGATTTAGAGGACTTATGACCTGGGTAGGATTGTGTGTACTATTGGATTTTAATTCCTCATTTATAGTGATATGTACTGAGCTGGTAGAGGCACTGCCTTCAGAATCTGCTCGGCACAGAGCAATAAAGTCTGCTGATGAGCCAGGCTCTTCCTGAGGGATGTTATGAAGTGTCTGAATATCATCTGTATGTTTTCCTCAGTTTCTGTGGCAGCATCTACTGCAGAGCTAGTTGGTGGCTCAGCAAGGCCAATGTTAGTGTCTGGATACCACATTTACGAAAGCCAGCTTTGCTATTGGACATTGTCATACTGTCTTCAGATGGGTTTTTTTTATGATTCTTGCCATGTTTTTCTTTGCAATCCAAAAGTTAAATTTAATTGCTTTTCCAAAATTAACTAGCTTTCCCAACTTTGACTTGAAGCTCTTGTACACAGCTACATCAAGAGGCTGACAGATATGAGTAGTGTGTGGGGCAAGAGCAAATAGTGTAACATTATTTTTACAAGCCAGTTCAATAACCTGTGGGGAACAGTGAGAAATATGCCCATCTAACAAAAGCAAGACTGGCCGTTCAGCTGTGGGACGAGTATGAGGTAGGAATAGTTGCTGAAACCATGTGAAAAAGAGATCACAATCCATAAAGACAGATTCTTGCTTACCATAAAGCCAACCATCAGACCCATCCTTTGCATAGTTACCTCCTGGAAAATAATTTTTTAATATGAAGGGTAGTATGGTATGTCCAGCAGCTGACACACAGCAGTGAATACTTATGTGTTCTGATGAGGCAACATCCCTAGAGTGAGCATGCTTCATTCTTTTGGGAATAACTACCCTCTGTGTACATTTATTTAAATCACAATGCTTTCATCACAATTGTAGATATCTTGAGGTCTCTCTAAATATCCACCCTTATTTAGATGTTCCTTAAGAAGCTGAAAGTAGTCCCTGATAATGTCAACTGTAGAGTAGAGTGCCCTCCCTGTCCATCTTGTCAGGTCGTCTTAACTTGGTGGCATCGGGATATTTGTGCCTAAATGACCTCCACCATCCTTCACAAGGACCTGATGATCCAAACACTTTCCTTCCATTTATTCTATCTATACACCAAGCAAGCATCAGAATTTGATTAATAGTCAGAGGAAATCCCCTCCCAGCCATGCAGCCAATGTAGTTGCACCAGTCTCTCTCCTGTCCTGGTGTCAAAGCCCTTTTCCTCCCTGCCTTGCAATCATCACTAACTTTGCAATGTAACCTGTCAGTCAGTGTCTTCCTTGGTATGTTAAAAGTCCTGGCAGCCTCAGAAGGAGTAACTCGATCTTCCCTGCATGCTTTGAGGGCACGTTGCATGTCGTCTGGAGACCATTGGTAGTGTTTTTTGCCTACTCTTATTGGCCGAGATGGCCGAGATCTCGGGATTAGGCATGATTGTAAGCTAGAAGAGAAACATGATGAAAATTATTAATAGAAGGCATCATGACAACCTGAGTTGATAAGTAATATGGCGAAAAACATAAAATGCGTCATTAATTTCACCATTTATTTCGCCAGCGTCATCAATTTCGCCAATTTCTTACATATAGCATCATTTATTGCGCCATTTCAACAAATTCAGATAAACAAAATTTGGCAAACAATATCATGATCAAAGACAGATGACACGTACCCTCACTCCTCGGCTGCCAGACAGGCACTGAATCATAATGCAAAGACGCCGTGTTACATGAAAAAAATGTCATCGCCTGAACATACTCATGGTAGTGCGGGTGCGTCGCCTGACTGTGCAGAAAACAACAGCTGATGCCGCGTGCCTTATTTTTTTTTTTTTATGTGCATTTCATTGACAGTACAGCATTTTGTTGTATATTTTTTAATTCCTGAGATATTCATTATGTGATAACACATTTGTATTGTGTGCTTTTAACTTATATCAGAATGCTTGCCAAGAAAACTGTAGCCACCAACTCTCAAAATCGGGCGAAATTAGGGATGTTTACGGTAGTTTACTTACTTAGTTTACTTAGTTGTTTCTAGAGGTCTTGTGCCTCACAGTCGTGGTGGTCCACCGCTGTTTTGGAAGTTGCTGGCGTCTTGCTTCTTCAGCCGCACTTGGTCCAGTATGGAATTTGAGGCTGCTCTGCAGACTGCTGTATAGCCTGGCACTGGTGGTTCATTGGGCACTGCCCTAAGGAACCTGTCCAGTGCAGCTTTGAACCTGTCCATTGAGCAGCCTGTGATTTCCCATACCTCTTTTGGTAGTGCGTTGAAGATTTTTGGACCGTCGTGGGCTAGGCTGGCCGCCAGCTGTGTTCTAATTTTCCCCGTTGCTCTTGTCGGCAGGGCGTATCTTGAACACATTCGTCCAGCTCTTTCGGAGATGCGAGCTGTCAGCATTCCCGGTGTGGGGTCAGGGACAGTACCCTCCAGGATTTTCCATGTGTAAATGGCCCGGTATCTGTCCCTCCTCCTTTGCTGGGAGAGCAACCCTAGCTTGGGAAGCCAGTGGCAGTAGTTCAGCTCCTTCATGCCACTAATCTGCCTGGTGTACGATCTCTGTACTGCTTCCAATAGCTGGATGTCTCCATTCTTGTGGGGAGACCACAGCTGGCTGCAGTAGTCCAGGATGGGCTGCACCATGGACTTCCAGAGTGTGAGCATGACTAGTGGTTCTCTGGAGCTGAACGTTCTGAGGACCCAGCCTGCCATGGCCTTGGCCTTCTTCACTGTGGTTGTGATGTGATGCGTGAAGGTGGTGTCACTGCTGAGGCGCACTCCAAGGCATTTGACGTGTGACTGCGGGACAATTTCGTGTCCTCCCTCTGTGTACAGTTTGGTTGCATTTTTGATGTTCTGGTTTGGGCCACACCTCAGTAGCTCTAATTTTTCTTGGTTGAAATTCATGTTGTTTTGTGTGGCCCATATGTACACGTTATTAAGGTCTTGTCGTAGGCTGTTCACGTCCTCTGGAGTGCTGATGCTCTGGCTGATGTTGGTGTCATCAGCAAAGGAGGAGATAACAGCTCTGTCTAGGGTGGTGGTTATGTCTCCCAGGTGTACTAGGAAGAGGAGAGGGCCCAACACTGACCCTTGCGGCACTCCACTTTTCACCACACATGCCTCTGACTTTTGGCCATCTACGGATACTGACTGCTTTCTGTGTGTGAGGAAGTCTTGCAGCCAGACTCCCAGCTTGCCTGTTATGCCTAGCTTCCGGAGTTTATGTAGCAGTATGCCGTGATCTACTTTGTCGAAAGCTTTGGCAAAGTCGAGGAAGACGACATCTGCGTTTTGTCCTGTGGCTAGATTGTTCAGGAACCTATCGTAGTGGGTTAGCAGCTTGGATAGGCATGATCTTCCTTTCCTAAAGCCATGTTGACTCTTACTTAGCAGATTGTTTGCTTCCAGGTATTCTTTGATCTTGTTCCTCACACATTTCTCCTGGATTTTGATAATATGAGAGGTGAGGGCAACCGGCCTATAGTTCTTTGGAAGGCTTTTATTGCCTCCCTTGTATATAGGGCATATGAAGGAGTGTTTGAATAGCGCTGGCATTTTTCCTGTATCGAACAAGCACTGCCACAGCTTCCGTATGGGATGTGCCATTGTTTCAATACACTCACGGAGCAGGATAGCTGGCACTCCGTCGGGTCCAGCTGCAGAGTTTGCACGTAGTTCCCTTGTGGCCTTCTTTATGTCCCCGGTGGTTATTACCACTTCTGGCAGTAGTGTGTGGGCTGGGTTCTCGGCAAAGAATGTGGTGGGGTCATGGACGATGGCAGTGGGTTGTGGTGTACTGAATACCCTATTGTATTGGTGCATTAACAGCTGACACATTTCTGAGGGGTCATTTGTTAGTTTGCCTTTTTGTGTTTCGAGTGGCCCAATTTTGGATTTTGTTGTGGAGAATTTTTTGCAGTAGCTGTAGAAATACTTGGGGTTTTCTTTGATGTTGTTTACTGCCTTGTTTTCTTCTTCTATTTGCTGTTTTTCATGTGAGGCCTTGATTTCTCGTTCCACCTGTGTTAATCTATTGATGAGGGCAGACTTTCGGTGTGGGTTGTTGGCCGTTTGTAGCTGTCTAATCAGGGACGCTCTTTTCTTCATTAGAATCCTCCTGTCTCTTGGGATTTTGTTTTGGGAGGCTGTTTTATACCTTTTTGGTGGCACATACTTTTGGCAGACTTCTGTTATTGTTTTAAGGAGTTCCTGGAGCATATGGTTGGGGTCCTCTGATACCAAAGTAGCATCCCAATCCACTTCACTGAGTGCAAGCCTTATGTGTTCCCAGTTTACCTTGCTGCTGTGGAAATTCAGGGCAGCAAGTGGCTGGGAATGTGTTGGTGATCTTGCCTGTGGGGTTGCATCCCCTAAATAGTCTGTACTGAAGGTAAGAAGCCTGTGGTCAGAGATGATAGTTTCTTCCACTGTATAGTTTCTTACTGCTTCTTGGTTGTTGGTGAACAGCAGATCCAATATATTCTCCTTCCTGGTGGGCCTGGTTACTAGTTGTGTAAGAAAGGCCTGGTCTGCTGTTGCCATGAGGCGTCTAGCCTGTTCCCTGTCTGCTAGTGTGCCACCGGAGAGCCTGCCTTCTGGCCACTGGATAATGGGGAGGTTGAAGTCCCCACAGAGCATAATGTTTGGCATTGGCGTTGGGAGATTTTCCAGTAATTTGTTTACCTTATTTATCACCTCATCAAATTTTTCCAAGGTGCACTGTGGTGGCCTGTAGCAGTTTAGTATAACCAGGTTGTATTTATTTATTTTGATGCCGATTAGTTCAACTTCTCCATTGGAGTGAGATATTAGGGTTTTTGTGGTGGGAGAGAGGTCATTCCTCACATATATAATTGCCCCCCCCATGGCTTCTTTGCACTCTGTCTACCCTGTATATGTAGTAGTTGTTGATGCTTATTTCGGCGTCTTTCACGTCAGTCTTCAGGTGTGTTTCAGTTAGGGCAATAAACATGGGAGCCTCACCAATGGTGTGTTCTCTTATAATCAAGATTTTGGTCTTATTCGACTTTGGGTAGAGGCCCTGTATATTGCCTATGATGAACTTTTCTAATAGCTGACCACACAAGTTTTTTTTTCCCTCACCCAGAGTTTTTTATCCCTCACCCTAAGTGGTTAAAGGTAAAGGCTAATGCAACACACGAGTTTTTTTTTCCCTCACCCTTTTTTTTCAAGGGCTGACTTAGACATGATCAAACAAGACCTAACTGCCTTCAGCACTGACTTTTTTGCGACAGACCCACACACAAGACCTTCCACCAACTGCAACAACCTGAAACACAAAATACACGCCTCAATGAACAGACACATACCACAAAAAACTATTTCAAGTAGATACACACTTCCCTGGTTTTCCAGGGATCTACGCAGACAACATCGCAAGAAATAAAGACTCTACAGACGCGCGCAGACATACAACACAACAGATAATTGGACCACCTACAAAAACCACCAAAAGACATTTGCCAAAAACATAAAAGTAGCGGAACGCAAACACATAGCAACTTATATATATATATATATATATATATATATATATATATATATATATATATATATATATATATATATATATATATATATATATATATATATATATATATATATATATAATGTACCAAAGTTATGTTTTCAGTTACTCTGAGTTACAGCATTTGAATAGAGATTTGAGTTTACCAACTGACGTTTTCATCCTGGTGTTAGTAAAATTACTGTGCATAATAAAAATAATAAAACCACATATAATTAAGACCACAATACCTGATGAAACTAAAAAAAGATTCACAAAAAACACTGGTTTTATTGATGTTTTTTTGGTTTAAACCAGGGGTGTCAAACTCATGGCCCACGGGATAGTCATAAATGGCCTGCATTATCACGGTAACTTCAATCTTGTCAATGTGTTTTCTATCCTTGTTGGCCACCATGACGGCACTTCAGAGTATGAATTGGCCCTTGAAGGGTTTTGAGTTTGACACCCCTGGTTTAAACTGCCAACACTGCTGTACATAATTAAAATCTTACATATAGTTAAAAATACAGATGAAGGAAGATCGTTCCAGAGATTACCAGTGTGAGGGATGAAAGAGTGAAGATGCTGGTTAACTCGTGCATAAGGGATTTGGTAATGTTGTTTAATACTTTCCAGGGCCAAGTTTCCATTCTGCTATGACTTTCCTCCAAACCTTTTTCATTAGTGCATATACAGAAACATCAAGTGGCTGAAGAAGATGAGTACTATTAGGTGGAAGAAGGATAAATTTGATGTTGTGCTGCTCACAGAGCTCAATGATTTCTGCAGACAGATGAGATGCAAGATTGTCTCCTATCATTGCTCCTGGTGAACTATTGTCCAGCTTAGCAAAGTAGGGCACCACAACCTTCACAAACCATTCACCAAAACAGTGACTGTCAAGCCACCCAGATTTGGTTCTGTTATACCTGGCATGTATTGGTCCACCTTGCACCCAAGTATTCATTAAATGCTCTGCTCTGTAAACCACATAGGGATCAAGTAATACCCCATAATTACTTCCTGCAAACATCACTGAAACACTTGTTTTTGACATATTCATGACTCTTTCTGCATGCTTAATACCATTCCTGTAGAGAAGCATGGTACCCTTTGGGTCATCACAGAAATTTGTCTCATCAGAATTGACTACATTTTCTGGAGGTAAATTATTCAGACCACACCGCTCTAAAATATCATAAAACTTAGTCACTGCTTCAGCACTTACAGCTGCCCTTTTTCGGCTGATGTTTTGATACGTGCATTTAATTAATTAACAAGAGTCAGACTTACTCTTCACCTGGTAAATTGTCCTTAATTGAGCAACTGTGCAGCCTGCCTTTTCCAGAAATGATTTTACAAAGAGTCGTAATTCCATATCATAAAAGGCATAGCCATAATCCCCTAAAATGGCCACATGCTGAGCTATACACAGCTCCTCCCCCAGCAGCAAAGCAGTAGGTCGCCCACCAGTTGACCATATTCCACCTCTTACACCAGTTACATGACAGCAGAGGGTTCGGCGAGGAATTTTCAGGGCTGTTGCCACTTTATTTATTGATCCACCAGATTTGACACGGTCAATAGCACACTTTAAATCACCTTCACTGTAGTCTTTAGTTCTTTGCTTGCCCCCCGCAGGTTTGTAGTGGCACACCATGATGAACTCTGTTAAAGAAAAAAAATTACGTATTGAGCCTGGCGCACTTGCCGCAGAGGATCTGTGCCTCTCCCTAATTAATTTATTACTTTAGTATTGTACATAATGGACCTCATCATATTTGTAGTTCACAACCAAATTTTTGTTTAAATCTGATAATATTTTCTTGCTCATCTAACCAGTTGTAATTCCTATGTCAGAAAAAAAGCGAATTTCATGAAAGTGATAATTAAACATAACAAGTGTTAATAGCACAAAAACTGTGCTAGATTGGCATCGCATGACCCTCCAATACACCCCCAACAATTTATATTATGCAACTAGGGGTCTAAAATGGAAAATGCTGAAATATAAAGATGGTGCCACTATAAACACTTGTCTGCACCATAACGGGCTGGGGCCGACCATCAAGCCCTACTAAGAAGGCCTATTGGCGCCACAGGCCAAGATATGAAAAAAAAAAAAAATGACTGTTTTTAATGCCATGTTGTAGGGTTCATCAGAACTAACAAATATTATTATACAATGTCATGTCTACAGTGCATGGGTAAGCCAGGAAAACAACTTGAAGAGAACAACAAGAACACTAAGAAGATGGACAATCTGTTGATCGGTGTCTGTGACGCCGATAAAAACATACCTGATAAGTGTAGGATGTCGAAATCAACACTGAAGATAGTCCATAATATTGCCTAACTGGTATGAGTGATCTGCAGGAAAATATATATTCCTTAACCCTCAAAGCGCGGGTGTCGACAATAGTCGACAGCTGGTGCCTGGGCTCAAACCGCGAGTGTCGACAATAGTCGACAAGGCATTTTTTGACTTAGCGTGCCGTCAAATTTATTTTGTTTATGCTGAAGTAGGGTAAGTGCAGTGGAACCTTGGTTTTTGTGATTAATCCGTTCGAAAAAAATCTGACGAAAACCGAATGTACGAAAACTGAAGCAATATTTCCCACAAGAAATAATGTAAATCCAATTAATCCATTCTAGACAACCCCCCCAAAAAATAACAAAAAATACATTTTATTGAGAATAGCTATAGTTTTACATACAGAAAACAATGAGAAAAAATATAAATAACTAATGAAATGGATAAATGAACATTTAACATCACTTTTACCTTTATTTAAGACTCTTGTTGGCGTATGGAAGATGGCGATGAGTGGAAAGGGAGGAGGAGGGATTATTGTTTGGAAGGGGAGATTAGCCACTGGTACGCCACTTTCATACTTTGCTATGAGTTTTCTTTAATTCTATTGAGTTTCTCCCTGTTTTTTTTTTTTTTTTTTTTTTTTTTTTCAAAGGGCTGTTGGCACTTGGAACTTTCCTTAGCCCCATGGTTGCTTATTTAACAGTCAGACTCAATAAACAAGCACAAAAAATAATGGCTGACACTCACTCAACGAGAAACAAAGGCAGACTGACGGCCGCCACCGCACCGTGAAACATTCCTTTATGGTAACACTGCGATCTAGAGCTTTCGGTTAACGTTACTAATTTAAGTACAAGCCACGTATTTTCACCAGACTGTGTTATTTTCAGCAAAGCAGCCTGATCATTCTATAATCTTTAAAATAACTGGGCTACATGAGGTCACATTTGTTGATTTCAATGCTGTCTTTTGTCACATGGCCCTCCTCTTGTACACAAGAATAATAGCCGACCAAGAATAGCTTTTTGCACCCTGTATGTAAGCGTTTGTAGATAAAATCCTTAATAATAGGCCAAAAGCATGCGAAATATACTACAGTGGGTTGGCAGCTTAAAGCTCGCCTGTGAACATGTAAGCATCCTCTGTCATTTGTACGCAAGAAATATGAGTAACTTCCCTTAATAAACCTTCCTGCCCAGCATAGGAGATGATTATTGATCTAGTACTCACCTCATGTACGAAATATGGATGAGAAAACAGTCGAGTCCACAGTTCAGCTGACGACATTGTTAGAACACGGTGTTGCCACTTCCTCTGTGTAAAAAGCGTATAGATTGAGTAATTGAATATTTCGCAGTTTTACTTCCACTTACAAATAAACAAACTGAAATTCACGGAATTTACTCCAATGGGAGACGAGCATATATATAGGTAGAATGCAACTTAACAACAGTTACAAGAACAGTTACAACAATTGCAACAGTAGAGCAGTTGATTAAGTAGATAAGATTTCTGCCTTTTATCAACCCCAAGCTCATGGCAGGAGGGTAGTTGTCATAGTGGCTGCAAGATTTCAGGTGTTTTCCCGTGCTTCCTGCCCTGTTTTGGCAGCTTGGGGATACCTTATAGGCAAGTTCTGCGTGAAATGCTATGGAGAGGTGGCAACACTGACCTTCACTGCATGGTTGAACTTGCTTGAGCTAGGAGGATGGGGTGTGTGGTGCATGAAGGTTTTAGCAGTACCAATAGATTGACTTCAGGGAGCTTTGCTCTGATCGGGAGGGTATTTGATGGTGATGATGAGTTCAACTCATGATCAGGCTGGAGCAAATTGTGCACACACACACACACACCTATACATAATACCTATAATGTCAGATGCCTAAAGAAGTATGTTTGATTTTAATGCTTGATACTTTTATTCCTTTCAGCACCGTACGTTGTCGAACGCTTCATCTGAACGTGGAACCTCAAAATGAGATGGAATTTCTTCCTGAAGAAATGGAGACATTATTACTCAGAAGGAAGAACTTTATCTGGCCCTCAAAGGGTTACCTTTGTAAACATAATAATGAAAAGCTATTGTATTCATTGCAAAAATGACATTGCAAGTTAACATCTGAAACTGCATGAAACTGTGTTCCATTGTGTAGTATTTGAGAATAAATGTGTTGATTTTATTTGAAAGAAAATTATTTCATTTGCTTAATTATTTTAATACTTCTGTGTGCCAAGAAAATACAAATTTGATTCTTTGAAGAGGCTGCTGACCAAAGTCAGGGCATTCATACTCTTGTGTTACAGAGGAAGTCTGTGGGAGAATATTTTCTACTCACCTTTCTCGTGGAGCAGCATCAGTGTCATTAGTATTTAGAGTTGTAGGAATTCTTATTGTGGTATTTGTCATTAAATGCTCCATGATCAAATTTCCAAATGTTATTGATATCTGCACCATCTATGATGTTGAAGTGGAATTTCTGTTGTGAAAGATCTTTCTCTAAACCTTACCTCATTCTCATTTGGCAAACAGGTGTGTAACTACTGGCCACAATCCCTCTCTGGTTCCTCCTCTCTCTGCCAAAAGCCCATTTGTGTTTGCTGAAATGTTACCTTTTTTTATGCTTCTGACCTTGTGAATTTTTCTTCCTCCAGTTATCTTTTATTGTTAGTTTTAGTTTAAAGTTGGCTGTTGTTTTCATCTTTACAGCAATGTAACTTGTTTTCATGAAACTAACTTTGAGCCTTTAGTCACCAATCATGTTGCTACCTTTATCATTTACTAAATACATTATACTGTATATAGTTAAAGTACTTTGATTCGGTCACCAATAGTTTGACATGTCCAGTTTGGTTTATGGCAGTCAGTGCTAGAATGGATACAACAGTGAACAAAATGCCTGCTCCATGTCATGACTTTGGAGTAGGTTAGGTAGGTGCCATCACACTCATACCAAATTTAATCAAGACCAAGTGTTTCATCCATCATTGTATCTATTTTAGCACAGACCATTTTTTGATCTGGCGAGATAATTTGGCACCTGTTGAGGCTTTATTTTTTCCCCAGTTAATGGATGAATGAACTCATGGGAACAAGGGATTCCTGCTTGCTCCACCCATGCATAGTTTAGGGCTGGGGAATTACCTTTCATTTTAGTACCCCAAGTATTGGAATATGACGACGATGGAATCAAGAGTATCAAAACCAGTCCTGACGGGAGGCACGGGTGTGTGTGTCATGGTGAAGGCAGCCCTACAGTATCGATATTTACTGGCAGTCTCAGGATGACTGTCTTGGTGGTGTTAGTGTGTTGTTAATGGCCTTTTGATTTGTTAACAATGTAAATAGTGTAGGAAAAGTCTAATGAAGGTTCAAGGAAGCATGCTGGGGAATTATTCACAAGAGGGTAGCCTACTAATTTTGAGACACTGACCACATATTTATTTCTGGGCAAGTGGGTGGGTGTGCCATGTCGTTTTTTTTGCTCTTTTAACATTTTTACATCATTATATCAAGTTTCTTCCTCTTTTCCGGAAGTCATTCGTCACTGCACTGCATTCAAGGACCAAAAAAGAATCCATAAAGTAAGTATTAACTTTGCAAGAGGAGGCTACCCTATCGTTAATATTATCTGTATGGTGCTCTGATGATATACAAGTGAAGCCATTAGTAGGTGAATGGGAAGGAAGGAAGGAGGGGAGGGAAGGATGGCAGATGGAATAAAAGTGGGAGGGAGGGTGGTAGGGCAGGAGAGGAGGGTTGGAAAGAGGGAAGAAGTTTTAGTGCGGGAGCATTTTACCACAGTACATGATACTACAATAAGGAAAGTATGTCATAATCGAAAGTCTTCAAACCAATAGATTATCATCAAATCACTGCATACAGCCGAATGAAATTGACTAAAAAGTAGCAGTGCTTCTGTGTAATGAAACATGTGTCACTCTTGCCCTCTAAAGGTGATGAGACATGAGTGTCAGATTGGATTATTTTGTAGCACTTGAGACAAAACTTGAGCAATGCCTCTTATGCACAGTAATGTGCAATTGGCAGATAAGGTGTTTGAGACTGATTAGTCTCTCAGAACATTTTATATAATGATCACAATTAAAAGTTAGTTTTGTTAAGTGGACGTGGACTCGCCAGGAATACGAAAGTAACAGCTGTGCACACATCAAAGGTACGTCGTTTATTATTTTCTACTTACTACAGACACAATACTATATTAGGGTACTAGGATAAGCCCTAGTCGTGAAGTACACAGTTTTAATAACCGTTTATGGTTTTAAAGAGAATGTATCATGATATTCTTAATATGAAACATCATTCCTGCATTTCTGGTACTGGTAACCCCTCCCTCCTATTGCCCATACCAACCTTCCTCCCCCGGTCCCCCTTCCTCTTTATTTTCTGTCTTTCCCATCTTGTCTCATTTGCCTTTCATCCAGCCCACACCAAACCAAAGATGGCATGATTTCTTTGAACTTTGCATTCAGCTCACACCATAACATACGAAAAGCATATGGAAAAATTTTTAGTCAGAAAAATAGCTATATTCTTTCACGTTTGAAAATGTTACAAAACTCGTGCTCCATCTTTCATACCAAAGAGAGGGAGTGCTTGTCACACGCAAGTCTAAATGGGTTGAACATTTGCATTGCCAGCTGAATTATTCACGTTATCCACCTGTCAGATGTGTTTCATTATCACCCACATCCTCTATTTCCTTCCAAGTTCCATTTGTATCAACTTTTAAAAGATTGATAAAAGAGGTCAGAGTGGTACTCGGCTGACATCTACTTAGCAGCTAGTGAAAAGATAACATTTCTCTCGCCTTCTACATCAAACTGGTTCATTTGCATTGCATGGGGGAATGGCAGTGACAGGGAAATGTTTGCCCATACTCAACTCTCACTCAAAACAGGCTAGGGCAAGAATTATTGACTACAAGGATAGCTCCTTGGAGGAAGAATAGATGGAGTGGCCCTCAGCGGGCGCCGCTCTTCACTGTGAGGTGAAGCATAGGGGGTAGGGGTGGGCGGAGCTTAGCCGGTGAGCAAGTCCACCCAAACATTAGGGATGGGCATGTACCGTTAATTTGAGTACCGGTAGTACCGGTACCGAAAACTCAGGTACCGGTACCCGAAGGAGTATTTTTTTATCTTAATGACTTCTGATGAAATTCCCAAATAAATTTCCTGTAAAGAAAACACACACTCTCTCTCTCTCTCTCTCTCTCTCTCTCTCTCTCTCTCTCTCTCTCTCTCTCTCTCTCTCTGAATGAAGTGAATATTTATTTTTTCGATAAAAAAATAGCATGTATATAGTTATTATGGATGTACTCGATCATAGTCTAATAACAATAACAATATTTATTAGCAACCTAAAAAAGAAAAAGAATCGGACATCAAGAATTATCCAGTAACTCCAATAAATAAATCAGATAATAAAATAATGGAAACGGGAGCTGTGATGGAAACGAAGAGCAGGACATAATGGTGGGAACTTGGGGAGACGGTCAGCAAGGCAGTGACTCAGTGTCTCCACACAGGGCCCATACCGCGTGATAACACATGGAGGCGGGCGAGCGCCGAGCGTCACTAAGATCCAAACGGTACCGGTACTAGCGGCAATGCTCAGTGCCGAGTGATCATGAGGCTTCCCGGCACCCGAGTGATCATGAGGCTTCGCGGCACCAGGTACCGGTACCGGGTGCCGCGAAGAATCGATACCAAACATTGGCTTTCTCGCTCCCAGATCGCCGGAGTAAATGAGCTTGTCTGCCTTATTTCTTCCACATATCGTATGTTTATAGTTATTCAACTGCTGCAGCATATGCACTAAGGATGTATGTACAGGTTTTCATAGAAAAAACACCAGTATTTCCTTGTCTTTATTCCGTAGAAGCTGAGATGAAATGTTCCACACCCGCCTTAAACCCTCACATTTCCTCTGTATAGTATTCATTATATATTGACCATGGCCCCACTTTTAATGTAGAAGGATGTACTGCCTTATATGTAGAGCGTCTCAGATGTGATCAAAACTCACTACGAGAAAACAGAAGGAAGTATTGGGGCAGGAAGGAGAAATTCTTATCCATGCGAAAATAATTAATAGTCTATATTTGACTTGACGTCAACCAACCGTGTTAGTGTTACACAATCATGCATGTCATTGCTATGGATATATTAACCAGTAAATGGAGAAAATGCAATTACTGAGTGGGGTTGGTGGGAGAGAAATGGCTGTGGACTGGTGATGTCTTGAATACCAGAGATGAAAAAAAAGACTTGAAAGAGTGGAATAAATAATAGAAGATAACTCCTGTGAGAGAGAGAGAGAGAGAGAGAGAGAGAGAGAGAGAGAGAGAGAGAGAGAGAGAGATTTACATAAGAAATCAGGCCACACAGACCCCATGGTCCAGACTATAGGTGGTCTGTTCTTAAACCTAAGTGATTCTACATTAATCAGATAGCTCCAAAACGTTGCATTTCAACTCTAGTTAATATTAAGTTCAAGGAAGGGACGGTCGAGCTTGTTTTTAAAAGGAGTCAATCGTGTTACACTGAACCACTGAAGGTGGGAGCTTGTTCCATTCTCGCACTACAACGTTGGCGAAGAAAAAATTGATGCAGTCTGAATTTACTTGTCTACATTTTGAGTTTTATGCCATTGTTCCTCGTTCGCAAGGTGTCATCGATCATAAACAATTTTGATCTGTCTACATTCGTGAAACCATTAAGTATTTTAAAACGGAGGCGACGTTTCTCAAGAGAGAACATGTTAAGGGTGGAAAGCCTTTCTTCGTAGGATTTGTTGCGCAAGGAAGGGATCATTTTTGTTGCCCGACGCTGAACACTTTCTAATATAGCAATGTATTTTGTATGGTGGGAAGACCAAAACTGTACCGCATATTCCAAGTGGGGTCTGACTAAACTATTGTAGAGCGGAAGTATTATATCTTTATTCTTGAATAAAAGTTCTCTCTCTCTCTCTCTCTCTCTCTCTCTCTCTCTCTCTCTCTCTCTCTCTCTCTCTCTCTCTCTTATAGCCCGTCACTAAACACAACCAACCATATCAGTATCACAAATCACTCCTCCTCCTCCTCCTCCTGTGGTTGGGGGGTGTAAGAATTCTACCACACTATTCCCTGCGTGTCGTAAAAGGTGACTAAAAGGGACGTCTTTCTTTCTCTCCGGATTATTACCTTTTTTCTCTCCTTCCTATGGGTAGTCTATCCAAGGGTTGTCACCCTCCCCTACACTTTGAGGACACATCCCTTTCTTTCCTTCCTTTCTACAGGTATTCTACCCAGCCTCTAGTCTCAGTCTTCCTCCGATGTTTCTCTCACTATCCCGGGAGGTTCTAGTCACTTCAGTCTTCGCGGCGGTGTTCTTTTTTCCTGCGGAGTCCTCGGAGCACACCTGGTGACAGGTGCCTTGGGCCAGTTGGATGACCTGTCCATGAAAAGCCGTACTGCAAGGCTTTGGGTTGACTGCTTCATTAAGCCTATGTTGAGTGTCTTGAAGTTTGTGAGAGCCGAAAGAGAGGCAGATTGGCCACTGCATGTCCTAACTGTAAAGGAAATGATACCTCTATTCTTTGCAGCAGGGCACCATAATTATGGACGCTATGGTCTTTTCTATGCTCGGAGTATAGAGGCGATGCCAGAGAAACTGGAAGAACAATTTCTCAAAGGACAGCACACTATGCATCACAAACCTGGGATCTTCAATGGAATATGGTCTGACATGGCCATAGAAACAACCTATATGCGCTATGGTCATGGCCACAGTGGTATCATCGGCCTTACCATGAAACCAGAAGCCCTCAAGACATGGACCATGAGTATCCATGCTATCAACACAGTCATGTCAGGCATAAACACCATTGATGAGGTTGGAGATGAATCTCAGAGTCACCACAAAGAGGAATCAAAGGAAGGATGCGGACAGATACCAGAGACAGAAAAGCTCTGCGGAAAAACTCAGTATGGTCATTGATCCTCTAGACCCAGAACAACACCTGAAGGATGGCTTGGTGAACATAGTGACTGGGAATGTTGTCAGTGATCCAAAGGTCAATGTTGACCAGGCCATTGCCATTGCTGTAGCTGAAATGAATGCCTTTGAAGCTGGCTGGCCAGCTTCATTCCATGGTACTATTCAGAAGAAGGTTCAAACAATGGCCAAAGCAGACAAGCACTGTAAACCTCAACAGAAGATTGTTGATACAGAAACATTGTATGCAAGAGCAATGGCATTACAAGGAAGATCAGATGACTTTGATATCAAATCCATGATGAAGTATGAACTGTCCTCACATCCACCGTCAATGTTTTCTGGTGATGGCCAGATGCGGGAATGCACGTCAAAGGCCAATCTCAAGAATGCCATCAAAGTTGAAGCCCATATTCAGCTTCGCAACATGACCACTGAAGCAAGATTCCTGGATGGGTGTGCTGTGTTGTGGGTTGTTACCTGGCCATCGTCTGGCACAGTGCAAGACTTCCTGGACAACTTCCGCAGACACCTGGATGATCAAGCGTCTAGATCAGATGTTTATCTCATATTTGACAGGTAAGTGGTATTATTTTTTTCTTATCTAAGTTTCTATACATGTTCGAAATGTAATGAAATAAAAAAAAAATCTTTGATGCACACACGCACACACACACACACAAAAAAAAAAAATAATAATAAAATAAAATAAAATAAAATTCTTTCCTTCAGATACATTGAAAACAGCAGGAAGGAGTCCCTTCGAAAGACCAGGGATTTAGGGGCAAGTAGGGTGTATCACCTTACTCCGACCACCAAGATTCCACCACAGAAAGTCATCCTGACGGTAACCCAGAACAAGGCAGCCCTGATAGACCTGCTTTATGAAGATCTGATTAACCACAAGGAGGAGTTCCAGAAACATCGCCTTGTCATCACTGGAAGCCATCCTACACCAGTTGAGCTGTACAAAGGGCTGGCAATACAGAGACGGGATCTAGAAACAAGACATGAAGAGGCTGACACCATCATTCCCCAGCAGTTGGCAATTGTGAGACCACAGTCAGCCATAGTTGTAGCTGATGACACAGATGTGTTTGTGCTGCTGTGTCACTTCTGTCATCTGGGGAAGCTCAGTCTTCAGGTTTGGATGGTGTCACCAATCAAAGGGAGGTCTGTGATTGATATCAATGCAACTGTGGCCAAAAATGATGACATTATGGAAGACCTCCTTGCAATGCATGGCATATCAGGGTGTGACACAGTAGCACCATACTACGGAATTGGAAAAGGGGTTCCTCTAAGAGTTCTAAGAAGCAAAAAACATCCTCTAAGTGCTTTGGGAGACCTCAAAATCACTCTAAGAAAAGTGATCAAAGAATGTACAGGTTTCATTCTTGCATGCTACGGAGAGGGAAATGCTGATTCAGCAAGTGATGCCAGATACAAATTATGGATGAAGAAAGTGAGCAAGAACATTGCACGTTCTCCAAAGCTGAAGTCTCTGCCCCCAACAGATGAAGCTCTTGCTCAGAATGTGGCTCGTGCTCACATCCAGGTAGCAGTTTGGAGGAACTCCCTGGAAGCAAACCCACCAGAACTTGACCCCTTGTTGCATGGGTGGTATAATGTAGATAACGGAATTCTGGCTGCAGTGATGCTACCTCCCAACACAGAACTGGCTCCAAAATCTCTACTCAAGAGTATCAAATGTGAATGCAAGGGAGAGAAACCATGCAATACACGCAGATGCAGCTGCAACAGTTCTGTAATGACTTGTGGAACATTTTGCAACTGTCAAAGAGTTGGTGATTGCTGGAATTACCACACCAGAATAAGTGACACTCTTCTGGGAAATCACTCTGATGAGGACGATGATGATAGTGACTGATATTGATTGTTTAATTGTGTCTTTGTTCACATCTTATTGTAACTATTGGAAGAATAGGTATTTCAAAAGCTTTTAAGGTATAACATTGAAACTAGTTTGTGAACACTGTTTAGTGAAGATAGTGATTGTACTGATGTGGTGACCATGTTTTGTCGTCATTCTGAACTGTACATTTGATTAAGAGATTTTGAAAATTTAGTTGTTTCCTAACATTTTAGGTGTGGTAGCATTAAAATTCACAGATAATGATTTATTCATAGATATATTTTGGTCTCACTGCTGTGCCCATATCACTGCATGTTACACAAGTCATGGTCAACGTCTTCTCTAAAAGTGGAAAATATGTATCAGTATGCATTATATCTTGCAAAATATTACATTTTTTTTCTTTTTAATGTTATAATTGGGTTTGCCATGCCCCAAAACCCCTGTTTTGACATATTACACGACTTTCTTGCATAATTAGAGGGCCTTCTAGCCTTTTTTCTGTGGTCGGCGGCCATATTTGCCGCCATCTTGGATTTTTCAGTTTCCCCAAAGCTGAGAGTTTCACACCCACCCTAGGATGTTAACTCAGACCCCATAGAAGAATAATCCGCAGAGAAAAAAACTTTATCAGAGATTGTGAGGTTAGGTCCTAATTCCTGGTTTGGCAGACAGACTACATGTCTCCACGCACCCTTCGCCTTTCAAGAGAATGCAAGTTTAACTGTTTGAGTCTTTCATCGTATGGCAAGTTTCTCAACCCCTGAATCATCTTAGTCATCCTCCTCTGCACCGATTCTAACATTTTGATATCCATTCTATAGTAAGGTGACCAGAACTGAACCGCATAGTCAAGATGAGGTCTAACTAATGCTAATTATAGTTTGAGGAAGACTTCGGCGCTTCTGTTGCTTACGCTCCTTGAAATAAATCCCATTACCCTATTTGCTCGATTTTTAGCTTGAATGCATTGTGCCCTTGGACGGAGATCAGATCTCACTAAGACCCCTAAATGTCTCTCGCACCCAGACCTGCTTATGAGAGTGTCATTTAAGCAATAGTTATGAGAGGGGTTGTTTCTCTCAGAATACTGCACTTCCCTACATTGAACTCCATCTGTCATTTATCCGCCCAGTCATACAATCTGTTTAGTTCATCCTGGAGAATACTAGCGTCCTGATCCGACTCAATTACTCTACCGATCTTGGTGTCATCTGCAAACTTACTGACATCACTACTAATTCCTGTATCTAAGTCATTGATATAAATAATAAACAAAAGTGGACCTAATACCGAACCTTGTGGGTTGCTAAGCCACGCCTTGACCCAGTTCAAAACTTTACCCTCTACTCTGAACCTGTAATTTAAGCAACAGTCGTTGGTGAGGAACTTTGTCAAACGCTTTACTAAAATCAAGATAGATTACATCATAATTTTCATCTCTGTCTACCGCCTCAAATACTTTATTGTAGAAGGACAAGAGATTGGTGAGGCATGACCTACCTTTAGTGAACCCATGCTGCGAGTCGTGAATTAAGCTATGTTTCTCTAGATGCTCCCGAATGTTCCTGGCTATTATGGACTCCAGCATCTTGCCTATAACCGATAGGTTATAGGCAGTAGGTTGATGGGTCAATAGGTGATAGGTTGAAGCAGCTGACCTGTCTCCCTTTTTGAAAATCGGCGTCACATTAGCTACTTTCCATAGGCTGGGCACATAACCAGTATTTACCGACATCTTAAAGATGTCGGTTAGTGGGTCACTGAGTACATCACCTAATTCCTTTAATACACTCGGAAATATCCCGTCAGGACCTGGCGACTTATTCTTCTTAAGCTTATCTATCTCATCCTGAACTACTTCCCTGGCAATGATTATATCCCTCAATTTATCGCCATCCTCGCCCTCGTACACCTGAACCCTTTCCGGAATAATCGTTCGATCCTCTTGTGTGAATACTGAAAGGAAGTAGTCGTTCAGCAATGTGCTCATATTTTCGTAATTTTCCACTAGCTCCCCTGTGTTTGTTTTCAGCGGTCCAATTTTCTCCCTTGTTTTTGTTCTATACATCTAAAAGAAGCCCTTAGGATTACTTTTCGCCTCATTTGCTACTTTTATCTCATAATTCCTTTTTGCTATCCTGGTGTTTTTCTTCACTAATCTAAATAGTTCGACATACCGGCCCCTGAGATGTGTTTCACCATTCTTTATTTTCTGATAAATTCCCTTCTTTAACCCTATCTCGTGTTTTAGTCCACGAATCATCCAGTTAGGGTCATTGTTTTCTTTTCAAAGTGTTCGCTGTGGTATATGCTGTCCTTGCCCCTCTACTATTACGTACTCTAACTAAATTATTGTAAGACATTTCTACCTGGTTCTCCTGGCTCTCTAACCCACAGTTCTGCCCCTCGTGAATCCCTAAATTATCCCAGTTTACTCCATCAAGATGTCTTCGAAGCCCCTCGTAAAGTCATCTTGAAGGGGTAAACTGGGATAATTTAGGGATTCATGAGGGCCAGAACTGTGGGTTGGTTGGTGGGTTGGTGGGTTGTTCGTCATCCATGTCGGAACGAACGACGTAAAGGCCAATCGTTCTGAAGAATTAATGGAAAAGTATCATAGACTGATCCGACAATTCAAGGAAAAAACAAACAACATAATGATATCTGGTATCCTCCCGCGGATGAAAGAAAGTAATAGTTTTTACAGCAAAGCCTTCAGCACTAACAACCGACTAAAGTCATTATGTGCTCAAGAAAATGTAGAGTTTGTGAAGTTTTGGAATAACTTTTATAGTGAAAATGACTTGTACGAACGCGATGGTGTGCACCTAAATCCCTCCTTGGAAGACTACTTAGTGAGCAGGTGTCACTTTTCAGAGAAAAAAAAAAAAAAAAAAAAAAAACAGCGAGCCCGATAGAGAACGTCACGTAAACAATCAAAGGACCACCAACCAATCCCACCATGATCATATAAACGCGTGTTATGTAAATGCCCGCAGCATTCGAAATAAATTCACAGACCCGGAAGAACTTGCTGCAACGGAAAACTTCTACATTATCGCCGTCGCGGAGTCATGGTTAAACACAAATAACAGAGATTTTATTGCGGAATTTATCTTACCCGGCTATTCAATTTTTCTTTGCGACAGAGAAAACAGAGTTGGTGGTGGCGTCGTCTTATATATTCGAGCTCGTTTAAATCCACGTGTTATCAAAGTAGAAAGAATAAATAATATAGACACCGTTTTCGTAGAAATTAAAAACCGTTCAAGTAAATTAGTTATTGGCATTGTTTATAGACCTCCAAACCAAGCAATCCAAATAGACAGAAAACTGTTCGAACAAATTTCTAACATATGCAATCAATTTGAAGCTGTAATTATGGGAGACTTTAACTTACCAGTAAAGAGTTGGGGAGACACATTAAATATACACTCAGGTCACGATCTATTTAGTAACTTATTAGAAAGTGCGCTTTATCAGCATGTGCATAAACCAACTCGCGAAAATAACATCCTCGATCTTGTTCTCACAGCTAAAGAAAGCCTAGTTAATGATTTCAATGTTGGTACATAATTCAGGGATAGCGATCATCGAATGATTTCGTTTAAGATAAAAATCAAAGAGAACATGAAAACGAGTGAAGAAAGAATACCTGATTACAGACGTGCGGAATTTGACAAACTAAGAAATTTACTAGCGAATGCAGACTGGAGCGAAATTTCTGCAGCCTCAGATATAAATAAAGCTTGGGAAACATTCACAAAAACTTTAAGTAGTTCCGTGAATTTATGCGTACCATTCCGTAAAAGACGACCAACAGCCAACTGCAAGCCTAAGTGGTGGAACAATCAACTCAAACGCCAAACAGAATAAAAATCGAGCGCGTCGCAAATACTTGATCACAAATAATGAAACAGACAAAATTGAATTCCAAAGATTACGCCGAGAAACAAAAAGAATCGTACGTCTCAATAAAAGAAACCTCGAGCTTCATATTGCAAGCACCAGCAAAACAAATCTTAAAGAATTTTTTGCCTACGTAAGAAATAAAAAAAGTTCTCACCCCCAGTATTGGCCCAATAGCAACTGTAAATGGCGAATCCACGAATGATGATAAAGAAATCGCTAACATATTGAATGATTTTTTTGCCTCCGTTTTTACAGAAGAAATCTTATCCGAAAGGCAACCGGAAGCCCCTAGATATATTAATGACACATCCTTGAGTAGTATTAGCGACATCTTAGAAAGTGATATAGTACAAATTATCGATGATATTAAAGTAAACAAAATGCCCGGCCCAGATAAAATATCCCCGCGTATTCTTAAAGAGGCAAAACATCAGATCAGCAAGCCCCTCTTAAACATATTCTCAAAGTCGCTAAACACAGGAAAAGTACAACTAGAATGGAAACTCGCTAACGTAACTCCTATCTTTAATAAAGGTGACAAGTCGCAACCAGGTAATTATCGACCAATCAGTCTAAGGTCAATCGTGTACAAAATTTTAGAGACAATCATTCGCGAAAAAATGGTAAAGTTTTTTTAAGATAACAGACTAATTAAGGATTCGCAACATGGTTTTCGAAACAAACGTTCCTGTTTGACTAACCTTCTCGATTTCTTCAACTACATCTTTAATGTATACGATGAAAGTCAATCAGTAGACATTGTATATTTGCATTTTCAGAAAGCATTTGACAAAGTCCCTCACAACCGCCTCCTTAGTAAATTGCAAGCTCACGGTATAAGTGGTAATATTCATAAGTGGCTCAAAGACTGGCTTACCGACCGTAAACAGAGAGTTGTTATGAATGGTATGTCATCTGACTGACGAGATGTCAAAAGCGGTGTTCCACAGGGGTCGGTGTTGGGACCTGTTCTGTTTTTAGTGTACGTAAATGACATTGACGAGGGGCTATCGTGTAAAATATCGAAATTTGCAGACGACACAAAACTAGGCAGCAGAGTCACTACGACAATGGATAAAGAACACTTCCAAGCTGATCTCGAACGTTTAAGTAGTTGGGCACGAACATGGCAAATGAATTTCAATATTGAAAAGTGCAAATTTATTGGTCGTACATTTGAACACAAATCAGAAAAAGTAATATTGACACCGTACAATTCGTTTGTTCGCCCACATCTTGAGTATTGCGTTCAGTTTTGGTCTCCCTATTACAGAGAGGATATTGATAAACTCGAGAGGGTGCAGCGTCGAGCCACGAAAATGATCCCTAGACTGCGAAACAAACCGTACGAAGACAGACTTAAAGAACTTAACTTATTCAGCTTATCACAGCGCAGGCTAAGAGGTGACCTTATAGAAGTGTTTAAAATTTTCAAGGGATTCGATAACGTTAATGTTCATGATTATTTTAGTCTCAAGCAAGTGTAACAAGAAACAATGGATACAAAATAACGAGGAAGCGTTTCAACTCAAATGTATCAAAACACTTCTTCTTCAACCGTGTCATCAATGTATGGAATGGTCTGCCTCAAAACGCCGTCGAAAGCGAAACTATTTGCACGTTCAAAAACCGACTAGACAAATATTTAGAAGCTAACCCGAACATCCGCTATTTTGCTCCGGTCTAACAGAAAGTAGTGTTAGCTTAGTTGTCGTGTATGATCTTCCTTCTGTCCACGTAAAATTCCATTGTAGTTTTTTCTATGCTACATGGTATTCTTCCTTTTCATGCCAGTCTCGGCTGGAGGGACTGGTGGGAGGGGAGGAGCCTTCGCCTTTGCTGTCCTGTGTCTCTGACTCATAGATTAGAGTAGATGGTAGCAACAACAAACAGCCTAGTTAGGACCAAGAGGTCTGTTGCTGTTTGCTTTTCCTTTGTACTTCTTTGTACTCCTCTTCCTCTTCGCTTACCTACTTCACACCTCCTCACAGATAGACAACAGCGTGTAGTTCTCATTGGTGAAGCATCCGATTGGCAACCCGTAACTTGTGGCGTGCCACAAGGATCGGTCCTGGGGCCAACACTATTCATTATTTACGTGAACGATTTAGAGACTGATATCCTATCAAAAGTAGCCAAATTCGACGATGACACCAAACTAGGAGGTACGGTAACGAACAGTAAAAATTGCGAGGATATTCAATTAGATTTAACAAGACTTGCCGATTGGAGCGACAAGTGACAAATGTGTTTCAACTTAGATAAATGTAAAGTAATGCACATAGGTGAAAAAAAAAAACTAACTTTAAATATCAGATTCAAGGACATGAGCTCAGCGAAGTAAAACGTATAAATATATATAAAAATAGGGATCCGGCTGGATTTATATCAGGGGTGCCAACCCAAGCTGTGGTTCGTATTTCTCGCTCTCTTCCCTTATCTACTTATGACATATTAACCTCTACGGGTATTGTTTCGGCTGAGGAGAAACTGGATCCGGTAAATAACCATGGCCATGTACAAGGGATTATTCCCACTTTTCCCAGTTGGCTTTTAACTGGCTTCTGCGGTGTTGGTATGCGGGCAGGTACGTTACAATAGTGTCACCTCCCTTAAGATCCTAGTTTCTCCCGAAGCCTAATACCTTCCTTCCCCTAAGGCACTATGTTATTATACTTTGGATATCATTAATCAACCAACTCTACCCTCCTTCTCCTATCAGGCGTCCGTGTGGCACAGAGACAGCGACTTAGCACTGCTCCATGATTTCAACAATACAACACCTGCCCTAACACGGTAGTACCATAATACAAGGACCTGCCCAACCTAACGGCTACCCTGGGGCTTACTTCCTACGGGTATTCTATACTAGAATCCTGTTTCCTGCTTAAACAAAAGCAAAGATGTCTCACCTGGCATGGCTCGATTATCTGTCATGGGTCGACTGCCCCAGCCTTCCTCTTAATAACCTGGCTACAGGTAAGGAGTGTCAGACGAGACTAGCCTCCCTCGCTCTCGTTCCTAAGATTAAACACAGTGCACCCTCGACCTTACATAACCAACAAAAATTGTAACAAAATACACTTACAATCAAAACACAAAATAGAAATAATCCTCACATATACAAAAACAAAACACATAAATCGGTTCATACACCCACTGACATTTTCGCCATCCGTTTCCGCAGCAAGGCGTGCAAAGTTTAGTTCAGCGCCTAGGAAGCCCTGAAGTGAATGTCCCCGTACCAGATTGGGTCGACTATAAGCTGCGTGCTGCCGCACGACTTATAATTAAAACAGTAGATTGCATGACATTAATAAATCGAGGCGGACGGAAGTTTCACCCTAATACAAATGTCACATTCGTGGATACACTACCACTAGTGAACTATTACTCTTTCTCCGGGAGCTTCGGCTTCACCCTTACCTAACCCCGGTTCATTCCAAAACAACTACATGTGCCCAAGTTTGCCTGACGTTGATGTAGGTGGTTGAGAATATAATCTTCCATTACTTACAATACAATAGATAACATAGAACACTAGATACCTTAGGGCGAACGATACTATTCTTCCAACACATCCTGTTCATTTTTATGGTTAAGAAAGGGGGAAGTATAATCATCACATGAATCTTGGAGGGAAACACATTGGGGAGGTTAATGAGTATGGGCTCGATCCCACTTTACCATCAGTCCCCGGGGACGTTAGGGTAATTCATTAGCGTCTCCAAAGGTGTTTTCCTTACGGCAATTACTTATCAACACTCCCTTTCTTTACCACTTACAACCCATAACATAAAACATTGGTTACATCCTTATCTTTCTTTCCAGCAATCCTACCTCTTACAGCTTAGGTTAACATCAAACTCCCTCAACACTCTTCAATATATCTACGTGGCGGTCTACGGACTCTAGGGGGTGATGGTTCTTCCTCTTCTTCCTCCTCAGGAAGATTTATCTCCTGTGCCCCCACTAACCACTCTTCCGACCCATTGTACGGTTTTACCTTTTCTGAGGCCCTCTGAATCTCCTGTCCAGTAAACACATCGGTCAACACGTATGCACCACCATTTCTCATAACTTCCACAACCCGGTATGGTCCTTTCCACTTCACATTTAATTTTCTACTAGTGCTTGGTTGTTACTTCCACTCTAACCCATACAAGGGTACCTACTTCCACCTTTTGGTTCTTACGCGTTCTATTCGCGACTGCTCTGTATCTGCGAGCCATTTTCTGGTGAGTTTCTTTGATTATCTCGTGGGTTTCACTGATACCTTACTCACTCGCTTCCGTGTCCGGTAAATCACTACTAATCAAGCGAGGGGGGGTCGTGAAAAGAACGCATAATAAGGGGAGACACCGGTGGTTGTGTGCACGGCTGTATTCAATATGGATTGACACTGTAACAATAGTTTTGGCCACCTTAACGGGTACCCTTGACATAGACAGGCTAACACACTTTTCATGGTGCGGTGCATACGTTCCGTAATACTGTTTCCTTGAGGGTGGTACGGGGTCGTCAGAGCGGCCGTGATTTTATATCTGCCACACAGGTCTCGAAAACTTTGAGCGGTAAACTCTTTCCCATTATCCGTTAACACTGTTTTTGGCGTTCCGAAATCCATGATATAGTTTTTAAATCCTTCACACACGCCATCCGTATGTTTGGTCTGAAGTGGATAAAATTTTACATAACGGGAATAATGATCACAGATGGTTAATACATAGCGGTACTCCTGGGCTCCAGCAACCATGTCAGTCAGATCGAGGCTAACTCTCTCCAGTGGCTTTTCCACTGGGGGGAGCTCTTGCCATTGTTGCTGTAGTCCAGTAGTGCCTTTATACTGTTGACATATTAGACAATTTCTCACATACATGATCACATCTACTTTCATGTTTTGCCAGTAGTATAGGCCCTGTACCTTGGCCAATGTCTTCTCGATCCCTAGGTGTCCCACCTGAGCATGGGTCTGTTCTAGGACTTGTTGTTTAAGAGCTGTTGGGACAACTAGGCAAAACTGTTCACTTCCATCTTTTTTTGTAATGGCATAATATAAAACCCTTTCCCATACCACAAACTGATTTAAGGTGGTACGTGGGAAATTCCCCCTGGGCACATTTCCTCCCTCTAAATATTCAATCATCTGAACCCACCGGCCTTCTTCTAATTGCAAGGTTCTGATTTCCTCCTTAGTCTTTCCTAAGATGGTGTTTGCTGGTGGTGGAGGTATTAATAGCACCGGGCGAGAAAGCTGGTCAGCCACATTATTATATTTCCCCTTTATGTACTGAATTTTATAGCTATACTCTCTCATTTCTAATATCCACCTGTTCATTCTGGGAGATTTTGTTTTCCTTTTGAATATACTAACTAGGGGTTGATGGTCCGTTATGATAGTGAATTTGGTCCCTCATAAATAATGATGGAACTGCCGACAGGTGAGGACGACCGCGAGAGCCTCGCGATCCACAGTAGCGTATCTAATTTCTGTGGGCTTTAGCTTCTTTGAAAAATATCCTATGGCTCTATTGGTGCCGTCTGGTGCTATCTGACTTAGTACTCCTCCTACATGGGTATTGCTGGCGTCGGTGGTGACATAAAATGGTTTGGTTACATCAGCTCTCACCAGTATAGGAGCCTGCGTAAGTTTCTCCTTCATTTGCTCACAGGCCCTTTGACATTTCTGTGTTCACAGGAAGGGTGTTTTTCTGGTTAAGTCTGTTAGAGGGGCGGTAATTTCTGCATAACTCGGTACATGTTTCCTGTAAAACCCGCACATGCCGAGGAATCTTCTCACCTCCCTGATGTTGCTTGGGGTTTTTTGGGCCACTATGGCCTTGATATTAGCGGGATCTGGTTGACATCCCTTTTCGGACAGGATGTGCCCCAAGAATTTTACTTGTCTTTGCCCAAATTTGCTTTTACTAATATTAACCTTAACCCCTTTTTCTCTGAGGGTGTCGAAGAGCTGACTTACCCGTTCCACCAAGGTCTGGAAATCTGGCCCAAAAATAACGATGTCATCTAAATAGTTCTTTACCCATCCTTGCTTGATTAGAGGAGTTAATACCTGGGCAATTTGTCTGGAGAAAATGGCTGGGCTACAGCTCAACCCGAAGGGGAGTCTTTTAAAGCGGTATAAGGACACTCCATCACTGAAGGTGGTTAGATCTCTGCTGTTTTCCTCCAGCTCTACTTGAAATATGCCTCCTTGAGATCGAGGATAGAATAGTATTTGTTCCCTGACGCAACCTCTACTAGTTCTTCTAGACGTGGTAATGGGTATATGTCCGTAGCTAAGTGTTTGTTTACTCCTCGATAGTCCAAACACATCCTTTTGGAGCCGTCTGGTTTTGATACCAAGACGATAGGACTCAACCAGGCTGCTGTAGAGGGCTCGATCACCCCCTTCTCTTCCATGTCCCCTACTAATTTCTCTATAATGGCTTTGGCCTTCTCAGGATACCTATACTTGGGTCCTCTAACCGGAATAGGGTTTTCTACTGCAATCTTTACCGGTGGAGCTCTTATTTTCCCGATCTCTGAGGGGTGTAAAATGAATAGTTCGTTATTTTCCTGAATAACATGAAAAAGGACCTTCTTTTCCTCCTCCGACAGATGGCTGAAATCTTGGAGGGCTAACAGGGATTTCAGTTTGTCTTCTCGGCTTCCCTTTTCCCTGGGGTGGTCAGCATGGGGGAGCAAATCATTACTGATACTAATGTTTGTGTGAACCTTATTCTCCGCCGCATCTGGGCCTTTTCCCTGTGAGTTAAGCTCTTCTATGACTTGCACGGGTTCGTATGAGCCGAGGTAGGTACCTTTTCGGAAAATCTGGTGGGTTTTGTTTGGATTATATATGGGAACAAACACCTGCCTTTCCTCTGTCACTCTGCAGACAAAATCGTGCCTAGGGGTTTGATGGGGGGATACCAGCAAAATGGTTCCCGGAAGCTCAGATACCGTGAGAGGGTACAACTCAGTCCTGATGGATGGAATCTCGATCGGGTTGTTTACTCTCAAGGTGGGCCTGAAGGGTTCGATCAAGGAGACTATAGAACAGGAGAGGGGGCCTCTATGGGAGACCGTGGGTGGGTGGTGGTGTATGTCGGTTGCAACAGATGGCGCAGGAGCAGCTTTGTTTACATTCAGGCGCCTCCCCCCCTCCAGACCAACCCCCACCCCCAGAACCAATCAGCAGTGTTGCTATATGGGATCAAGCAGCAAATGTTGCTACTTTTTTTCTTCAGTCTGGTTATTTCCCATTTTAAATAAAAAAATAAAGGTAGATAAATATTAAAATGAACAGTAGGAACTATATATACTGTATATATTTACTAGGTAGATATAGCCTGACTGCATGTCATGAGTAATGCTATTATTGTTATATTATTATACCGCAATTATATTACTTTCTCTGCATGTGTGGTTAGATGTGTTTTATGTGTTTAACCTTTCTGTATACATACTGGAATGAACCAAGATTGTAGCCCTACTGCCGTTCTTTAAAAACTATGTGATCATGTTTTTCTTCCAAACTCATTGTTTTAGCACGCACGCTGACTTCCATCAGTAATGATGATATATATACATTGAGTCATTGGTTTGTAGGGGAAAGAGTGGGTGAATATAATTATCTTGGTCTAACTTATACTGGTTATTATACCGCTATTCGCAGCAATATCTTTCTCTGTTCTGACTGCAACGCTGCCTCGTTCAAAAATCATAACACCGCCACGGCCGCCACGTTTACCAGCCGGAGCCTCAAATCATGTCCCTTTGTGGTGATAAAGAGGACACAGCCTCGTGTGAAGCTACATTTATTACGGAAGGATGCCAGCCGGGGTAAGTGATATATATAAATAATGATAATGTGGAAATTCTAATCATTTTCACGCTGACAGTTGTTCTGAACTTGCTAACTGCATGCCTCCCCTCCTCCCGCGGCAAGAGGCCGAATGGCCTACACACGACAGCTCCAGATTCCTCCCCATTACCACCTGTCAGCCTCGTCCACGTAGCTATCCAGTCTACTCTTAAAACAAGCTATCGTCCCTGCACTCACTATGTGATTGCTGAGTCTATTCCATTCACCCACCACCCTGTTACTAAACCAATGCCTGCCCATTTCCCTCCTAAATCTATACTTTTCTAATTTAAGTCAATTACTGCATGTTCTATCTTGCCAAACATCTTATGCAAAAGTTAACCAGCATCTTCACTCTTTCATCCCTTACACTGATAAACACTGAAACAGCCTTCCATTGTCTGCATTTCCTCCTGCCTATAATCTGACCTTCAAGAAGAGTGTATCAAGACTCTACTTTTGTCTGTTTGGGAGTGGTGAGTAGTGGGGCTTTTTTTTCTAGTACGCTTTGTTGCCTTTGAGCTGTCTCCCTTGTTTAAAGAAAATAATAATTAAATAAATGGAAGTTGGCCGCCAATGCTTCCAACACATTTTGGTGCCATATTTACAAGTGTCTGGTGACTGTAAGTATCTCAGCAACCTGCATGCATCTATGCCATTCCTATCATGGTGCATGGAGCAAGCTTCACATAACACTCAGACAGAGACAGTTTAATTATGGTTACATATCAGACTCAGTTTATTGCTCAGTCTATTAGATGCAGTGCTGTTAATATTGTTAGTGGTAGTATTAGTACAGTTAATGTATTTATTTTAATTAATTTATATATTTATTTATTATATTCTTGGTGTTTGAAAATTCCAATACTAGTATTAAGATAAACAAAAATATCAGAAATATATTTATACTCATTAATTATTATTGCTTTTCTTATTATTACTTCCTTCAATGTCCTGGCACTTTGACATCTTGTGCTTTTCCGTCTAGCAGCCAAAATTGTGGTCTTTCTGAATGTGTATGCCCTAAGTCTTCATTGGTGTAACTAGCTATATAACATAAAAATCTGCATCTCTCTCCCTTCTCACCCAGTTGTCCCCGTACATCCTTTCAGTATCCAAAGAATTTCAATTTACATCTTGTAATCACTCAACTAATGCAGTGCAATCCTCATCTCTGTATTTTACCGTGTGGACATACTCTTTCCTTCCATGTTCCACTGTCGTATGTTATTCCACATCTAACACAACCACATCCCAACAGATCCGAACACGTCCGATATCATCCAAGAGAATGTGGCAGCTGAAGGGGGAGAGGCCAAGAAAGAGGCCAAGGGTGAAGACATTTAGCCACCCCCCCTGAAGTACATGGCAGCATTCAACCCTCTTGGTGAGCTGCAGGAATGTGCTCCCCATTGCAGTGCACCAGCTCCATGTACTGATTTTGGTATGAATACTTCATCTAGTGTTTGTTGATTGTTGTGTTATTAATATAATTATGACTTCACAAAATAGACTGTGCAAGTCACTTAACACATGCCCTGCTCAACATCACTTTTAAGTTGTAGAATTCCTTCATATGGATGCTGATTTATGTATGCTGAAATGATTGGATATTGATTGTCTTAACATTTTTTTTTTGTCCATGATCACTGAACCATGTTACGGTATGTCTTTGGGTGCAGATCCAGGAAATGAGTTTTTGGGAGGACGTCAGACTTTTTGCGGGTGGAAGGAGCATTAGCATTACCGATTAGCCATTCTCGGCAGTCCTGGTCTTGAAAAACTGGTGGAGTGACCTAAATCAATGGGTATAACGGCCTGGACTTTGTGCCAAAGCATTGTTTTAGCCGCAGCGCGCTTTTGAGCTAGTTTTCCTGTATCACTCAGGAACATTGGGGGGGCGCGGGCCCCCTTTTGGATCCACCAATGTAGCTATGTCTTATAATATATCTCTCCTTTACAGTCTGATGGTGCATCCTTCTAGGTTGTCAAGTTTTAGTAGCTACTCATGAGAAGTATTCCTTATAATGATCATTGATTTCCAGATGGTTTGCACACAAAAAAAGTGTCGTGTAACCTGCCGCAAATAATAATGAGCTGTAGTCAACCCTTGCTTTAAAGAACCAATAAGGAGGAAGGGGGTGATGTTATCCAAAAATCTTTTACATCTGAAGTATCCAACCTTTTTGTGTATAATAAACCTTGTTTGTTACATGAACTTAAAAGTTCACAATTTCCATACATGATTCTTTTTTCCTTGTATTTGATGATTAATCCTGACATATATTTCCATTATCAGTAGGTAATATATAGTAACAAGACAATAATACACATTATAAAAATATATATATTATAGCCCAATGAGTGCACGAGATCATTTACCTCATCAGTGACGCCAAGTCCGGGAGGCCCTCCCTAAATTCTTTGCCCAAATTTGTGACACCAAGTTTAATAACTAGTTTTAGTGACCATTTGCATTCATTTTTCACTTTGATTAAAAAATTGCCTCTCAACAGGGTGTGAACTTGATGGGGTTGGAGGAAACTCGACTCGGCCATCAAGCTCACCACAATATAGTAAGGAACCTCTTGTTCTCAGTGATATTTTATCCTCTTTAGTTACTATTCCATGTTGCTTTAATCACAACTAATGTGTTTGAAACATTACAGCTTAATAACATACTTCACATTTCTGCATACAAATTGAGTTCAATATTTAACTGTTACACCAGTAGGCTTCTTATCTTAAAAAAAAAAGAAGGTATGTGAAAAGGTTGACATTTTGAATGATATATTTAAACTCTTTATTATGTTTCTATGGCTGTAGTACCGTTACGATTAGTCGAGTGATCAGCATATGGGTCTTATGTTTTTGATAGCATAGGTTTAAATTTTGCCATAGGCTACCAATTGATAGTAACAGTAGTGTCCACAGATACCTGCCTGTTTCTTGTTTATCCTGTTCCACTTTAAACCATGACTGGCCAATCTTTGAAGAGGTACCATAACCTTGAAGTGCCACTAACAAACCTTTTTTTTTCTTTTTTTTTCCCACCTGCCTATAGCGCCGGTAGGTTTTTTTTCAGGCGCCTGGCGGTCGGCCCAGGCCCGTCATGATGCAGCCATTTTTTTTTATAGTGGTGCCATTTAGTATTGGCTCATGCTGCCGCCCAGAACTCATTCTTGATTCACTTGGATGGTTTAGCAGGGCTTAGGTATGACTAACATTGCAGAAACAGGGAATTTTTAGTGTGGCAACACATTAACAAATGTTTTAGTATGGACTGAACATCAAAGATATATATGGTAAATGGGTGCTTGTAGATCTTGACATTATGTCTGTCAAGAGTCTCCAGTTGTATCCTCTCCCCCATCTCTCTTGTCAGGCAATCTAAGTGAAGCCTTCCATCGAAGCTGGCGTGCAGACATAATGTCAATGCTTAGATTCACTGTCCTTATAGCACTGAAAATAATGCAATTACATGCACATATTTTATTATTTAGAATTGTGATTAATTGTGATTAAATATTTTTTCATGTATTTTCAGACATGAAAAGTGAAAATTGCTGCACACAACAGTCTGTCGTCTGCACCGGGAGGCAAGGCAGCTCAAAGCCCAGGCTGTTACAAATCCTGGGCAGTTTTTGCCCAGAGCCAGCAAATCCTGGGCAGTTTTTGCCCAGAGCCAGCAGTTTTTTAGATCCAATAGGGATGGATTTTTTCTGAGGTCAGTTTCAACATGCTGCAAGATGCCAAGATCTAAGCCTAGTAGAAGATATGGGTTACAAGAGAGGAGGTTTGCTCTGGCCTTATACTATCAAAGTCCAAATGCTAATAGATTTCTGAGCACAGTATTTCACCTGCCTTCAGTTTCAACACTTCACTCATGACTCAGGGGTATTTCAGTACATGTTGGCTGGAGCAAACAGACTCTGACAGCCCTGCAGCAAAGAGCACAGGCTTTGTCAAAAGAAGAGAAACTTGGTGGGATTTGCCATTATTTAGTATTACTCTTGTTACGCCAAGAATTTTTCTCCTTATACTTTGCCAAATATTGCAAGTAATGCACCATTGCTGGGCTTGCTTGTTATAAATCAGATCTTGTTCAATTAACAAGCTTTGGCTGTCTGACACTTTCCAGTTGTAATGCAAGGAATCATTTATCTTTCCTGCTAGATATCACATGTAATGCATCATTGTTGGTTTTGCCTGTTATAAATCAGATCTTGTACAGTTAACAAGCTTTAGGTGTCTGCCACTTTCCAATTGTAATGCAAGGAATCCCCTGCCAGATATCGCATGTAATGCACCATTGTTGGTCTTGCCTGTTATAAATCAGGTCTTGTTCAGCTCACAAGCTTTGAATATCTGCCATTGTTTATTTCAGGTGTAATGCTTGGAAGCATTTGTTCTCTTCCCTACCCAACAGTATGCAATGCTTTATTGTGGATTTTGCCTGTTATATTTAATCTTGTTCAGGTAGCAAGCTTTTGGTGTCTGCCTTACCTAATAATGTGCTGCAGTGACACTTGGCTTGGTTTCATAATGTGAAATACAGCATGTAATTTCATCACACTAAGTGTCTATCATCACGTGTCTGGCATCATTAATGTGGCTTCCAGGAGTAATCTTGTTTGTATTACAGCATGCATTTTTTTTTCTGCTTTATATGATATACATAATCACATTGGTATGATTTACAAAATGTAATGGCAGTTGATATTCTTGACTAATGCCTCATAAACCTTGTGAAAAATAATGCTTTTTTGAAGGGGGGGGGGGGGGGGCAGAGAGTGGTTTGTTTGATTGGCCAGTTCAAGGAGTTCCATATCAAATGATTTTCTTACATCCAACTTTAATGTGTGGTTCCTGCAATAAATGCTACATGTTTACTGATGTACCCTATGAAATACATATCACTCTCTGCCCTGTAATTTAATTGGTGTGCCACATACTGCAGCATAACTTTCCTGCTATTTTCTTACACTTTGAGTTGCCTAATTTTGTCTCATTTGCTTTTATCATATGTGCCTCCACTGCATAGTTGTGCCTACTGAGCTTACTATCTTCATGACCCTGACACCAAGGTCAGAGCTTGTGAGATCATACCGTGTCCTACATTCCATTTTCACCTCCAGGTTTGGCTGTCTCCCAGGACCACCAAGTTATTGCATTCCATTTAAAACAACTCATGTGTTACCTTCTTGATGTCCTCCATCATGTATTTCAGCATGTTTTATGATGCTTTGCTCTTATATTGATGTGCCTTGCAACATTTTTATACAGTTTTCATTGTATATAACGCACCATTGTTGGTTTTGCCTGTTATAAATCGGGTCATGTTCAGTTAACAAGCTTTGAGTGTCTCCCATTGTTTATTTCAGTTGTAATGCTTAGAAGCTTTTGTTCTCTGCCCTGTCAAGCAATATGCAGTGCTTGCCATTATCTGGCACTTGTACAGTTAGTATGATATTTTTACTCAGCTAAGAGTATTTTGTAAAAGGTAAAGGTAAGGCTGGGGGCATACGCTGTAGCAGCGCGTGGCCTCGGTGCTCATCTCTGTAACATTGGCCCTTGAGCCTGTGGTGTTAGGGAACCCATTACCCTGGGACACAGGACCAGTGTGACATCCGGGTTACCACAGTTGCAAAGGCATTATAGTAATCTAGCATGCATAGAATGTTGTATGCTTTGCTTGTATTTAAAGCACTGGATATGTTTGCTACACACACACACACACACACACACACACACACATATATATATATATATATATATATATATATATATATATATATATATATATATATATATATATATATATATATATATATATATATATTAGCAAATGCTTTCTACATATTTTTCCTAAAATAACAAATTGATATAGTGTAGATAATACCTAATAAAACAAGAACAAATATATTTTTCTTTACCCCATTAGTAAATCATTTTACAATGAAAAAAAAATAAGTGAAGGCTGGATAGGGTGCTGTGGCAGGTACTTGAAAAATAGTAAAGCTGCCCCTGAAAAGTGACGTTTTTGGTGGGCTGCAATAGATGGCGCTACTTCCTCACGCCCGAGGAATTACTACATACCACTATCTCTTCGTATATAGTCTCTTTGGGTTCGATCGTCCCCGGTACTATGCGAACTCGTTCTACCTTACCGTGTCGTTTGGCTACGTAGCGGATTGGGTGTAATGTACCGCCCCATACCAAAGTAACTTGCTTATTATTCCATGTCATGGGGGCCTGTCCTAACACGTCACATCCTAATAACATCCTAATAGTATATCATTTCCGATGTAATTGTCGGGGACTACTGGTAACCACAACCTGGAGGTGCCTTGTTCACCTATTCCTATTTCTTGGCACACCATTCCCAGGATTCTTAGTGGGGATCCTGTGACTCCTTGAAGGCTGGGAGGGGTTCTTCTCTCATTGATCTCTGCTCCCAGTCTCAAAGCTGTTGCATGACGAACTAGGGTATACCCACTACCAGTGTCTACTAAGGCTTGTACTACCCGACCATTGACCACTACCGAGATAGTAGGTGACGTGTGACTCTCCGTATGTCAATTTCTACGATTTGTTCTCGCCAGGCAGTTTGGCGAGCCGCGCCTACAATTTTGCCTGAGGCAGTCAAAACAGGCCCCTGGAGGAGGGCGCCTAGTGCAATCCCGATATGAATGACCGTTGATTCTGCAATAGGGGCAATACACGGAGTTGACCTCCAACCTTTGCAGCTTATCCGCTAAGCCCTTAATGGTCTCTTTTAACTCTCCCATTTCGTTTTTTCCTGCGATGGGGGATTCTGTGGTGCCTACCTGTGGTTCTGGCAGGGTCTTAGGTCGGTCTTCGGGGACCGTGCAGACATAGGCCTTGGCTCTATCTAGCAGAAACTGCCTTTCATATTCCATTCTATCTATAAACTTATTTAAGGGATACTCCTTGTCTAGGAACGTTTCGACCCGGTCTCTGGTGTCCTTGGTTAGTCCCCTCCAGAGTTTCTTTTTGATAAATTGGTCGCGATTTGGCAGGGTTTCTCTGGGGTAAGTACTTTCTAACGGGGCGTATTTACAAATGAGGGCGTTAGTGAAGGCTTGTGGGCTTTCTGCCCAATCATACTTCATTCCTTCCATTTCCTTCCATCCCCTATCAAAGGTGATGTCAGCCGCGAACTCTCCCCTAAAGAATGTCTTCACTCCGGCCCATGTATTTGCCCTTCCCTTCTCCTGTACATTCCTTAACAACAAGGCGATCTCGGAATCGACTCTAGCCTTGGCAATGTTTACCCTTTCTTCATCATGAATGGAACAGCTTTCGATTTGATAAAAAAAAAAGACTCAATGTTCCCGCGGCCTTGATTCCATCCAACTGACTAAGTTGTAACGTGGGGATGTCTCTCGGTTTGATACTCGTGTACCTTCTCGCAGGCGAGGCGACCCTTGGGGGTGGTTCCTGTACCCGTTGTTCCAACAGTTGCATGGCCCTGACCTGCTCTACGACTATACCCCGCAGTTGTCTAAGTTCTTCCTGCGTACGTTCTAGTTGGGCCCTGGCATCCCCCTCGACTAACTCCTGTTTAGGGGCTTTGGCATCCTCCTCGAATGACTCCTGTTCAGGGGCTCCCTGCCACTCCTTACCACCGACAGCTCCTTTCACGTTTTCCAATGGGTCTGACATGAAAACAATTACTACAACAGGGAAGAATTTTCCCGGGAGACAGCCGAGTTTTGGAGAGACCTGTGAATTAGAGTTCGATCCCAGTCTACCATTAGTCCGCAGGGACGTCAGGTTAGGTCACAGACCTCGCCAGAAGACGGGTGTTCTCCTTTGGTCTGATTTTACTTTCATTAATCGTTACTTTCTTCACTTTCTTCGCCTCCTAGTTTACTATTGACAATTTGTATAATTCTCTCTTTAATCAGATCTTGGGCTTCCTGAGTAAAGTGTACCCCATCTGCGGCTAAATTAGACTGCCAGAATGTCGAGTTGAACCTTAGAAACGAATAATTGGAGAGGACTGTTTTTAGTCGCTTATTTACCCCGTTTTGAATGAGCCTATACTGGTTGCTATCGACCGGATACTCAGATGGGTAAAACCTGGGCTCGAGAAGCACTGGTATTATTTCAGCTTCATACTTTTCTTCCAGGGTATAGACTTTATTAATTATTTCATCCGCCAGATCTTGGACAACTGTATCACCCTTAATGTCATTGCTACCTATCCACAGTAACACATCATCATATTTGTTATTTAACACATCCGTCAACCGACTGTCTTCGAAGAAAGAACACGCATGTCCTCCTGGAGCCCTAAATACATCCAATTCCCATGACACGTTTTCCCAGTGTACCGGTAATTGACTATGGCCCACTAAGGCGACCCTTTTTTAGACCCTTCTTTTCTTGTATTAAATCAACTCTTTTATCACTCATTAATTACTCCATAAATGATCTCACCGTCTCGTATCCCTGGTAGCGTGATCCGGCTTAAGTTGTTATTGGAGACTGGTGTTCGGGGATAAACAAGGGAAACAGTAAATATACATTTATTTAAAATTAAATGAAAGTAATTGCCTTACGCAATATTCTATGCTCAGACGATCATAACACTGGCATATTCAGCAATGGATGCGACATATGACAAACGACATGTCTTAAACATAATACGTACTACAATATGTGCTCAGTTGTTGCCAATAATAATAACACTCGTCGTTCCACAAGCAGTGGTTTGTATCTCTCTGCTTACATCACAATCATTATGTACTCTCTTCACAAAATCCTAATAACACATTCCTATAGTATAATCTACTACAAGTCACGGAAACACCCAATTTTACCACACCCAGTGGTTTTACCTTTGCTTTCATCGCAAACAAATAATCACAATCCTGTCCCACTCACAATCCTACTTCACATCTCCTACATTATAATCTCCAGGACAATACAGTCGGTTTCCCTTAGATTCTCGAATTTCTACTCACGATTAAGATCACAACAGCCATCCTCGGCTGAGTGAGTAGCAGGTCTGCTTGAGGCGAGAACCAAGCTCGGTCTACCCATACCACTGATTTCTAGGCCACATTTTTCTTTGCTTTAGGCGGACTTACATCCTTGACACGCCCTTAATTTTCTACATAACCAATGGCCAATACTTCCTGTCACACCCATCTGCTCGCTCATTATGTTGTATTGTTTTACTTCTCCTGCTATTCGTGAGTCAGTCTTAAGACACTCCCTCAGTGATATTTCTGTTAAATTATTGGCTCATAACATGTCGCCACGACTGACGTCACGGGTCAGAGTCTTTTCAATGGTTGTTCACACTTTCTGACCACGCCCACTGGGCATCTGTTTTCTGTACCTGAGTCTGGGTATCTGTTTTCCTTACCTCGTTGTTTCCCTCTTTGGTACTTGAGATGCTTACACTGTTATATATGTCACTTTTTTGTTAGTGTTTGTCCTGTCAGATGTCTACACAGTTGTATACCTGCCTTTCCTCTCTGGGTATCTGTTTTCCTTACCCTCGTTGTTTCCTCTTTGTACTTGAGATGTTTACACTTATATATATGTCACCCTTTTGTTAGTGTTTGTCCTGTCAGGTGTTTACACAGTTGTATATCTCACTCCTCTGTTTCCTCGTTTTCTGGGTCCTGACATTACTTCCTTCCGGAAGATCTCGCCCTGAGATCTCACAGGTGTTGGTGGAGAAGATACGCCTTGCAATGTCTGCAGTTGGTTCGAGTCTGGAATTAGGCGGCGTCGTGCGTAGCGTAGGACATAGGAATACCCCACGGCAGACGTCACCAGCAGAAGAACCAGGATCACGACAATGGCGAAGACAATCCACCAATGGATTGCGGGTTGAAAGGGCTGATCCGGCTCGACCACATAATTTAGGGGCTGCAAGCCAGCTGTTAGCTCCTGTAGGGGGATGGACTCAGCACTGCGAAGAGAACCTTGCCGAAGCATCAATATCCCATTATCCGTCAGGCTGACAGTATGTCTGTTTACAGGATGGGTAGGGCATGTGAGTGTCAGAGTGATGGGGGAGGCAAGTGAACAGGTCCAGTAGCCAGGACCTTTGAATAGCATAGGGTGAAATGTTTTCAAGACTATTGTGTGGCAGAGGTTGATCACTGACTCATGTTTCAAGAAAGCAGCCGATTTACAAGAGGCTGCGTTACTAGCCTCATAGACGGGGCCTGTGGGAGGACAAACTAACATATGGTTATTCTTGTTACAGTGTTTTATACTAGAAAGCAGAAAATATATTTTCCTATTCTCACTGAGGGCAATACATCGTGAATCAACACTATACATAAGAAAGTAAGTGCTATTCTGCACAGAACATGGAAGGGAGTCGATTCGAAAGACATCAAAGGTGTCAATCGGATCTCCTCGCAAAGGTTTAGTGAAATAGAAATTACGAGAATCGTGCAAAGCCGTTGTCCTGGAGGACAGTTATTACATCCCTATATAGAGCTAAAAAATCAAGAACTGCAAGGCACAAAAAACCTGGAGGCCGATCCTAGGCTTCCTTTAATGTACTGAACAACTGTTTGTTTCACATAATGGTTGGAGTTATGTATGTTTGCAGGGGAGCCTGCAGACTCAAATATAAATCTTGTATACCTGGACTTATGTGTCTCAATGCTAAGTCAAAATATAACAATTCTTGTAGGAGCTTTTTTCTCTTCCTAATGCCATAGTCTATAGTAAAATGGCGCACAACTTGGTTCAATACATCTACAGCTGAATATAGCCTGTTAAAGGCAGATTGCATGGCATGCATATTACTTAATGATGTTGAGTTTTCCATAATAAACATTTAACTATATAAAATCTTTCTCAGTTAATGACTCTAGTCCTCTATTGTTTCATGAATAGCATCAACTTGAGCCTGGGTCGCGGTACCAAATAGGTTATTAGACAAGGATCCTCAAAAAAATTATTTCCCGTTTTTTTTTTCTTTCTATAATTCATAGAAGCATGCAGCTTGTTTTGAATAGTAGTCATCACATAGCCTAAAACTTTTCTTAGATGATGCAACAATGAACTGAATTCGTTTTCAAAATTAAAGAGTGTGTATTTTTTTGCTTTTACAGCTGGATACTCAGGTGACATTTGAATAACATTTCAAGTAACGAAGCAGTTAAAATCCGTGCTTTATTTAATGCAGCTAAAATATCTTCTGTGAGGCTAAACGGTACTATAGTCTCTGTCTGTGAGGACTATAATATAGATAGTATGTTGGTGTGAAACTTTGGCCAGCACGTGTTGGGGACTCCTGTTGTGTCAATGAGTCGTACACCGAAAGAGTCAAATCAATCTGTTGTTTATTTCGTCATATTTCCGCTCAATTATTGCATTTTTATCCTTATACATTATTCCTGTTCTATATCGTATTAGTTTTGACATTACATTAGGCAACTCTTGTACCGTCGAAGAGCGAAGGCTTTATCTATGCCGAGGTGGCTCTGAAAGTTTGGGAGTAACCTGAGAAGGTAGGGCCTGTGCATCAGCTGTTTATTGCTGTTGTAGAACGAACATTATTTAATGTGTCATGAGTAGCAGTCACCTCTCCGCTACGAGTCATTATTTTCGGTAGAAGTTTTCTCAGCGATTTCAGGGTTGAGCAATGCAAAGAATAGATCAGTGTCTGTCTCTAGATTTAAAGGGTATGCTCGCCTAATCGTTGGACATTGCTGCACATCAATGCAATCTTCATGAAGAACTTTTACTATATCTGTGGGGGCCGTTGAAACCTTACTAGTCCTGAGGTTCCTAATTTTTACCATTATATCACTGATCTTCTCTATTACCCTGTAGATTCCATCAAAAACAGGTTACAACTTTTTATTTACTTTTCTTTGTGGTCTCATTTTAGGAACACTGTCTCCAACGTTGATAGTTTTGATTTTGTAGCTTTGTATTACTTTTCTATTTCTTCTCTACCTTTTTCAATGTAAACCTGGCATCTATCATAAACTTTCTTTGCAACTGCAGCCATTTCCTCTTCATAGGAGTCAATATCATAAACTTTCCTTGCATTACATCCATTTCCTCTTCATAGGAGTCAATATCATAAACTTTCCTTACAATTGCAGCCAGTTCCTCTTCATAGGAGTCAATATCATAAACTTTCCTTGCAATTGCAACCATTTCCTATTTATAGGAGTCAATATCATAAACTTTCCTTGCAATTGCAACCATTTCCTATTTATAGGAGTCAATATCATAAACTTTCCTTGCAATTACAACCATTTCCTCTTTACAGGAGTAAATATCATACCAGGGCTGCTGATTTTTTTTCTAACATAGTGTAGGGTACAGGAGGATCTCTAAAAATCCTCTCTCTGTCTCTCTCGATAAAATAGGGACTCCTTTATGGTGCGATAATACGCAGCATTATAGGCCAAAATGTCTATAAGTAGCATTATATCCCAAACGGACACATTTCCTAGAACATTCTCCTCAAAATGTTAACAACAGTATAATTTGCGCGCTTTATTATTCCATTCCCATTTGTATGGTAAGCCGTTATTCGCGTGTCACAGGTAGCTTCTAATTTATCTCCTGCATCACGGAATTAACGAACTCTGAACCTTGACCTGTAACAACTGTCTGAGGAACACCGTGTACACAAACAACATCCACGTACAACGCCCTTGCCATTTCGCGGGCTTCCTCTCCGTAAGGGTACTATAATCAAATACCTTTTAAAACATCAACTATGGGCATTACGTATCGAACCCCATTGTCCGATACACCCATGGGAACCACAAGGTCCATGTGTATTCTTCCAAAAGGAGCGGTGACGTCTGGATATTGCCGCCAAGGAGCAGGGTGCAAGTTCCCAACACAATTTTAAAACGACTACCATGACGAACATCATAACATAATTTTCTACATCCCGTTTCATTCCAGGCTAGAAAGCGAACTTACTAAACCGACATAACGAAACTATGGTTCCTCCGTGCCCTGCAGTGGCGACGAATGAGCCAGAGTTATCGCCTTGAAATACTTGGGGGTAGAATCACCACCTTAGTGGCTTCTCCGTACGGACTCACTAAAACACATCATTTATTTCCACCTGTAACTCTGACAGGGCGGCATCTCATTATGCCCATCTTCAACACAATATAACATAATTTCCACCTGTACCTCTAACAGGGCGGCATCTCAGATTATGCCCATCTTCAATACAATATAACACATTTTCCACCTGTACCTCTAACAGGGGCGGCATCTCACATTATGCCTTTTTTTCTCTGAGTCTTTGCTCAATTTTCATTCTTGGGGCTTCCTTCTTTTAGCATACTTATATGCTGGCTGCTCATCATGCAGCTCACTAATCTCCTGAATACTCCAGTCAAGTGTGGCCAATACACTCACTATTCAGGTCCATACATATCATGTATTTTATTTTCTATTTTTCGGCGCCTGTTTCTTTTCTGCACTAGTGCAATACCTTGCCCTCATTATCCACGTGTTCCACGGTTTTGTTGTTCCCCATCCACAAACATTATCGCGCGTGTCCTTCTAATTCAATCTCAGTGTCCTGTTGAGCCTTCATCCTTGATAAAAAAAATCTGCTACTATATTTTCCTTGCCAGGCAAATGATTGATTGTGAAACCATACTCACTCATGAGAGTCTGCCATCTAGCTATCCTGCCGTTGGGACTAGCTACCTGTAATAACCATACTAAAGGTCTGTGACCCGTGTGGATCTCAACAGGGTAACCCAGTATTAATGGGGGGTTTACGTGTAACCCATAAATTACAGTTAAAGCCTCTCGTTCAACTATACTGTACCGCTGTTCTGCCGTATTCAATTTCTCACAAAAAAAGATACAGGTCTTAGTTTATCATCATTATCCTGTTATTGCAATACTCCACCAGTATTGTAGTAGGATGCGTAGAGTGACTGTACCAAGCATTCTATCCTTAAGGGTTGAGAACGCAATTTTTGTTTCATCCGTCCATATGAGTGGAGTTTTAATTATTTATTTATTTATTTTTTGTACCTTTCTTCCCTTTGTAAATCTTTAGAAAAGGAGCAACAATTTGTGAATAATTTGCAATAAATTTGCGATAATAATTAGTCAATCCAAGAAATGACTGTAAATCATGAACAGTTTGGGGGGCCGGGACGTTTTGTATGGCCTCCAGCTTGCTAGATTGAGGTCTTATTCCCTCTGAGCGGATGGCAGGGCCCAGGTAATCTACTTTGTCCTTAAAAAAGTTACACTTCTCCATCTTAAGAGTCAGTTTGGCTTCCTTTAAGCGATCCAGAATTTGTTCTAAGTTATCTGCGTGATTAGAAAATATATCGCCCAGGATAATTATGTCATCAAGGTACACCTGAACCTTGTTGCTTAATAGTCCTGTAAGGACAGTGTTTATTATTTTCTTGAAGCAGGACGGGGCTGTTTTAAGGCCAAAGGGGAGGGAAGTAAATTCCCAATGTCCTGCTGGAGAAGAAAATGCCATCTTCTCTCTGCTGATTTCATCTAGGGGGATTTGATGGTAACCCTGTTTCATGTTTAGGCATGAAAAAAAAAACTTACTATCTCCCAATTGATTGAGTATGGTAGTTATATTAGGGAGTGGGTACCGGTCGTCCCGTAGTGTTTTATTAAGTGCCCGGAAGTCCAGACAAAGTCGTAGTACTCCATGTTTTTTTGCACTGGGATAAGTGGGGCATTATAGGGTGATCGCGAAGGGCGAATCACACCCTGTTGCTGGAGCGATATAAGTTGTTTATTTACTCTGTCATGATAACTGATATGAATGTTATAGGGACGCCTGTACACTACTTCATCAGTGTTTTGCTTGATGGTGCTTAGAAAAATAGGGCGTTACTGTTAATGGTTTTCGTTCTGTGGAAAACAATGTTATATATTTATCTATTAAGGACTTTAAAGCCTGATTCTTTCTCTTCACTTGGGAATTTAGCGTCAACAATTTGATAGAGGCTTTTCTTCCTTACTTCAAGCTCTGCGGGCTTCAAGTCTGTTTTAGCTGTGTCAGCGGTCTGTACACTAGATACTTTTGGCAGATCAGCGTATTGCTCATGAGTGACAGGCTTCACAAATCCTAACGTTGTATTATCATCTATCTTTACACTCACTTTCAATATTCAAATACGGCACAGTGACATAAGATCTTTGATTGTCAGATGAAGGGGTTAACTTAACTATCCCTGAGCACAAGACTCTAGCCTGAGGAGTACTAACACAAGGCTCAAATAAAGCTTCACTTGCCTGTAGTTGCGTCACTAGCGTTATGTAACCTGCAACAGATGCATGCAGTTGCAAAGGTTCCGCTGCTTGGCAACGTACGGCCTTATTTTCAGTGAGACATTCTTCATTTCCATCTACATTTAGCTAAGATCCTTCACCTCTAGATATAAGACATATTTTTCCTGGCATAATTGTATGGTTTCGCCTTCTATTATCAGTTTTAAGCTTCGTTCTTTTGTTCCTCATTTAGTTGCAATGTTTTCAAAATAATCTCGTGCTACACGACAAATCAGTACTCAACATAATATGAGTCGGCAAATCTACATCGCGTGTTATCAATAAGTCTTGGAAACTACTTTTTCCTTCCATATTAACTTGTCTTTTACCGTCATTTTCAATATGGTATCTTTGCACAGAGACAATATTCACGGGTTTCGCTTCACAGTTATTTACTGCGAGCCCTAATTCTTTAATAAATTCATCCGTTAAAAACTCACACACGCTCCTGGTTCTAGGAGTGCTGCCACTTTTGCATATGTGTTATCATGAGTAGTGCGATCTGCCTAACAAAGTTACTCTTGAGTTATGTTGATTATAGCCTTCTTTTCATTATTTTTAAGGTCACTCCCTTGTTCGTTATAGCCTTCTTTTCCTTATTTTTATGTGATGCGGTTACTCCCTTGTTCGTTATAGCCTTCATCTTATTATATTAAAGGTTACTCCCTTGTTCGTTATAGCCTTCATCTTATTATATTAAAGGTTACTCCCTGTTTTGTTCTTCGCTCATTTTCCGTTTTTTCCACTGCAAGTGTGCATATTTATTTATTTATTATTCATTTATTTATTTAATGTTATTTGTAGTATATAACTGAGGGGGCACTACTCTGGCCTCCTCTTCCTCTGATTCTCTTACTTCACATTTATCTTAATACTTCACACTATTGTCCATATGCTTCATTTTTTATTTTTATTCATGACTTTTATCCATACCTCACACTTTTCTTAGTATTTCACATTTTTTCTAGATCATACTCTACACTTCCTCCCTGGGGGACGCTGGTTAGGCCTTTATAAAGTCACTCTATGGCTGCATGCCCGCCGCGGCACACCACCACCCTGTGAGGCGTAGAGCCCCGTGCTCCCCTCCATCCTGGGGTAACAATCCTAAAACAAACAAACCTGAGGCGGGACGCTGCCGCTGCCTGTCACCTGACACCCTCTCACTGATGAATGGATCGTGGCGCGGGTGGAGAGAGACTGCCCATCCCTTTCCACTCCGCCCGGGAAGGAACTCATGATTTCTCGGTTGAGTCTCGTGTGCTACCCATTGCACTACAGAACAACAGTGGTTGGCCAGAGTTTCCATTACCATATCGTCAAAGTCCATGTCCTCCGGAAGAACCATTAATTATATAATTAAATCGTCACTATTATTTCCGCCACTTAAAACGAGCAAAGCTTAATGAAAATAAGAGGCGTTTTCTCGTCAGAGTAAATTAAACAAAAGCACTGTAAGCACATGTCCCTATTTATCCCTATACCGCTGCCGCCAGTTTTAGACCCTTCTTTTCTTGTATTAAATCAACTCTTTTATCACTCATTAATTACTCCATAAATGATCTCACCGTCTCGTATCCCTGGTAGCGTGATCCGGCTTAAGTTGTTATTGGAGACTGGTGTTCGGGGATAAACAAGGGAAACAGTAAATATACATTTATTTAAAATTAAATGAAAGTAATTGCCTTACGCAATATTCTATGCTCAGACGATCATAACGCTGGCATATTCAGCAATGGATGCGACATATGACAAACGACATGTCTTAAACATAATACGTACTACAATATGTGCTCAGTTGTTGCCAATAATAATAACACTCGTCGTTCCACAAGCAGTGGTTTGTATCTCTCTGCTTACATCACAATCATTATGTACTCTCTTCACAAAATCCTAATAACACATTCCTATAGTATAATCTACTACAAGTCACGGAAACACCCAATTTTACCACACCCAGTGGTTTTACCTTTGCTTTACATCGCAAACAAATAATCACAATCCTGTCCCACTCACAATCCTACTTCACATCTCCTACATTATAATCTCCAGGACAATACAGTCGGTTTCCCTTAGATTCTCGAATTTCTACTCACGATTAAGATCACAACAGCCATCCTCGGCTGAGTGAGTAGCAGGTCTGCTTGAGGCGAGAACCAAGCTCGGTCTACCCATACCACTGATTTCTAGGCCACATTTTTCTTTGCTTTAGGCGGACTTACATCCTTGACACGCCCTTAATTTTCTACATAACCAATGGCCAATACTTCCTGTCACACCCATCTGCTCGCTCATTATGTTGTATTGTTTTACTTCTCCTGCTATTCGTGAGTCAGTCTTAAGACACTCCCTCAGTGATATTTCTGTTAAATTATTGGCTCATAACATGTCGCCACGACTGACGTCACGGGTCAGAGTCTTTTTCAATGGTTGTTCACACTTTCTGACCACGCCCACTGGGCATCTGTTTTCTGTACCTGAGTCTGGGTATCTGTTTTCCTTTACCCTCGTTGTTTCCCCTCTTTGGTACTTGAGATGCTTACACTGTTATATATGTCACTTTTTTTGTTAGTGTTTGTCCTGTCAGATGTCTACACAGTTGTATACCTGCCTTTCCTCTCTGGGTATCTGTTTTCCTTTACCCTCGTTGTTTCCCCTCTTTTGTACTTGAGATTTTTACACTTATATATATGTCACCCTTTTGTTAGTGTTTGTCCTGTCAGGTGTTTACACAGTTGTATATCTCACTCCTCTGTTTCCTCGTTTTCTGGGTCCTGACATTACTTCCCTTCCGGAAGATCTCGCCCCTGAGATCTCACAGGTGTTGGTGGAGAAGATACGCCTTGCAATGTCTGCAGTTGGTTCGAGTCTGGAATTAGGCGGCGTCGTGCGTAGCGTAGGACATAGGAATACCCCACGGCAGACGTCACCAGCAGAAGAACCAGGATCACGACAATGGCGAAGACAATCCACCAATGGATTGCGGGTTGAAAGGGCTGATCCGGCTCGACCACATAATTTAGGGGCTGCAAGCCAGCTGTTAGCTCCTGTAGGGGATGGACTCAGCACTGCGAAGAGAACCTTGCCGAAGCATCAATATCCCATTATCCGTCAGGCTGACAGTATGTCTGTTTACAGGATGGGTAGGGCATGTGAGTGTCAGAGTGATGGGGGAGGCAAGTGAACAGGTCCAGTAGCCAGGACCTTTGAATAGCATAGGGTGAAATGTTTTCAAGACTATTGTGTGGCAGAGGTTGATCACTGACTCATGTTTCAAGAAAGCAGCCGATTTACAAGAGGCTGCGTTACTATCCTCATATACGGGGCCTGTGGGAGGACAAACTAACATATGGTTATTCTTGTTACAGTGTTTTATACTAGAAAGCAGAAAATATATTTTCCTATTCTCACTGAGGGCAATACATCGTGAATCAACACTATACATAAGAAAGTAAGTGCTATTCTGCACAGAACATGGAAGGAGTCGATTCGAAAGACATCAAAGGTGTCAATCGGATCTCCTCGCAAAGGTTTAGTGAAATAGAAATTACGAGAATCGTGCAAAGCCGTTGTCCTGGAGGACAGTTATTACATCCCTATATAGAGCTAAAAAATCAAGAACTGCAAGGCACAAAAAACCTGGAGGCCGATCCTAGGCTTCCTTTAATGTACTGAACAACTGTTTGTTTCACATAATGGTTGGAGTTATGTATGTTTGCAGGGGAGCCTGCAGACTCAAATATAAATCTTGTATACCTGGACTTATGTGTCTCAATGCTAAGTCAAAATATAACAATTCTTGTAGGAGCTTTTATCTCTTCCTAATGCCATAGTCTATTGTAAAATGGCGCACAACTTGGTTCAATACATCTACAGCTGAATATAGCCTGTTAAAGGCAGATTGCATGGCATGCATATTACTTAATGATGTTGAGTTTTCCATAATAAACATTTAACTATATAAAATCTTTCTCAGTTAATGACTCTAGTCCTCTATTGTTTCATGAATAGCATCAACTTGAGCCTGGGTCGCGGTACCAAATAGGTTATTAGACAAGGATCCTCAAAAAAAAATTATTTCCCGTTTTTTTCTTTTCTCTATAATTCATAGAAGCATGCAGCTTGTTTTGAATAGTAGTCATCACATAGCCTAAAACTTTTCTTAGATGATGCAACAATGAACTGAATTCGTTTTCAAAATTAAAGAGTGTGTATTTTTCGCTTTTACAGCTGGATACTCAGGTGACATTTGAATAGCATTTCAAGTAACGAAGCAGTTAAAATCCGTGCTTTATATAATGCAGCTAAAATATCTTCTGTGAGGCTAAACGGTACTATAGTCTCTGTCTGTGAGGACTATAATATAGATAGTATGTTGGTGTGAAACTTTGGCCAGCACGTGTTGGGGACTCCTGTTGTGTCATTGAGTCGTACACCGAAAGAGTCAAATCAATCTGTTGTTTATTTCGTCATATTTCCGCTCAGTTATTGCATTTTTAACCTTATACATTATTCCTGTTCTATATCGTATTAGTTTTGACATTACATTAGGCAACTCTTGTACCGTCGAAGAGCGAAGGCTTTATCTATGCCGAGGTGGCTCTGAAAGTTTGGGAGTAACCTGAGAAGGTAGGGCCTGTGCATCAGCTGTTTATTGCTGTTGTAGAACGAACATTATTTAATGTGTCATGAGTAGCAGTCACCTCTCCGCTACGAGTCATTATTTTCGGTAGAAGTTTTCTCAGCGATTTCAGGGTTGAGCAATGCAAAGAATAGATCAGTGTCTGTCTCTAGATTTAAAGGGTATGCTCGCCTAATCGTTGGACATTGCTGCACATCAATGCAATCTTCATGAAGAACTTTTACTATATCTGTGGGGGCCGTTGAAACCTTACTAGTCCTGAGGTTCCTAATTTTTACCATTATATCACTGATCTTCTCTATTACCCTGTAGATTCCATCAAAACAGGTTACAACTTTTTTTACTTTTCTTTGTGGTCTCATTTTAGGAACACTGTCTCCAACGTTGATAGTTTTGATTTTGTAGCTTTGTATTACTTTTCTATTTCTTCTCTACCTTTTTCAATGTAAACCTGGCATCTATCATAAACTTTCTTTGCAACTGCAGCCATTTCCTCTTCATAGGAGTCAATATCATAAACTTTCCTTGCATTACATCCATTTCCTCTTCATAGGAGTCAATATCATAAACTTTCCTTACAATTGCAGCCAGTTCCTCTTCATAGGAGTCAATATCATAAACTTTCCTTGCAATTGCAACCATTTCCTATTTATAGGAGTCAATATCATAAACTTTCCTTGCAATTGCAACCATTTCCTATTTATAGGAGTCAATATCATAAACTTTCCTTGCAATTACAACCATTTCCTCTTTACAGGAGTAAATATCATACCAGGGCTGCTGATTTTTTTTCTAACATAGTGTAGGGTACAGGAGGATCTCTAAAAATCCTCTCTCTGTCTCTCTCGATAAAATAGGGACTCCTTTATGGTGCGATAATACGCAGCATTATAGGCCAAAATGTCTATAAGTAGCATTATATCCCAAACGGACACATTTCCTAGAACATTCTCCTCAAAATGTTAACAACAGTATAATTTGCGCGCTTTATTATTCCATTCCCATTTGTATGGTAAGCCGTTATTCGCGTGTCGCACAGGTAGCTTCTAATTTATCTCCTGCATCACGGAATTAACGAACTCTGAACCTTGACCTGTAACAACTGTCTGAGGAACACCGTGTACACAAACAACATCCACGTACAACGCCCTTGCCATTTCGCGGGCTTCCTTACTCCGTAAGGGTACTATAATCAAATACCTTTTAAAAACATCAACTATGGGCATTACGTATCGAACCCCATTGTCCGATACACCCATGGGACCCACAAGGTCCATGTGTATTCTTCCAAAAGGAGCGGTGACGTCTGGATATTGCCGCCAAGGAGCAGGGTGCAAGTTCCCAACTCACTTTTAAAACGACTACCATGACGCACTTCCTTACATAATTTTCTACATCCCGTTTCTTTCCAGGCCAGAAAGCGAACTTTCTACACCGACATAACGTAACTTTGGTTCCTCCGTGCCCTGCAGTGGCGACGAATGAGCCAGAGTTATCGCCTTGGAAATACTTGGGGGGTAGAATCACCACCTTAGTGGCTTCTCCGTACGGACTCACTAAAACACATCATTTATTTCCACCTGTAACTCTGACAGGGGCGGCATCTCACATTATGCCCATCTTCAACACAATATAACATAATTTCCACCTGTACCTCTAACAGGGGCGGCATCTCAGATTATGCCCATCTTCAATACAATATAACACATTTTCCACCTGTACCTCTAACAGGGGCGGCATCTCACATTATGCCTTTTTTCTCTGAGTCTTTGCTCAATTTTCATTCTTGGGGCTTCCTTCTTTTAGCATACTTATATGCTGGCTGCTCATCATGCAGCTCACTAATCTCCTGAATACTCCAGTCAAGTGTGTGGCCAATACACTCACTATTCAGGTCCATACATATCATGTATTTTATTTTCTCATTTTTCGGCGCCTGTTTCTTTTTCTGCACTAGTGCAATACCTTGCCCCTCATTATCCACGTGTTCCACGGTTTTTGTTGTTCCCCATCCACAAACATTATCGCGCGTGTCCTTCTAATTCAATCTCAGTGTCCTGTTGAGCCTTCATCCTTGATAAAAAAATCTGCTACTATATTTTCCTTGCCAGGCAAATGATTGATTGTGAAACCATACTCACTCATGAGAGTCTGCCATCTAGCTATCCTGCCGTTGGGACTAGCTACCTGTAATAACCATACTAAAGGTCTGTGACCCGTGTGGATCTCAACAGGGTAACCCAGTATTAATGGGGGGTTTACGTGTAACCCATAAATTACAGTTAAAGCCTCTCGTTCAACTATACTGTACCGCTGTTCTGCCGTATTCAATTTCTCACAAAAAAAGATACAGGTCTTAGTTTATCATCATTATCCTGTTATTGCAATACTCCACCAGTATTGTAGTAGGATGCGTAGAGTGACTGTACCAAGCATTCTATCCTTAAGGGTTGAGAACGCAATTTTTGTTTCATCCGTCCATATGAGTGGAGTTTTAATTATTTATTTATTTATTTTTTGTGTACCTTTCTTCCCTTTGTAAATCTTTAGAAAAGGAGCAACAATTTGTGAATAATTTGCAATAAATTTGCGATAATAATTAGTCAATCCAAGAAATGACTGTAAATCATGAACAGTTTGGGGGGCCGGGACGTTTTGTATGGCCTCCAGCTTGCTAGATTGAGGTCTTATTCCCTCTGAGCGGATGGCATGGCCCAGGTAATCTACTTTGTCCTTAAAAAAGTTACACTTCTCCATCTTAAGAGTCAGTTTGGCTTCCTTTAAGCGATCCAGAATTTGTTCTAAGTTATCTGCGTGATTAGAAAATATATCGCCCAGGATAATTATGTCATCAAGGTACACCTGAACCTTGTTGCTTAATAGTCCTGTAAGGACAGTGTTTATTATTTTCTTGAAGCAGGACGGGGCTGTTTTAAGGCCAAAGGGGAGGGAAGTAAATTCCCAATGTCCTGCTGGAGAAGAAAATGCCATCTTCTCTCTGCTGATTTCATCTAGGGGGATTTGATGGTAACCCTGTTTCATGTCTAGGCATGAAAAAAAACTTACTATCTCCCAATTGATTGAGTATGGTAGTTATATTAGGGAGTGGGTACCGGTCGTCCCGTAGTGTTTTATTAAGTGCCCGGAAGTCCAGACAAAGTCGTAGTACTCCATGTTTTTTTGCACTGGGATAAGTGGGGCATTATAGGGTGATCGCGAAGGGCGAATCACACCCTGTTGCTGGAGCGATATAAGTTGTTTATTTACTCTGTCATGATAACTGATATGAATGTTATATGGACGCCTGTACACTACTTCATCAGTGTTTTGCTTGATGGTGCTTAAAAAAAATAGGGCGTTACTGTTAATGGTTTTTGTTCTGTGGAAAACACTGTTATATATTTATCTATTAAGGACTTTAAAGCCTGATTCTTTCTCTTCACTTGGGAATTTAGCGTCAACAATTTGATAGAGGCTTTTCTTCCTTACTTCAAGCTCTGCGGGCTTCAAGTCTGTTTTAGCTGTGTCAGCGGTCTGTACACTAGATACTTTTGGCAGATCAGCGTATTGCTCATGAGTGACAGGCTTCACAAATCCTAACGTTGTATTATCATCTATCTTTACACTCACTTTCAATATTCAAATACGGCACAGTGACATAAGATCTTTGATTGTCAGATGAAGGGGTTAACTTAACTATCCCTGAGCACAAGACTCTAGCCTGAGGAGTACTAACACAAGGCTCAAATAAAGCTTCACTTGCCTGTAGTTGCGTCACTAGCGTTATGTAACCTGCAACAGATGCATGCAGTTGCAAAGGTTCCGCTGCTTGGCAACGTACGGCCTTATTTTCAGTGAGACATTCTTCATTTCCATCTACATTTAGCTAAGATCCTTCACCTCTAGATATAAGACATATTTTTCCTGGCATAATTGTATGGTTTCGCCTTCTATTATCAGTTTTAAGCTTCGTTCTTTTGTTCCTCATTTAGTTGCAATGTTTTCAAAATAATCTCGTGCTACACGACAAATCAGTACTCAACATAATATGAGTCGGCAAATCTACATCGCGTGTTATCAATAAGTCTTGGAAACTACTTTTTCCTTCCATATTAACTTGTCTTTTACCGTCATTTTCAATATGGTATCTTTGCACAGAGACAATATTCACGGGTTTCGCTTCACAGTTATTTACTGCGAGCCCTAATTCTTTAATAAATTCATCCGTTAAAAACTCACACACGCTCCTGGTTCTAGGAGTGCTGCCACTTTTGCATATGTGTTATCATGAGTAGTGCGATCTGCCTAACAAAGTTACTCTTGAGTTATGTTGATTATAGCCTTCTTTTCATTATTTTTAAGGTCACTCCCTTGTTCGTTATAGCCTTCTTTTCCTTATTTTTATGTGATGCGGTTACTCCCTTGTTCGTTATAGCCTTCATCTTATTATATTAAAGGTTACTCCCTTGTTCGTTATAGCCTTCATCTTATTATATTAAAGGTTACTCCCTGTTTTGTTCTTCGCTCATTTTCCGTTTTTTCCACTGCAAGTGTGCATATTTATTTATTTATTTATTATTCATTTATTTATTTAATGTTATTTGTAGTATATAACTGAGGGGGGCACTACTCTGGCCTCCTCTTCCTCTGATTCTCTTACTTCACACATTTATCTTAATACTTCACACTATTGTCCATATGCTTCATTTTTTTATTTTTTATTCATGACTTTTTATCCATACCTCACACTTTTCTTAGTATTTCACATTTTTTCTAGATCATACTCTACACTTCCTACCTGGGGGACGCTGGTTAGGCCTTTATAAAGTCACTCTATGGCTGCATGCCCGCCGCGGCACACCACCACCCTGTGAGGCGTAGAGCCCCGTGCTCCCCTCCATCCTGGGGTAACAATCCTAAAACAAACAAACCTGAGAGGCGGGACGCTGCCGCTGCCTGTCACCTGACACCCTCTCACTGATGAATGGATCGTGGCGCGGGTGGAGAGAGACTGCCCATCCCTTTCCACTCCGCCCGGGAAGGAACTCATGATTTCTCGGTTGAGTCTCGTGTGCTACCCATTGCACTACAGAACAACAGTGGTTGGCCAGAGTTTCCATTACCATATCGTCAAAGTCCATGTCCTCCGGAAGAACCATTAATTATATAATTAAATCGTCACTATTATTTCCGCCACTTAAAACGAGCAAAGCTTAATGAAAATAAGAGGCGTTTTCTCGTCAGAGTAAATTAAACAAAAGCACTGTAAGCACATGTCCCTATTTATCCCTATACCGCTGCCGCCAGTTTTAGACCCTTCTTTTCTTGTATTAAATCAACTCTTTTATCACTCATTAATTACTCCATAAATGATCTCACCGTCTCGTATCCCTGGTAGCGTGATCCGGCTTAAGTTGTTATTGGAGACTGGTGTTCGGGGATAAACAAGGGAAACAGTAAATATACATTTATTTAAAATTAAATGAAAGTAATTGCCTTACGCAATATTCTATGCTCAGACGATCATAACACTGGCATATTCAGCAATGGATGCGACATATGACAAACGACATGTCTTAAACATAATACGTACTACAATATGTGCTCAGTTGTTGCCAATAATAATAACACTCGTCGCTCCACAAGCAGTGGTTTGTATCTCTCTGCTTACATCACAATCATTATGTACTCTCTTCACAAAATCCTAATAACACATTCCTATAGTATAATCTACTACAAGTCACGGAAACACCCAATTTTACCACACCCAGTGGTTTTACCTTTGCTTTACATCGCAAACAAATAATCACAATCCTGTCCCACTCACAATCCTACTTCACATCTCCTACATTATAATCTCCAGGACAATACAGTCGGTTTCCCTTAGATTCTCGAATTTCTACTCACGATTAAGATCACAACAGCCATCCTCGGCTGAGTGAGTAGCAGGTCTGCTTGAGGCGAGAACCAAGCTCGGTCTACCCATACCACTGATTTCTAGGCCACATTTTTCTTTGCTTTAGGCGGACTTACATCCTTGACACGCCCTTAATTTTCTACATAACCAATGGCCAATACTTCCTGTCACACCCATCTGCTCGCTCATTATGTTGTATTGTTTTACTTCTCCTGCTATTCGTGAGTCAGTCTTAAGACACTCCCTCAGTGATATTTCTGTTAAATTATTGGCTCATAACATGTCGCCACGACTGACGTCACGGGTCAGAGTCTTTTTCAATGGTTGTTCACACTTTCTGACCACGCCCACTGGGCATCTGTTTTCTGTACCTGAGTCTGGGTATCTGTTTTCCTTTACCCTCGTTGTTTCCCCTCTTTGGTACTTGAGATGCTTACACTGTTATATATGTCACTTTTTTTGTTAGTGTTTGTCCTGTCAGATGTCTACACAGTTGTATACCTGCCTTTCCTCTCTGGGTATCTGTTTTCCTTTACCCTCGTTGTTTCCCCTCTTTTGTACTTGAGATGTTTACACTTATATATATGTCACCCTTTTTGTTAGTGTTTGTCCTGTCAGGTGTTTACACAGTTGTATATCTCACTCCTCTGTTTCCTCGTTTTCTGGGTCCTGACATTACTTCCCCTTCCGGAAGATCTCGCCCCTGAGATCTCACAGGTGTTGGTGGAGAAGATACGCCTTGCAATGTCTGCAGTTGGTTCGAGTCTGGAATTAGGCGGCGTCGTGCGTAGCGTAGGACATAGGAATACCCCACGGCAGACGTCACCAGCAGAAGAACCAGGATCACGACAATGGCGAAGACAATCCACCAATGGATTGCGGGTTGAAAGGGCTGATCCGGCTCGACCACATAATTTAGGGGCTGCAAGCCAGCTGTTAGCTCCTGTAGGGGGATGGACTCAGCACTGCGAAGAGAACCTTGCCGAAGCATCAATATCCCATTATCCGTCAGGCTGACAGTATGTCTGTTTACAGGATGGGTAGGGCATGTGAGTGTCAGAGTGATGGGGGAGGCAAGTGAACAGGTCCAGTAGCCAGGACCTTTGAATAGCATAGGGTGAAATGTTTTCAAGACTATTGTGTGGCAGAGGTTGATCACTGACTCATGTTTCAAGAAAGCAGCCGATTTACAAGAGGCTGCGTTACTAGCCTCATAGACGGGGCCTGTGGGAGGACAAACTAACATATGGTTATTCTTGTTACAGTGTTTTATACTAGAAAGCAGAAAATATATTTTCCTATTCTCACTGAGGGCAATACATCGTGAATCAACACTATACATAAGAAAGTAAGTGCTATTCTGCACAGAACATGGAAGGGAGTCGATTCGAAAGACATCAAAGGTGTCAATCGGATCTCCTCGCAAAGGTTTAGTGAAATAGAAATTACGAGAATCGTGCAAAGCCGTTGTCCTGGAGGACAGTTATTACATCCCTATATAGAGCTAAAAAATCAAGAACTGCAAGGCACAAAAAACCTGGAGGCCGATCCTAGGCTTCCTTTAATGTACTGAACAACTGTTTGTTTCACATAATGGTTGGAGTTATGTATGTTTGCAGGGGAGCCTGCAGACTCAAATATAAATCTTGTATACCTGGACTTATGTGTCTCAATGCTAAGTCAAAATATAACAATTCTTGTAGGAGCTTTTTTCTCTTCCTAATGCCATAGTCTATAGTAAAATGGCGCACAACTTGGTTCAATACATCTACAGCTGAATATAGCCTGTTAAAGGCAGATTGCATGGCATGCATATTACTTAATGATGTTGAGTTTTCCATAATAAACATTTAACTATATAAAATCTTTCTCAGTTAATGACTCTAGTCCTCTATTTTTTCATGAATAGCATCAACTTGAGCCTGGGTCGCGGTACCAAATAGGTTATTAGACAAGGATCCTCAAAAAAATTATTTCCCGTTTTTTTTTTTCTATAATTCATAGAAGCATGCAGCTTGTTTTGAATAGTAGTCATCACATAGCCTAAAACTTTTCTTAGATGATGCAACAATGAACTGAATTCGTTTTCAAAATTAAAGAGTGTGTATTTTTTTGCTTTTACAGCTGGATACTCAGGTGACATTTGAATAACATTTCAAGTAACGAAGCAGTTAAAATCCGTGCTTTATTTAATGCAGCTAAAATATCTTCTGTGAGGCTAAACGGTACTATAGTCTCTGTCTGTGAGGACTATAATATAGATAGTATGTTGGTGTGAAACTTTGGCCAGCACGTGTTGGGGACTCCTGTTGTGTCAATGAGTCGTACACCGAAAGAGTCAAATCAATCTGTTGTTTATTTCGTCATATTTCCGCTCAATTATTGCATTTTTATCCTTATACATTATTCCTGTTCTATATCGTATTAGTTTTGACATTACATTAGGCAACTCTTGTACCGTCGAAGAGCGAAGGCTTTATCTATGCCGAGGTGGCTCTGAAAGTTTGGGAGTAACCTGAGAAGGTAGGGCCTGTGCATCAGCTGTTTATTGCTGTTGTAGAACGAACATTATTTAATGTGTCATGAGTAGCAGTCACCTCTCCGCTACGAGTCATTATTTTCGGTAGAAGTTTTCTCAGCGATTTCAGGGTTGAGCAATGCAAAGAATAGATCAGTGTCTGTCTCTGGATTTAAAGGGTATGCTCGCCTAATCGTTGGACATTGCTGCACATCAATGCAATCTTCATGAAGAACTTTTACTATATCTGTGGGGGTCGTTGAAACCTTACTAGTCCTGAGGTTCCTAATTTTACCATTATATCACTGATCTTCTCTATTACCCTGTAGATTACATCAAAAACAGGTTACAACTTATTATTTACTTTTCTTTGTGGTCTCATTTTAGGAACACTGTCTCCAACGTTGATAGTTTTGATTTTGTAGCTTTGTATTACTTTTCTATTTCTTCTCTACCTTTTTCAATGTAAACCTGGCATCTATCATAAACTTTCTTTGCAACTGCAGCCATTTCCTCTTCATAGGAGTCAATATCATAAACTTTCCTTGCATTACATCCATTTCCTCTTCATAGGAGTCAATATCATAAACTTTCCTTACAATTGCAGCCAGTTCCTCTTCATAGGAGTCAATATCATAAACTTTCCTTGCAATTGCAACCATTTCCTATTTATAGGAGTCAATATCATAAACTTTCCTTGCAATTGCAACCATTTCCTATTTATAGGAGTCAATATCATAAACTTTCCTTGCAATTACAACCATTTCCTCTTTACAGGAGTAAATATCATACCAGGGCTGCTGATTTTTTTTCTAACATAGTGTAGGGTACAGGAGGATCTCTAAAAATCCTCTCTCTGTCTCTCTCGATAAAATAGGGACTCCTTTATGGTGCGATAATACGCAGCATTATAGGCCAAAATGTCTATAAGTAGCATTATATCCCAAACGGACACATTTCCTAGAACATTCTCCTCAAAATGTTAACAACAGTATAATTTGCGCGCTTTATTATTCCATTCCCATTTGTATGGTAAGCCGTTATTCGCGTGTCGCACAGGTAGCTTCTAATTTATCTCCTGCATCACGGAATTAACGAACTCTGAACCTTGACCTGTAACAACTGTCTGAGGAACACCGTGTACACAAACAACATCCACGTACAACGCCCTTGCCAGTTCGGGCTTCCTTACTCCGTAAGGGTACTATAATCAAATACCTTTAAAAACATCAACTATGGGCATTACGTATCGAACCCCATTGTCCGATACACCCATGGGACCCACAAGGTCCATGTGTATTCTTCCAAAAGGAGCGGTGACGTCTGGATATTGCCGCCAAGGAGCAGGGTGCAAGTTCCCAACTCACTTTTAAAACGACTACCATGACGCACTTCCTTACATAATTTTCTACATCCCGTTTCTTTCCAGGCCAGAAAGCGAACTTTCTACACCGACATAACGTAACTTTGGTTCCTCCGTGCCCTGCAGTGGCGACGAATGAGCCAGAGTTATCGCCTGGAAATACTTGGGGGGTAGAATCACCACCTTAGTGGCTTCTCCGTACGGACTCACTAAAACACATCATTTATTTCCACCTGTAACTCTGACAGGGGCGGCATCTCACATTATGCCCATCTTCAACACAATATAACATAATTTCCACCTGTACCTCTAACAGGGGCGGCATCTCAGATTATGCCCATCTTCAATACAATATAACACATTTTCCACCTGTACCTCTAACAGGGGCGGCATCTCACATTATGCCTTTTTTCTCTGAGTCTTTGCTCAATTTTCATTCTTGGGGCTTCCTTCTTTTAGCATACTTATATGCTGGCTGCTCATCATGCAGCTCACTAATCTCCTGAATACTCCAGTCAAGTGTGTGGCCAATACACTCACTATTCAGGTCCATACATATCATGTATTTTATTTTCTATTTTTTCGGCGCCTGTTTCTTTTTCTGCACTAGTGCAATACCTTGCCCCTCATTATCCACGTGTTCCACGGTTTTTGTTGTTCCCCATCCACAAACATTATCGCGCGTGTCCTTCTAATTCAATCTCAGTGTCCTGTTGAGCCTTCATCCTTGATAAAAAAAATCTGCTACTATATTTTCCTTGCCAGGCAAATGATTGATTGTGAAACCATACTCACTCATGAGAGTCTGCCATCTAGCTATCCTGCCGTTGGGACTAGCTACCTGTAATAACCATACTAAAGGTCTGTGACCCGTGTGGATCTCAACAGGGTAACCCAGTATTAATGGGGGGTTTACGTGTAACCCATAAATTACAGTTAAAGCCTCTCGTTCAACTATACTGTACCGCTGTTCTGCCGTATTCAATTTCTCACAAAAAAAGATACAGGTCTTAGTTTATCATCATTATCCTGTTATTGCAATACTCCACCAGTATTGTAGTAGGATGCGTAGAGTGACTGTACCAAGCATTCTATCCTTAAGGGTTGAGAACGCAATTTTTGTTTCATCCGTCCATATGAGTGGAGTTTTAATTATTTATTTATTTATTTTTTTGTGTACCTTTCTTCCCTTTGTAAATCTTTAGAAAAGGAGCAACAATTTGTGAATAATTTGCAATAAATTTGCGATAATAATTAGTCAATCCAAGAAATGACTGTAAATCATGAACAGTTTGGGGGGCCGGGACGTTTTGTATGGCCTCCAGCTTGCTAGATTGAGGTTTTATTCCCTCTGAGCGGATGGCAGGGCCCAGGTAATCTACTTTGTCCATAAAAAAGTTACACTTCTCCATCTTAAGAGTCAGTTTGGCTTCCTTTAAGCGATCCAGAATTTGTTCTAAGTTATCTGCGTGATTAGAAAATATATCGCCCAGGATAATTATGTCATCAAGGTACACCTGAACCTTGTTGCTTAATAGTCCTGTAAGGACAGTGTTTATTATTTTCTTGAAGCAGGACGGGGCTGTTTTAAGGCCAAAGGAGGGAAGTAAATTCCCAATGTCCTGCTGGAGAAGAAAATGCCATCTTCTCTCTGCTGATTTCATCTAGGGGATTTGATGGTAACCCTGTTTCAAGTCTAGGCATGAAAAAAACTTACTATCTCCCAATTGATTGAGTATGGTAGTTATATTAGGGAGTGGGTACCGGTCGTCCCGTAGTGTTTTATTAAGTGCCCGGAAGTCCAGACAAAGTCGTAGTACTCCATGTTTTTTTGCACTGGGATAAGTGGGGCATTATAGGGTGATCGCGAAGGGCGAATCACACCCTGTTGCTGGAGCGATATAAGTTGTTTATTTACTCTGTCATGATAACTGATATGAATGTTATATGGACGCCTGTACACTACTTCATCAGTGTTTTGCTTGATGGTGCTTAAAAAAATAGGGCGTTACTGTTAATGGTTCTTGTTCTGTGGAAAACACTGTTATATATTTATCTATTAAGGACTTTAAAGCCTGATTCTCTCTCTTCACTTGGGAATTTAGCGTCAACAATTTGATAGAGGCTTTTCTTCCTTACTTCAAGCTCTGCGGGCTTCAAGTCTGTTTTAGCTGTGTCAGCGGTCTGTACACTAGATACTTTTGGCAGATCAGCGTATTGCTCATGAGTGACAGGCTTCACAAATCCTAACGTTGTATTATCATCTATCTTTACACTCACTTTCAATATTCAAATACGGCACAGTGACATAAGATCTTTGATTGTCAGATGAAGGTTAACTTAACTATCCCTGAGCACAAGACTCTAGCCTGAGGAGTACTAACACAAAGCTCAAATAAAGCTTCACTTGCCTGCAGTTGCGTCACTAGCGTTATGTAACCTGCAACAGATGCATGCAGTTGCAAAGGTTCCGCTGTCGGCAACGTACGGCCTTATTTTCAGTGAGACATTCTTCATTTCCATCTACATTTAGCTAAGATCCTTCACCTCTAGATATAAGACATATTTTTCCTGGCATAATTGTATGGTTTCGCCTTCTATTATCAGTTTTAAGCTTCGTTCTTTTGTTCCTCATTTAGTTGCAATGTTTTCAAAATAATCTCGTGCTACACGACAAATCAGTACTCAACATAATATGAGTCGGCAAATCTACATCGCGTGTTATCAATAAGTCTTGGAAACTACTTTTTCCTTCCATATTAACTTGTCTTTTACCGTCATTTTCAATATGGTATCTTTGCACAGAGACAATATTCACGGGTTTCGCTTCACAGTTATTTACTGCGAGCCCTAATTCTTTAATAAATTCATCCGTTAAAAACTCACACACGCTCCTGGTTCTAGGAGTGCTGCCACTTTTGCATATGTGTTATCATGAGTAGTGCGATCTGCCTAACAAAGTTACTCTTGAGTTATGTTGATTATAGCCTTCTTTTCATTATTTTTAACCCTAGAACGCTAACCATGGGTATGAAGTACCCGAAGCGAATAACGTCATTGCCATTGTGTATGGTTCCGGTGCTCTGAGGGTACCCACCTCCTCAGTAGCTTCATGTGCCCGCTTGACAGTGTAGGGGAAGGTCACGTTGTCTCGCTCTCTCTGCTCACCTTTGTTGTAGGCCTACATTCGGGTGCGGCATACCCATGGTTGGTGATACAGGGTGTTGTACATGTCCCTAGGATATTGTTTACGTACTTTTTTAGTGATCACCTGTGCAGTGGATCACAGGACCTGGGAGGCCATACAAGAAGTTTGGAAGCCATCGGATGATAAATTTTTTTATGAAATTTTTTTTTTGAAATTTTTGAACATTTTTCCTATTTTTAGTAACATTTTTCAGTACCTGATTTTCATACCAAAACAATACGTTTTTCAGTTCTTCTTAATGTTAAGTCAAGATACAAAGTTTGAAGTCCCTTCATGTAACTTTATTCCATTAAAACTTTACATTTAATTTTATTTATTTTTTTTTCAAAATCGGGTATGATGTACCCATGGTTAGTAGTGGTGTGACTTTTTCTAAGGTTAGTGTTCTAGGGTTAAGGTCACTCCCTTGTTCGTTATAGCCTTCTTTTCCTTATTTTTATGTGATGCGGTTACTCCCTTGTTCGTTATAGCCTTCATCTTATTATATTAAAGGTTACTCCCTTGTTCGTTATAGCCTTCATCTTATTATATTAAAGGTTACTCCCTGTTTTGTTCTTCGCTCATTTTCCGTTTTTTCCACTGCAAGTGTGCATATTTATTTATTTATTTATTATTCATTTATTTATTTAATGTTATTTGTAGTATATAACTGAGGGGGGCACTACTCTGGCCTCCTCTTCCTCTGATTCTCTTACTTCACACATTTATCTTAATACTTCACACTATTGTCCATATGCTTCATTTTTTTATTTTTTATTCATGACTTTTTATCCATACCTCACACTTTTCTTAGTATTTCACATTTTTTCTAGATCATACTCTACACTTCCTACCTGGGGGACGCGGGTTAGGCCTTTATAAAGTCACTCTATGGCTGCATGCCCGCCGCGGCACACCACCACCCTGTGAGGCGTAGAGCCCGTGCTCCCTCCATCCTGGGGTAACACTCCTAAAACAAACAAACCTGAGAGGCGGGACGCTTCCGCTTCCTGTCACCTGAAACCCTCTCACAGATGAATGGATCGTGGCGCGGGTGGAGAGAGACAGCCCATCCCTTTCCACTCCGCCCGGGAAGTAACTCATGATTTCGGTTGAGTCGCGTGTGCTACCCATTGCACTACAGAACAACAGTGGTTGGCCAGAGTTTCCATTACCATATCGTCAAAGTCCATGTCCTCCGGAAGAACCATTAATTATATAATTAAATCGTCACTATTATTTCCGCCACTTAAAACGAGCAAAGCTTAATGAAAATAAGAGGCGTTTTCTCGTCAGAGTAAATTAAACAAAAGCACTGTAAGCACATGTCCCTATTTATCCCTATACCGCTGCCGCCAGTTTTAGACCCTTCTTTTCTTGTATTAAATCAACTCTTTATCACTCATTAATAACTCCATAAATGATCTCACCGTCTCGTATCCATGGTAGCGTGATCCGGCTTAAGTTGTTATTGGAGACTGGTGTTCGTGGATAAACAAGGTAAACAGTAAATATACATTTATTTAAAATTAAATGAAAGTAATTGCCTTACGCAATATTCTATGCTCAGACGATCATAACGCTGGCATATTCAGCAATGGATGCGACATATGACAAACGACATGTCTTAAACATAATACGTACTACAATATGTGCTCAGTTGTTGCCAATAATAATAACACTCGTCGTTCCACAAGCAGTGGTTTGTATCTCTCTGCTTACATCACAATCATTATGTACTCTCTTCACAAAATCCTAATAACACATTCCTATAGTATAATCTACTACAAGTCACGGAAACACCCAATTTTACCACACCCAGTGGTTTTACCTTTGCTTTACATCGCAAACAAATAATCACAATCCTGTCCCACTCACAATCCTACTTCACATCTCCTACATTATAATCTCCAGGACAATACAGTCGGTTTCCCTTAGATTCTCGAATTTCTACTCACGATTAAGATCACAACAGCCATCCTCGGCTGAGTGAGTAGCAGGTCTGCTTGAGGCGAGAACCAAGCTCGGTCTACCCATACCACTGATTTCTAGGCCACATTTTCTTTTGCTTTAGGCGGACTTACATCCTTGACACGCCCTTAATTTTCTACATAACCAATGGCCAATACTTCCTGTCACACCCATCTGCTCGCTCATTATGTTGTATTGTTTTACTTCTCCTGCTATTCGTGAGTCAGTCTTAAGACACTCCCTCAGTGATATTTCTGTTAAATTATTGGCTCATAACATGTCGCCACGACTGACGTCACGGGTCAGAGTCTTTTTCAATGGTTGTTCACACTTTCTGACCACGCCCACTGGGCATCTGTTTTCTGTACCTGAGTCTGGGTATCTGTTTTCCTTTACCCTCGTTGTTTCCCCTCTTTGGTACTTGAGATGCTTACACTGTTATATATGTCACTTTTTTTGTTAGTGTTTGTCCTGTCAGATGTCTACACAGTTGTATACCTGCCTTTCCTCTCTGGGTATCTGTTTTCCTTTACCCTCGTTGTTTCCCCTCTTTTGTACTTGAGATGTTTACACTTATATATATGTCACCCTTTTTGTTAGTGTTTGTCCTGTCAGGTGTTTACACAGTTGTATATCTCACTCCTCTGTTTCCTCGTTTTCTGGGTCCTGACACCTTGCCATTATTCAGACAGATAATATAAGGTTAATTGCACATCAAAAAAAAAAAAATCCTATATCCTAACCTTCCTCTCAGGTGCAGTCTAACACCTAGCCACCATGAACTCACTCTGTAAAGTTTACTGATAATGAGTTTCTAATAAGTTAATTTTCCCCCACAATGGTTCAATTCTCAACTAGTTAAAGTGAGATCCCACCGCTGAAACACCAATATAACAGCCCCGGGTTCGACCCCTGGCCTTCACAGGTTGAAAAAAAAAAAAAAAGGGAGGAAGAGGAAAAATAGTGACGCTATGATTCCTCAACCTCCCAGAGAGTGTATGGCTGGGTTCGATTCCCTGCTGTTCCCTCTCTGTAAGCTGCCACCAGGAGGTTGTAATATGGCACAACCCCCAAAGCCTGCAAGTGAGGAACGGCAGTTCTATGAACCAGGTGGGGCGGAACTAAACTAACTGTTTAGTCCCCAAACTCTCCCTGCCCTGGCAGGCCTGGCAACACTTGACTTTAACAACTGTCCCACCTGGTAGATAGTGTCCGTCGTTCCCCAGCTTACTATGGGTTGTTCCTTGAGGTAGATGGTATCCTCAGTCCCAAGTTTGGTAGTGTGGGGTCGTGGTTACCTTCGGAGGTAGTGATGGGGGAGATTGTGAGACTGCACCTTAGGCTAGGAAGGCTGTATGCATTAATACAGGACATACAGAATACAATTTATTGGTTTAATCCTCACTCCCGATGGAAGGGTAGCATGTTTTGGTTAATACAAAATTGTAAATCTTTCTTCTAATTCCTAACATTTTTATCGATAAATGCTACACACGAGAGATGACCATATGTAGGTATATATCACAGGGCTACCGCCCGATTGACTAGACAATCCGATTTCAACTTCCCGCATCGGCGTGCATACACAAATAAAAACACTCATGACAAAAGTAGGAAGAAGGGTAAGTATGAGAGAAAGATCAGACTGTTACAGCTAAAGGGGGGGTGAGGATACTGTTAGCCCCTCGTCCACCAAGCGGATGCCCCTTACCCGGTTTACACAATTTCCTTGGCTTGGTGGAGGCCTGAGAGCTACACTATATGCTGTTGTGCCGTGCCTAAAGGGGGGGCTTCGGAGCCGTTTCTACTCCCATCACCAGCCTGCTGATCTCGGGGGCGGCAGGGACTGGACTGGCTCGCCCTTACCTCGGCTCAGTTCAGGCACTCATGACTGAGGGCATGACCCTTGTTCACCACTGGCGTCTGGGTCCATTCTCGACTCTCAATGGGGGCGGCTTCAAGATGGCGGGCCACTCGCCTTGCCTAACCCGGGATACCGGCCTTCAGCTGTCTCGCGCCCTCACCTGTGCCGTGGAAAGGTTGTCCCGAATGAATCACTAATGAACGCCGGCTAGGGCTATCTCTCACTCCCAGACACTCAGGACTCTAGCGAGCGGTGAGCTTACCTGTGGCGTGGAAAGGTTAAGTCCCGAATGAATCTCATCAGGCCGAGCGGTTAACTCGTTGTTGTTGTTGTTGTTGAAGGTTTACCCCCTAAAAAGGGGGAACGGGCCTTTGTCACAGTGGACGGCCCGTCGCAAAGGGGGACCCGCCGCTGGCGTGCGGCGGGTGGGGGAACCCTTCCGACGCCGCCTCAGCCACGGGTATAAGCCGGGGGGCAGCGACGGAGGAACGGGCCCTCCGAGCTCTGGCTCAGGAGCAGCCCGTTCGTATGGGCGAGCAATGCAAGCTCGATGCGGGACGCCTCCGCCGCCGCCACAGCCACGGGTAACAGCCGGCGAGCAGCGACGGAGGCACGGGCTCTCTGGGCAGGCGCCCAGCAGACACCCGTAGCGGTGCACGGGCGAGCAGCCGACCGATCGACTTGACTGCCGCGGTGGGGCCCTAAGCGAGGATGACCAAGCTGGTCAACCACGCCGCAGCAGAAGGACCCCCCGGCCGCTCGCCCGAGGAGTGCTGGCGGTCCACTGGGTTAACTCGTGACCTTTCCTCTGACTTGGCCACCTCAAGGTTCCAACACTTTTCCTTCTCGCCTTTCAGCTTGGTACAATAATCTATCCTTCCTCTGCCTTTCTGAGGTTGTCTTTTTGTATGTTAATTCTAAACTTAATTTTCCCTTAATTTCTAAGTCCTAACGTATAAATATATATAAAAATAGGGATCCGGCTGGATTTATATCAGGGGTGCCAACCCAAGTTGTGGTTCGTATTTCTCGCTCTCTTCCCTTATCTACTTATGACATATTAACCTCTACGGGTATTGTTTCGGCCGAGGAGAAACTGGATCCGGTAAATAGCCATGGCCATGTACAAGGGATTATTCCCACTTTTCCCAGTTGGCTTTTAACTGGCTTCTGGGGTGTTGGTATGCCGGCAGGTACGTTACAGTAGGGTATCCTGGACGGTTGTCTATTCGGGGCATACCGCCTACCAGGTGCCTTGTAGGGACGGAAAGAGGGTCTCCGAGTCCCTAGTTTCCTGGCCTTGTGAGCCTCCTCGCATTTCTTTACCACGTCGAACGGGAACAGATCATCCTTTCCTACCTCACACTCCCATTTGCAGAGGTCTGCCAGGGCAGAGTCGTGTACGTGGGATCCGTGCAACCTCCTTCCTCAGGTGATTAACGTAATTAACAGCCGAAGTAAGGAGTCTGAGGCTATTATTTAGTCCATCTAGGTAGCAATGGATGTTCTGACCTTTCTTATCCCCAATATCACTGATGCAACGGGCAATGGGGACCAATGCCTTAGCAATCAGGCCATTAGTATGCGAAAGCCGAGCATCAACTAACTTCCCTCCTAAACTCATGGCCTTGGTGATGGCAGAATTGGTCATTGGAACCTTCAAATTTAGCACATTACTTGGGATTTTGATCTTGCCACAAGTTGCCTTAACTCCTTCAGACGAGGGCCGGCGTCTCAGACTCGAATCGAGGATGGAAGCCAGACGCTCAGACAAGGGCTCACCTTTCTCTTCCTCACCGTGGAAGTGGCCTGAGAGGTCCTCGAGGGCTTTAAGGAAGTCTGGATCATCACCTGAATCACGGTTAGGCTGCACGGCGGTGAACTTGTCTAGTTCATCAAGGGGGTCAGGCAGGCACTCTGGAATTTCTCCGTCTTCGCCCTCAGAGGAGGAGAGGTTATGAAAACCACTGAAGTCAGTACTGTTCACCGTCGGCACATCAGTCTCTATCGGTTTCTTGTCCGGTTGGTCTAAGAAGCCACTTAACAGGGCACTCAGACGGTCAAAACTGTCGGTCCCAGACACCCACTCTGTTGCAGTGTTGACATGACTCGGGCCGGCAACAGACGGTGGAGAAGCGCACACGGCCCCCAGCTGTAAACTAGAAACTACCAGGGAAGCTTTTCTCCTCTTAGTAGAAAGTGTATCTTCATCCTGGGAATCCTTCTCGCGTCGTTTCCTTTCAGAAGTAGACGAACGCCTTGGCGTCTCTAGAACGTTCTCCAGGCCCGCCATCTGTCAAGCGAGAACATAAAGCCGGGTCACAAAAGAGAGTCCATATATGTCCTTGGATCATATATGTGTTGTGCTGGAAGCTTCCCCCGGCGACCATAGGCCTCTAGAAGGCTCCCGGAGAAACGAGCAAGGGGGTGGAGAGCAAGGCGAGGCGTCCGCGGCGGCCAGGCGCCAGGCGGGAAGTGTTGCCAACTCGCATATATTTTTGCTACATGTTCTTGCATGATCTAAAATACACTGTAACATTCTAGACTGTACTGTTCTGGATATATATAGGAGAAGAGGGCGAGAGAGGCCCAGTCCCAGTCATAGTAAGCTAGTGGTAAGTGAAGAGTCAGAGTGAAGTGTACTACTGAGGAAGAATATTAAACTACAGAAGCGGTGCAAAGTGTTTACATATCCCCCTCCCACGGAGTCTCCTGACGGCGACACGGAACCCAAGTAACACGTCCGGCATAACACTGGTGTCAGGAGTGTAGCCATTTGTTTTTTCGCCATGGAGACTCGTTCCCAAGCTGCCCAGAGGGACGACATGTTGACTGAACTTTTGGAAGCCTTGAGACTACAGGGGGAGAAACAAGAAAGAGCACACCAAGAACTCAAAGAACAACAAGAAAAAGCACACCAAGAACTCAAAGAACAACAAGAAAAAGCACACCAAGAACTCAAAGAACAACAAGAGCACAGCATCAACAAGAAGGAACACTCCAAGTGGTTTTCAACACTGGATATGAAGTCTGGGTATCACAAAGTCAAAATGGCGGAACAGGACAAAGAGAAAACAGCCTTCTCTTACGGTCAAGGCCTGTGGCAGTTTAAGGTCATGCCCTTTGGCCTATGCAACGCGCCGGCCACGTTCGAGCGGCTGATGGAGAGGGTGCTGGAGGGACTTTACTGGAAGACGGCACTCATCTACCTCGACGACGTGATTGTCTTTGGCCAGACCTTCGAGCAGGAGATGGAAAGGCTATCAGAGGTTTTCGCCCGGTTTAGAGCTGCACACCTTAAGCTCAGCCCGAAGAAATGCTGTCTGTTCCAAAAGGAGGTCCAATACTTGGGACACATCGTGAGCGAGGCTGGAGTACGCACTGATCGTGAGAAGGTGGCTGCGGTAAGGGACTGGCCGACACCCACCAACGTGAAGGAGCTGCGGAGCTTCCTCGAGTTGTGCTCATACTACCGCAGGTTTGTGAAAGGCTTCGCTACGGTTGCTGCACCACTGCACCTCCTGACGAAGAAGGGGCGCAAGTTTGAGTGGACAGCGGAGGCTCAGGTTGCCTTTGAGAAGCTCAAGGAGGCCCTCATCAGCTCGCCCGTACTCACCTACCCAGACCCCTCTAAGCCTTTTATACTGGATTGTGATGCCAGTGATGAGGGGATTGGTGGAGTGCTATCCCAGGCATGTGCCGACATGGAACGGGTTGTGGCCTACTTCAGCAAGAAGCTCACCCCAGCCGAGAAAAACTATTGCGTGACCCGGAAAGAACTCCTGGCAGTAGTCAAGAGCCTTGACTTTTTCCATGCTTACCTGTACGGTGCAACTTTCACCATCCGCACGGATCTCGCTGCATTGCGGTGGTTGAAGTCACTGAAAAACCCTGAGGGCCAGCTTGCTCGCTGGATAGGTAAACTAGAGCAACATCACTACACTATTGTGCATCGATCTGGGCTAACACACGGTAACGCGGACAGCTTGAGCCGGCGCCCCTGCCAACCTGAGTGTCAACATTGCCTCCAGAGGGAAAGCGTCCAGAATATGTGCCGCCGCACTACAGTGGACCAGACAGCGGAGGTGCCATGGGAAGACTTGGGAAAACTGCAGCGGGAGGACCGAGATCTGAGACCAATTATGGAGTGGCTGAGTCAGTCGTCAACGCGACCTGGGTGGGAAGTAATCTCGAGAGAAAGCCCTACCACCAAGAATTACTGGACTCAGTGGGACACTCTTCGGATGGACAACGAAGTGTCTCTCATGATGGTTTTGACCACTACTGGTCCACGGTGCTACCTGTGAAGTCCCGGGAAGGCGTCTTGAAAGAAATGCACGACAGCATCACCAGCGGACACCTTGGGGTAAAGAAGACACTGAGTCGCCTGCGCCAAAGGTTCTACTGGGTTGGCATGAGGAAGGACGTGGAAGAATGGTGTCACGCGTGTGAGGTGTGCTGTGCAAAGAAGGGCCCCAAGAAGCGTCACCGTGCCCCATTGCAACTATACCAGGTTGGAGCCCCCATGGAACGGGTGGCAATGGATATAGCAGGACCCTTGCCTCTGACGACGAACGGAAATAGGTACATCTGCGTCACAATGGATTACTTCACCAAGTGGCCGGAAGCCTACGACATCCCTGATCAGGAAGCCACTACCATCGCCAAGGTTTTGGTGGAGGAGTTCTTCTGTCCCTTCGGTGTGCCTAACGAGCTCCATTCCGACCAGGGAAGGAATTTTGAGTCAACAGTCCTTGCTGAGTGCTGCAAGCTTCTGGGTATCAAGAAGACCCACACCACCCCTCTGCACCCACAGTCAGATGGAATGGTGGAGAGGTTTAATTGGACGTTGGGCCAGGAGTTGGCCAAGCAGTGCAACAATGATCAGTCTTCATGGGATCAGAAGCTGCCTGCGCTTCTCATGGCCTACAGGTCTGCCGCCCACGAGACTACGGGGTATTCACCGGCAAAGCTGATGTTTGGACGTGAGCTGCGATTGCCGGTGGACCTACTGACAGGAAGGCCTCCTGGGGAAAGCCTTCCAAGGGACGCCTCCAGTTTTGCCCGTCAACTAGAGGAACGGCTGGAAGAGGTGCACCATCAAGTCCGAGGCGTCCTTTTTTGCTACATGTTCTTGTATGATCTAAAATACACTGTAACATTCTAGACTGTACTGTTCTGGATATATATAGGAGAAGAGGGTGAGAGAGGCCCAGTCCCAGTCATAGTAAGCTAGTGGTAAGTGAAGAGTCAGAGTGAGGTGTACTACTGAGGAAGAATATTAAACTACAGAAGCGGTGCAAAGTGTTTACATATCCCCCTCCCACGGAGTCTCCTGACGGCGACACGGAACCCAAGTAACACGTCCGGCATAACATATGTATCTTTCACCATATAGCTAACAGCTTGCTGTAGCGTAAAAACGACGAGGGTGAAAGCTTACCAGGCCAACTCCTTGGAGAAAGCCGGTGAGAAGGCCCAAAGCCGACGAAGCGGGGAAGGTGTGAACTGCATGGAGTCAGGTGGCGAACTGACGTGGAGCGGGCACCGCGGGCATCTCGTTGGCTACCGATGACGTCAGTTAAATGTTGTGAAGTGAAATTCACCTCCTTCTGCATCTGTGCCCTCTTCTGTGGATGTAACCGATAATAGTGGTGTTTTATAGGAAGGGTTCCTGGCTGCAGGTTGATGACGTGACGTATAGTGTGGCAATGGCCAGGATTATCCTTAAGGACCGAACTAAACTGTCGAGTATTTGGTTCAGATCATCTTGTTGCGAGGAGGTGAGGTGCTGGAGAAAATGAGGAAGACTACCAAGAATCTCCGAGTTCGACAAAGGAACCGATGGAATGATGTGGGTCAGCTCTGGTTCCTGAACTGTAGGCAGAGCACCGGGGTCCTCAACCACGGGTATAGAGGAATCAGATCTGACTGTAAGACTTACACATGACATGGGTCTCTGAGGGTTGTCTGGTGAGTTCTGGTGCTTATAGGGCTTTATTAATTAAGTTAACGTGAACTAGCAGAGTAGCCTTACGGCGGTATGGTGTCTCAATTATGTAATTATATTCAGACAATTTCCTCTGAACTCCGTAAGAACCATGATACTTGGCATGTAGAGGAGAACCAGTAATGGGGATGTACGCCAATATCATGTCACCCTCTTTAAATTCCCTGATCTGAGATGCGGCATCGTAATTGGCTTTCATGACTGTCTGGGCATGAGGGAGGGTTGAGGGAGGATGAAGTATATTATCCTTAGAAACAGCTTTTGCATGCAACTGAGTCAGGAAAGGGTCACTTTGTTGGGCTTTAAGGCTTTGTTTAGTGAAAATAGTTGGAATGAGACTCTGGGGAGGTAAGGTAGGCTCCGAAATTTTACCAGCTTTGGATTGTGATCTACTAGGGAGTAAGCCGGGTTGATCTTGTTCGAAATCAGCTGTTGGAGTCTTGGACAAGGGCGACTTACAGATTATTACTGATGGGTATACCAGACTTCCAGCAAGATCGTTACCCAGGATTAAGTCAACATCAGGAATGGGCTACATCTTATCTTCACTTACTCCCACCTTAACAGCTCCCTGAACCAAGCCACATCTCATGTCCACCCTGGCAAGATGTGCGGGAAAAGGATCATGAAAGTCCCTCAGGTACACCATTTCACCGGTGTAGTTTTCAGAAATATTAGGGAAGGCAGACTGCCTGATGAGGGATTGGGCGGCACATGTATCCCGAACTATTCTAACAGGATGCTTCGGCTGGCCAGGGCCAAGAGAAACTGTACCGGTGGAACGGAAGGGTTGGAATGGGTCATTAGCTTTGGGTGGCAGAGTTTGAATGGAACCCACAGGCTTTTTTGTAGCAGTCTTTGCCACTTTGCATTTGGGATCGGGACAATTGGTAATTGCGATCCCTGATTTTTTTACAAAAGAAACACACAGGATCAGGTTTAGCCAGTTTACCAGCCTTAGTTTTGGTAGCTTCAGCATCTTCAGAACTACCAGGCAACCTAACATTACGGGTGAGGTGCTTCCTCTCCCTGGTTGGCGACTTGTGGATTAGAGCACTATTGTCAGCCAACTTGGCTGCCTTGATTAAATCTGTCTCCTCTTTGTCGATGATGTGAACCTTGATAGTAGGTGTGGAACTCTTCGTAGGAACTCTTCAATAGCAGTTAAGTTGAACAAGTCTTCAAAAGTGCTTACTACGGCTGACTTTAACCAGCGCTTTAATGTGCGAATTTTGTCCGAGGCAAACTCTGTGTAAGTTTGATATTGTAGTTTACCAAGGTTACGAAAAAACTGGCGGTAACCCTCTTTAGTAATGGAATAAACTGCTAAAATGGCTTCCTTAACTGTTTTATAGTTGGTATTGTCTTTCAATGTAATTACAGACAGTTAGCGCCTTTTCAGACAGCTTAGGCTTGATAAGCCATACCCAATCTGCTGGAGGAATTTTAAAGTGATTAGCTGTTGACTCAAATTCTCTAAAGAAAGCTTCAGGATCTTTATCAGGGAAAGAGGGAATCAGTTTGACATACTTTAACAAGTCAGTTTTACGGGGAATTTCAGATTCTTCAGGTGGTTTTGAATTGAGCTGTTGTAGTTGGTAGGCACGTGTCCTCGCCTTATCTTCATTTTCAAGTTCTAGTTGTCTATTTTGCAACTCATGTTTCCTAATTTGCAACTTATGTTTCCTAACTCTGTCTCTTTTCTCCTGTTCCCTAATTCTTTCTCTTTCTGCATGTTCCAGCTCGAATAACTTAGCTTGCATTTCTACCTTTTTAATCTCTAGCATGAGCTGAAAATCATGTTTGGAGGCTTCAGAAGTAGGGAATTCGACGGTTTCGGTATCCCCAAGATGGGCAAGGATGCGAGTTCTTGATTTATCCTTCTTAACATCCTGATTGAAAGGGATGTTGAAGGTCTTAGCAATGTACTTTAAATCGTCTTTAGACATTTTAGCAACTTTGAATTCCTCTATATCGGGGTTACCAGTAAACTCTACGGCGTTAAATGCAGCCATGATGAAGAGTTCCACAAACTATTAGTTAAACCTGCTATTCCCTGGCTCAGCTAAATGTGCGGTTCAAAGGAGCCATGTGAGGAATAATCCAAGAGTACAGCGTTGCCACATCTTTAACCCCACGTTGGTTCTCTCTCTCTCTCTCTCTCTCTCTCTCTCTCTCTCTCTCTCTCTCTCTCTCTCTGTGTCTCTGTCTCTCTGTGTCTCTGTGTCTCTGTGTGTCTCTGTGTGTCTCTGTGTCTCTGTGTCTCTCTGTGTCTCTCTCTCTCTCTCTCTCTCTCTCTCTCTCTCTCTCTCTCTCTCTCTCTGTGTCTCTGTGTCTCTCTGTCTCTCTCTCTCTCTCTCTCTCTCTCTCTCTCTCTCTCTCTCTCTCTCTCTCTCTCTCTCTCTCTCTCTCTCTCTCTCTCTCTCTCTCTCTCTCTCTCTCTCTCTCTCTCTCTCTCTCTCTCTCTCTCTCTCTCTCTCTCTCTCTCTCTCTCTCTCTCTCTCTCTTTTTTATATAAACAAATTTTTACAGAAAAAGGAGGCTCAAAATTACACTTTTTAGGTATAATTATTCTAAGAGCCTGTGTATGGGACAAATTGAATTGTCGAATGTTGAAACATACAAGCATACAAGTACAAAATACGAAAACAATAAAGAAAAACATGTAAAAACAATATGGAATAATGTCAGTTTGTCACTTTATATTTATAGTTTATAGCACTAGCGCACTCGGGTGTCCCTCACGCCACCTGTGAGCAGCCAGCTTCACCTGCTGCGTGCTCATGTTCTCCACTTGGGGAGTGGCTGCCGTGAACATGTTCCACAGGCGTGTGGTCCTGGCTGTATAGGTGCGCTGGTGCTGCCTGGAGTGTAATCGAGGCACCTCCACGAGCTGGTCACCGGAGAGTGTAGTCCGGGTGAACCTCTGAGCAGCGCGTGGAGGGAGCCTCAAGCTGCTGAGGTGGGGAACCCCCTGCACCTGGGCTTTGTGACACACCACCAGTGCTGAGACATCACGGCGGTGCTCCAGCGATGTCACAGTGGCAGACGACTACTCCAGGTGCTCGCTGGCCTCCACCAGACGCAGTGCTCGTCGCTGCACTGCGTCGAGCCTCTGCATGTGGGTGGCAGCACTCGCCATCCAGCACAGGGCACCGTACTCCAGATACGGACGTATCTGTGCCTTGAAAAGAGTGAGGATGCCCCGTGGGTCGAGGGATCCCGCTACTCTTCGCAGGGCAGAGACTCGCAGGGAGGCCTGGCGGGCAACAGCTCGGACGTGGAGGTCGAAGCGCAGGCTTTGGTCCACAGTCACTCCCAGGACCTTGATGTGGTCCTGGAGGGGCAGACTCTTGCCTCCAAGACGCAGCTGGCCTAAGACTGCTCGAGAGGCGTCTGGGGACCGTGAGATGACCATGGCCTGCGTCTTCTCCGGGGCGAGGGTGACCTGCCACTCCTCTCCCCACTGCTCCACCAGGCTGAGCTGCCTGTTGATCTCCTCAACGGCTGTCGGGACGGCAGTAGGAGCGGGAGAGTGTGCAGTCATCGGCGTAGGCTGACACTGCCGATAGCTGCCGGAAGAGATCGTCGATATATATGTTCCACAGGATTGGGCCAAGCACGGAACCCTGTGGAATTGAGACATGCACTGGTGAAGGCCTTGATGACTGCCCGTTGATCACCACCTGAAGGGTCCTCCCCTGGAGGTAATCCTTGAGCAGCATCAGTAGGGCACCCTGGACACCTTTGGCGCGAAGCTTCTCAATGAGCCCCGCGTGCCAAACCCTGTTAAAGGCTCCAGCAATATCCAGGGCTACCACGAGTGTGTCCAGGCCTTCATCCAGTGCGTCTTGCCAATCCTTGGAGAGGAGGAGGAGGAGGTCCGCGGTGGACCAGCCAGGCCTAAAGCCAAACTGTCTATCTGAAAGGAGATGGCTCTCACTCAGATGCTGACAGATGACTGCAGCCACCACACGCTTCAGCACCTTGCCCACCACAGAAAGCAAGGAGATGGGCCTGTAGTTGCTGGGCTCGGACCTCGAATTTTTCTTGTGGACCGGAACCACACGCGCCTCCTTCCATAGTGAAGGCCACTTGCACTCCCTCAGGCAAGACGTGAAGACGGCGGAGAGAGGACCTGAGAGCTCTTTGGCACAATTCTTGAGGAGGCGTGGGCTTATGTCATCCGGGCCAACGGCTTTACCTGCCGCGCAACCTGCCCTGCCGTCACCGACACAGAGGAAACAACACGGTCGGTTTCCTGGGGCAGCACAGGTGCGGGTCGTCCCGGGTCACCAACCTTCATTTTTTTGGCGAATAGTTCAGCCAGGAGCGAGGCTTTGTCTCCACTGCTTGTGGCCGTGGAACCGTCAGGCCTGGTGAGTGGAGGGACGGCATGGGGTTGGTTAGCCCCCTGCCGCTCCTTAACGAGACCACCAGGTTTTGTTGCCAACTCCTGGGCCGCAAAGTTTCCGCTGCTGGTCCTCTCTCTGTCGCCTCTTCGCCCACGCGCAGGTAACTGTCATCCGATTGCAGGCCTCCCGGTGTAACACCGGCGGTGTTGGACCTTATTTTGGCGTGACGGATGACGCTTGTACCTCTCCCAGGCGGTATGCTTGGCCTCGGCAGCAACCCGGCATCGGAAACCGAACCAAGCGGGGTCACTAGGCCTGGCGAGGTACACCCTGCTGGGGACATATTGTTGCTGAAGGGCAAGGAGCTTGGTGGTGAGAGCCCGTGCCTTGGCCTCGGCGTCCCCAACCAACAGGGTCTCCCAGTCCGTGTCCTCCACGGCGTCTCATTGACGGCCAGTCGGCCCTCTCCCAAAGCCAGATGGTGCGCGGGACTGCGTCTTCCCTCTCTGTAGTCAGCTTGTTGGTGGTAGCGAGTGTTCCCAAGTGCTAATAGGTTCCCGGATAGAAAAACTCAATATCCGTCAGGGTTACTTTATTGGACAAAAATACAACAAGTCATTGAGACAAACACAACACAAAGAAAAGGTGTTTGTGTGGGTATACGTTTGTGTGAATGTTGTTTGTGTAGGTTAACATTTAAGTGTTGGTGTATGTGCATAACAATGTGTAACGGTGGACAACAAAAGGACATAGACGGACAGTCAAAGGTAAACGAGTACAAGAAAGATAAACATTGAAGACACGACGCGGACAGAGACAAGTACTGACGATGAACATGAAAACACAGAATTTTAAAGTCTTTCTCTGCAGTGCCCCATTTTCTTATGTGTCACTGAGGGGAAGGAACACGCGATTCGAGCGATGACTGCTACAAGCTCAACCCGAGCCAGTACGGCATAGTGGTCAGAGCTGCCCACTGGCCCCAGCTGCTGGCAGCTGAGGCTGGCCACGGGGAGGTCCGATAACACAGGGTCCAGTAGCCCTCCTCGCTCATGTGTGGGGAAGGTTACTTGGTTTACCAGACTCTGCACCGTCAGTAAGTTATCGAAGGCTCCCTGCTCCAGGTGAAAAGTTTAGATCTCCCACCACCATCACGTGGGAGCACTGATGACGCAGGAGCAGGGTGTCAAGCTCCTCCGTCAGGCAGTCCAGAGGAGCCCGCCCTTGCCTAGGGGGGCGGTACATGACACAGAGGAGGAGACCACTGTTGTCCGTCAGTGCCACCCTGAAAAATAGAGCTTCCGTTTGGTGAGGCAGCGTCACCTTGAGCTTCTGTACATTTAGGCAGTCCTTAAAGCAGGCAGCCACGCCTCCGCCTGCTCTGTTCTCCCTGTCCTTCCTCACCCAGTGGGAATAACCCGGGATTTTGCCAAACGTTGGCTCCACCTCCTCAGTGAGCCACGTTTCCGTCACAGCAACAACGTCGGCTCGATGGCGCAGGACAAAATTGTGGGTGAGGTCGCCAACATTTGTGCGCATTCCCCTGACATTGGCCGACACGACGGTGAGATGCCGGGTGAGGCGCCCATGCCCTCGCCGCCTCGCGTTGGCTTGGCAGGGAGGTGTGGTGGTGAGGCGAGACGTGTTAGTGTCTGCCCTGCCACAAGCTCAGGCTGTTGTTGGTGATGTTGCCAGGTGGGGGGCTGCTGGGTGTCCTGAAAGGGCTGCTGAGGGTGGAGAGTTTGCTGCCTCCCCAAGCCTTCCGTCAAGACTCTCCTGAGCAGAATTTCCAGGCGATGGTCAGCACATTTCTCCCAACTGGGAGTACCGATTCACTTCATTCATTCATGAGAGAGAGAGAGAGAGAGAGAGAGAGAGAGAGAGAGAGAGAGAGAGAGAGAGAGAGAGAGAGAGAGAGAGAGATTAATCCACCATACACAATATATCATAAACGAAAGAACAGAGTTTGAATCCCCTGGCGAGGATTTTTGTATATGAAGAATTTTGCTCTGATTTTCCTTCTAAGAAATTTTACATTTACTGATCACCTGTGCTGTTGTCAGAGCTATACATTTAGAGCTCACTGACTCTATGAGTGTTGAGGATTGCATGCTTGCCTTACGCAGATTCATTGCACGGAGAGGGCTACCTTCAGTGATATACTCAGATAATGCCAAAACTTTTTATTTGCTTGCAGTGGGCAAATACAGAAGGTTTATGGTCACATATCTCCACACTGGAAGTTTATAGTCCCCCGTTCTCCATGGTGGGGAGGATGATGGGAATGTCTGATAAGATATGTCAAATCTGCCATGAGGAAAACTCTAAGTGTTAAGTGTATTTCCAGAAGTGAACTAGAGACTGTACTACATGAAATAGGAGCAAGTGTAAACTCAAGACCTATCACTTATATTGGGGATGAACCTAATAGTGCTTCACCCTTATCTCCTTCACATTTCCTCATTGGCAAAAATGCTAGTACTCACTCTGAGTTGGACCCTGAACCTTCCTGTATTTCCCCTCAAGATCTGAGGAATAGAGAACATTTGAGAAACCAGACTTTAGACAAATTTTGGAAGAGGTGGAGCTCAGATTATATTTCCAATTTCCCCCAGTTGTTAAGGGTTTCACTTCAAGATGCAGTATTAAAAAAGGTGACTCAGTCCTGGTGAAGGAGGACAACATTCCAAGGCTACAATGGCCCCTGGGTTTGGTTGTAGATATTTTCCCTGGTCAGGATGGTGTTCTCAGAAGTGTAAATGTGAAGACTTCCAGAGGAGTACTAAATAGGGCAGTTCAGAAGTTACATAACTTGGAAGTGTCTATCCATGAGTATACTGATGTTAATGAGACTGTCCAAGATTTACCTGAAGTTGATGCAGTTGTCCAGGAGTCTTCAGATTCCAGTCCACTTCCTGAGACAGCTGCTGAAACTCGTACTCGCTCTGGTAGGTCTGTTAAAGTTCCTAGAAAACTTGACTTGTAACTTCAGTTGAAGTTCAAGTTGACAGACTAGTTTCGGAGGCTGTGAATTGTATTTCCCAAGTGATATGTATGAATAATTTAAGGTTGATGCTTTATACTCAGGAATACAGTTGTCATACGTAATAGGAGTGCTAGACTTCTATGGTGGGGAGTATGTTGAAGTTAGTGAAGAAGTTATTTAAGTCTCCCATTTAAAGTACAGTTTCTTTAATTACTCCTCCACATATTTTTATAAATCCAGCAGTTTAAGCTGAAATTACTGAATCCATTATTTTCCTTTATTATAATTAATTTCATTTAGTTTCTGTAAATCAAGTTTTGTATTCTTAGTTGAACTGAGATAGGTACATATTTGCCTTTCTCGGGTTTTGTCTGTATAAGTTCCTGTCGTTGAAATAAACAAGTCTCAGCAAGAAGAGAGAGATCGAGCAGCCACCAGCCTTTCTCTACCCTCCGTTCACCTCCATATCTTAGCCACGGTGTTGATATTCAACACATATAACGAAATCAGCCATATTAACTAAAGAATATATGTGAAGTCTGCTAAATAAGTGTGAATAATGAATAAATGTAATTAATATAGGTGAAGAGTCTGTCTTGGTGATACCTGTTAATATAAGAGAACTTTAATACTTCTCACCATTATTTCACCTTTTCTGCCCAGGAAATATTAGGCTATCAGCAGATTTGAGGGGTGTATTACAGCGAGACACTCCACATTTTTTCATCATACTTATTCTTCACAGTTATTCTTTATATTTATTCTTCACGTTTACTTTTTGTACGTTTATTTTTCATATTACTCCTTCATTACCCTCCGCTCAGCTGATGTAATGTTGACACTTCCCGCCGCTCCGGCATACCAACACTGCCGACTCACGTGCCTTCGTCTTGTCATGATTGTCACCACACTGGTAGAGTCGCCGATACCACGAAAACAGCGACTGTGAAAGCGGATCGAGGCGATGGTAATGACTGCTACCATGCAGAGGGGCTGGATTCATCATACCATTTACCGGACCTCTGTCTGGTAAGTATTGCGGTATCTCCGCCCACCCGGTAAATCTGCATTCATCAACCACTTACCGGACCCGTGGTAAGGCCAACAGTTATACCGCGGCTCCAAGCACCCGTAACTGAGTTACCCCAGGCGTGGTAAGTGGGTAGACACTGCCTCGGCTCATGTTCGGAGGCGATTTTGAGCCTATGTATATTTTTACCTCATGACGTGCCCTACACTATCAGAAGCAGAAAAGCATGCAGATTTAGGATCTGGGCTTATAAAAGCGATGTGACGAAAACCAGCTGAGTACGAAGGAGTTGAAGAGAAATAAATGCAAGAAAATGTGTACTCCTTATTCATTTAACTCTGATTTTCGTATGTATATTTGCACATTATTGTTATATACAATTTTATGCTAGTGTGATGCAGAATTTTCTCAGGAAGATGATGGTGGTCTCCATTTTTCTCACAAATGAATGTTGGGGTCAGGAAACGGGGTGGGTGTGAGGTGTGTGAAGTCGTCGGTTTGGGATGAACTGGGCACACCCGTGCACGGCCTCAGGCAGGCTTCACTTGCAGGCCGCACTCTATAGTATGTAATAGCGTCTTCCATTTAGCGTAACCCGTTTCTGGGTCGTGATCTGGCGTGTTCCATTTAGCGGAACCGATCAGCTAACGCCGCAACTTGCACCCATTTTAGAGGATCTGGATGACCCGGAGAGACCCCAATGGAGAGCAGGGTTGGGCAGATCACTTTCGACCCAAGACCCAGGCCAGGACCAAGACTATCGCCGCCACCGCCATTTGCATGCCTTATTTCCCATATTTGGGTATTTTTTGCTACAACCACTGCATCCAGGTGGTGCCTGGTGATCCGAAATTGTAGATACTGTATGACAGTTACATATTTACCAATAGATATGTGCCGAAAACCATGAATAATAAGTTAAAAGTAGTGCAGTGGGCGGGGCGTTGAAATTTTAATTTCGGGCCCAGCAAGAAGCCTGTAGTGGCTTTCAACGAAAACAGTTGGATGAATAAATGTGTGGAGAGCCATATATGTATGGCGGGGCAAGAGTTTTGTGGTCGGGCGAGGGAGGGGAGGGAAACGCAACGGCTGTTTTATATAGAATAGCACCCACCCGGATGTCACACTGGCTCTGTGTCCCGGGGTAATGGGCTCCCTCCCCCACCACAGGCTCAATGGCCAATGCGACGGAGATGAGCACCGAGGCCACGCGCTGCTATAGCGTATGCCCCAAACTTTACCTTTACCTTAGTGACTGACGTTTATTGCCGATACATGTTGATTTGCAATTCATCATTATTATAACCATGGGTAGGCTACTAGTTCATTTTCATCATCATTGGTAACCCCCATTTATGCATTATGTAAGGATGAATCGTATGTTTCAGTGACTTTATTGTGTTATTTGGGTCACTGATATCACAAAAGAATACCAGTTAGGTTAGACTATCAATGAGTGAAGCAGTAACAATTCAATATTATATTTAAATGGTAATCAATTGCTGATCTAGCAGCAGTAGATTGCTATCCATCAAGTAAGGTTCAGTTGCCTTAGACTGAAGTGCGGCAACTAATAAGGGAGCCTCCCATAACCCACTTGGCGAGTGGGGTACCTCTTTGGCCGACTCGGTAAGGAGTGGCTCTCCCGTCACGCTTGTCGCGGGTTCAAGATAAGTACAAGATAACTAATTATGCGGCTATAGGTCCAAATATGTTAAGTTTCCTAAATGACATTGTTTAAAATTATATTCCATCATTTTTTTGTTGCCGAGGTATAATTTGAAGGCATGAATAGTATTCCAATTGTTGTAGAAAGTATCCAATTTGGATTATCAATATACAGTCATCTATCAAAGGTGGCATACGCTGGGGGGCGCGTCGCCTCACCCACCCTACAACGCCAAGTCCGAGGGTCCCTCCGGACAAGTCTCCATGCAGGGCCCCCTTTCATCCTGAGTACCTCCTGGCAGGATTTATCAACTTGCTCAAGTCACAAACTCTGTAGGTGTCATTATTAGTTTCTTCTAATCTTAGAGTGAGTCAAAACTGTAAAGTTAACATGTACCCAGTTATGATAATCATTATTAATAGTTTCATGTATTTTTTATTTATTTCGAGTCAACGTGTTCCATCAATGTCCCCAATCACACCTGGGAACCCAGCAATGTCTTGAAATTCAGTTTCTTTCTCGATTAATCTGTGTAATAAGAAAAAAAAATTGTACCTGTTGTTAATTGTGCTCAATGTTTTTATTAGTTTAATAAATGCATTTGTACAGTTGTTTTGCTTTATTTTCTTATGCCGGAGGATAGAATTGATCTTGATTTTCATGACCCTATTTGTGCTGAGTGAATGAGGGAGTTATAGTTCAGCAGTGTTATCATTAGGTAAAGTTGGAGGCATTTGATAAGATGTGTGTTGTCTTGATCTTGACAAGTAATGCACAGGGCACCAATACAGGTGCATAACACAGATATTTATGTTGGCTACTGGGGGAACTGGGGTGCCGGGTGTGTAGGGAAGGGAAGTGAATAGGTGTACTACTAGTTAGTCTTGGTGTGTTGTGACAAGTGAGTGTGTATTTGTTTTCTGAATTAGTCTATTGTACCGCAGTCTAAAGTCTGTAGGGGGAGGCTGTTCCAGTCACGTGTGGTGCGTGGAAAGTATGAGTCTACATGCGTCAGTGTTAGTGTGATATGTTTGGTATTTTTGGCTGAGTGTGTTACAAGTACACTGACTGTTTGCGTCCTGAAAGTATGTGTGTGGGTCAATGTCAATGTAAGTGTATGTGATCTTGTACAGAATTTTAAGTGTGTGCTTGTCTGCACATGTGAAGAGGTTACATATTAATCTGTTGTTTGATCTGTGTTATGATGCCTGGTGTTCAAGTTCATTGTTTATAATGAACCGAGCCACCTTGGTGTTGATTAGTGCTAACTTATAAATGATTGTGTGTGTGTGTAAGGATCCCACACCGTGGAGCAGCATGCTAGTGTTGGTCTCACAAGTGTGTTGTTCATCAGCGCTTATTTGTCTCTGGCCCTTAAGTCTGCGTCAAGTGAGAACCTATTACCCTGGGACACAGGCAAGTATCTAATGTCTAAGTTAAAAGAGTTTGCTTTCCCGGAAAACCCATTTATCCATCAGCCTGATAGGGTATCAGGACACCTCTCCTCCCGAAATTGATCTTTCTTTCGGCCACCTCTTTTAATTATTTTTGGGGAGCAGCGAGTAGCGGGCTTTTTATATTATTGTTTTCTTTTTTTGTGCCCTTGAGCTGCCTTCTTTGTTGTAAAAAAAAAAAAAAAAAGGGAAGATTAACAGGTGGTGTGCCATCTGCCTAGGCTGGGCCTATGAATTTTAGAGTAAAAGAGTCGACATTAAGATGGTACAGCAAGACACAGAAGCTAGAGGGAGTAGACTGGCATGTATAGGAGACTGGGGGAGCAAGCTGATGTTTAAAGCAAGAACGAGAACCCTGCAGCTAAATGGTAGGAATAGGGAAGGGGGAAACCAGAACTGTAGCTGTAGGACAGGGGAGAAAGAATCAGTGGAACACCTAATAGTAGAATGCAGCAACTATGAGAGGCAGGGAGGGGAGTTATTAGTAGCACCAGGGAGGAGTGGGCTAAGAGGCTATAGGAGGACAACGGGGCCATCGCACGGTACGTATTGGATGGAGATGCAGTGCTGGGAAAAAAGGGCACAAATGCTTGAATAAGTGCACGGATAAGCAATGTTAGTAAGTTATTCAAGCAACAAACTGAAAAGTAAAGTGTGATAGTATATTGCAGTGAAGAAAAATTAAGCAATTGAAAGGAAAAGTGTGTGAATAAACAGGAGAGACGCCCGAGAGGAGGACAGGTCAAAAGAAGAAGAGGAAGAATGTTTGTTTACATATCCGCCTAAATGCGTTCCAATTACGGCGCGAAAACGTCACTATTCAAGCTTTACTTCATCCGTTTTCTGTCATCGCTACCCCATGATACGTCTCACCTATACCTCCCATCCCTCCCTCATACTCCCTCACCCCCGATGCGCGCGTCCCTGACATTCCTTATATTGACAGTGGCCGCCATGACCCCATCGGCCAGTTTCACGATGAAATACTATAGTACATAGTACTGGTACCGGTACCTGCCCACCCCTAGAAGGAAGATGAGAGGAGGAGGAGGATAACAATACAAAGTGAAGGAAAAGCCAAACAAAACAAGTAAGAAACATATTAAGGAGGACGAGAAAAGAAACAAAATATTAAAATAATGAAAAGAAGAAGAGGAAGATGAGACGAGGAGGAGTTTAAGGAAAGGAGAAAGGAGGAAAAAAATAAATAAAAAAGTAAATGAAGAATAAGAGAGAAGATGAAGAACACGACGAAAACTGAGAAAACAAAGAGGAGGAGGAGGAGGAGGAGGATTGTGTGTGTGTGTTCCTATGTTCATATTGCGGAAAATTATTATGAATACTTAAATTTTCCTTATTATGCCCATTTTCTATTACTCCCAGACACCTTACCCTCGTCCTCTATGGAAGGATAAACTATTATATTAGTCATTACCTTGCCCACAACTTACATTACGAAGGACGACAATACAAACATCACTTTATTGCATTGCACATTTATATATATAAGATTACAAAATACACATTATCTAAGTGGTAAAAATAACTTTTTTTCTCTTCTTTTTTTTTGGCATTTCGTTGGGGATATATGCCCCAAGGGAGGAAGGCGGTGCATGCCGCACAACACCTAGAGAGATGCCCAATTTTTTCAAGGAGGAGGCCCACCGACGGGCTGAGGGTGTCCGAAAGAGCCCACCTTTCCACTCCCATGGCACCGGGCAGGTCTCGAACCCATACGCTCCAGCACACCACCGGAGCGCAAGGCGGAGACTACCGCGGGACCACGGGAGCCCCCGATAATAATAATAATATAAGAGACTAGTTCCTGCAGCGCCACGTTGTAGAAAGTGTAGGTACCCGTATGTGTCTATATAGGAAGCACCTCATTCGACAGACAGATAGAGGCGCGTATGGACAGAGTAGACAGAGCAAGATATAGGATGCAAATAGCTAGTGCCAATAGTTAAGATAAAGGGAAGTAAATAAGTTTGAAAGAGCAAGATGAAGTTTAGGATAGAAACAGCCGATCTAAAGAGTAATCAATCAATAGGGACATTCACCGATGGAAGAGCGAGGGTGGAGGAAGGCACCGTTACACACACACACACACACACACACACACACACACACACACACACACACACACACACACACACATCCTTATCCTTCCTCACACACCTCCCTCTTTCTGCCTATCTAAAAAATCGGAAGGGAGAGGTGAGGGGTGGCATCTTATACACACACACGCACACATACACTTCATCCTCTTCACTCTCCTCTCTTTCTCCTCCTCCTCGCTAGATCCATATATTCTTAAGCGTATCGGGCTCCAGCAGGGCAACAGGAAAGAGTAACCAGGTTCTCATGGGTGATTTTCCAGCTGAGGGTGCAGAGTCGTGTAAATCTATCCCCTGCATCACAAAACAGTTCATGAAATATCCAACAACTTCCACGAGACTTTTCAAATAGGCGAACTGTGGGGCCGAGACGTTCAAGAAGCCCAAGAGTGCAGAGGGCGTATAAAACTATCCCCTGCATCACAAAGCAGTCCATGAAAAGCCCAGCAACTTCCACGAGACTTTTCAAATAGGCGAACTGTGGGGCCGAGACGTTCAAGAAGTCCAACAAGAGTGCAGAGGGCGTGTAAAACTATCCCCTGCATCACAAAACAGTCCATGAAAAGCCCAGCAACTTCCACGAGACTTTTCAAATAGACGAACTGAGGGGTCGATAGGTTCAAGAATGGGCTAAGATCCTACCTAATACCATAATATCGTGCCAATGAGCAGCTTCAGCAGGTAACCCACAAACAAAATGATCGCTATGGCAAAGAGGAACATCACCACCCTCAATCTCTTGCTGCTGCCAATCGGCCTAACCGGGGCGGCGATGACAGGCTGGAAGGAAAGAAGGGTTGTTAGTGGTTATGGTGCTGGTGGTGGTAATGGTAGTGCAAGGAGTAAAACAGGTGGTGGTGGGGGGTGGGGGGTATAGGGTGATAGTGGTGGTGGTGGTGGTGAGAGGATACTGGCTGGTGGTGGTAACAGTGGTGATGGTAGGAGTAGTGGTAATGATGGCGTTGGTATTCGAATTGGTAACAACGAGAAATGGAGAGCTTTGAACACGACCCAGGAAGAAGAAACCAGGACGAACAAAAGATCAAGCCATAGGACCCATTAAAAAAAAAAAAACTATATCTTCTTATCTGCTAAGGTGAAAAGAGTGACGGTGTAGTTACTGATAATATAGTCAATAGTAGTCATGGTAGAACTAATAAAGATGATGATGATGATGATAGTGAAGGTCCTCTCACTCACCCCTCTATCAGTCAGTTCTGCCCCTCTAGTCTCCGACGAGTCTTGATGAAAGGGTCCCATGTTTAGGCCATAGTTCGGGTGCTTGGTGGACTGGCCGTGGATGGGGGTGGTGAAGGGAGCGGGGTGCAAAGGGGGGCTAGTCGGGTCAGGATAGGGGGCTGTGGATGTGTAGGGGGCAGTACTCGTGGATGGGTAAGGGGTGGCACTGGTTGTAGGGTAAGGGTAGGGACCAGTGGGGGTGGTTGCCGTAGGGAGATAGGGGGCGGTGGGGGCGGTGGAGGGGGGCATGAAGTTGGGGGAGGTGGCTGGGGGGGCATTTGAGGTTGCTTCGTCGTAGGAGGGTGGGGGTACGGCTGCTGCCCCCCCTGTCGCCCCCACCCCCCAAGTGTTCTGCGCCCCCCACTGATCCAACTCCTTCGGGTGCTGTGGGTGTGACATGTCCGCCCTTAATTCCTGAAGATCCTAGAAGTCCTGCAGAAAAAGAAGTTACTTGTATTACATTTCTTCTTCATCCTCTTCCTCTTCCTACTCCTCTTCCTCTTTTTTTCTCCCTTACTCCTCCTCCTCTTTTTAATACTTTTCGTTTGGTCTTCCTATTCTTAGATATAATTTTCTTTTTTGTATTTTTTTAAAGTAAAGGAGACAGACTCAAAAGCTACATGATTACAGAGTAGTGAAAAATTATCGTAACACTTCTTGCCGCACAGACCAAGACCACTTACTAATTGCCAATGTTGTTAATCTAGTCATATTCTTATTTAGCATTTCGGCGTGCACACACACACACACACACACACACACACACACACACACACACACACACACACACACACACACACACACACATTTGACAAGGCTTTAAGTCGTAGGAGTTTTGTTAGCATTTCCATTTTGGGCATTTTCATGAGTTTAGTGGTAGTTTGACAAGGCTTCTGCACCGTGAACGTGAAAACCACTCCTGAGAACCCGACTAATCTCCTTTGTTGTGGCCTTTGGAAATAGTGTTGTGAGTGCCGAAAGCATCTGAGAAAATGGGCAATACAAAAGCAAAACAAAACAAAAGGAGAAACGAAGTAAGACGAGATATAGAAAAGTTTAAAAGAAAGGAAGAAAATGAAGACGAGGAGGAGGAGGAGGAGCAAGAGAGTATAATACAGCATCCTTGTATTACGCCTTGAACGGTGATGAACGAATGGCAGCTGTGAAAATAAAGAAATTATAGCTATTTATATGTAAAAGATTCTTGTGCATAGGTTTGTTGAGGCCTTGTATGCTTTATGTGGGCGGTGTGTGTGTGTGTGTGTGTGTGTGTGTGTGTGTGAGAGAGAGAGAGAGAGAGAGAGAGAGAGAGAGAGAGAGAGAGAGAGAGAGAGAGAGAGAGAGAGGATCCAACACACACACACACAGCACTTCCATACCCTTCAAAATAATAAATATTATATCCCGTCATCTTACATCCTTCACTCATCCTTCTCATGCAGCCTTCTGGCAAACTACTTCTCCCTCTCCTTCCCCCCTTGCATTCCTTCCATCCTTCCACTGATACTCCACTCCTTCGATCCTTGTATACATAGAAAAATATAGTTAATATAGTTTTTGACACTGATGATGGTCATATTACCTTGATTAGAAGAACTGTAGCTACAGGTAAATCACAGGTGGTTATAAAAAGAGAGCAAGCATGTAGGATTCACAGGTATGGGATCCTACACCCTATGCTTTTGACGGTTGGTAGGAGACTGACTCTTATTGTAAAGTTACACAACTGTGGACGCCTCCTACTCCTCCTCCTCTATAGTTGCCACATATCGCTATAGTCAGCAACAGGTTTCCATTTTTCATGACGGGTGGGGGAGGGGGGTTCCAGGAAGAGGGTGCATAGGAAAACTTTCTTCGCTGTGTTTGTGGCTTTGTTGTGTTGTGTTTCATCATGTTTTGTTGTGCCTTTGTGTGTGATGATGCTGAGCGAGATGATGGAGGGTGATATGCTGGTGATGGTAAGGAGATGATGGAGGAGGAGGAGGAGGAGGAGGATAATGATGGCCGGGGTACACAGTGAACAAAACAAGGAAGAACGAAGGAAAGTGAGGAAGAGAAAAAGTTAAAAATGAAAAGAAGGAAATGAAGATGAAAGGAGGAGGAGGAGGAGGAGGAGGAAACAATACAAAGTGAAGGAAAAGCTAAACAAATCAAGGAGAAACGAAGAAAGGAGAGGAAAGGAAAGATTCAAAACTGAAATGAAGAAAAAAGAAGACGAGAGGAAGGAAGAAGAAAAACAGAAGAAAAGCAAAAAAGAAAAAATATAAAAATGTAAATGAAGAACAAAGAATAAGAACAGGAAGAACGAAACGAAAACTAAGAAAACAAAGAAGAGGAGTAAGAAGAGGGGGGCTCATCACGGTAACGTAATAATCTAACGGCCTATAGTGGGTTAATTTTATCAGGCCCGGAGGATGAAGAGTAGGAAAAAGAGGAATAGGATGAGATGAAAGAGGAGGAGGAATGAGGAAGAGAAGTAGGAATAAGAATCGAATAGATGGAAGGAAGATGAAAAGGAGAAGCAGTATAGTAGGAGGAGGAGGAGGAGGAGGAATACATAGGAAGAACAGACACCAGAAAAACTCTCGGTCTATGGCGAGGGTGTCTGTTAAAAGGACAGAATAGATGAAAAGGAAAAAAAGAGGAGGAGGAGGAAGCTCACCCAGAGAGGAAGAGGAAGAGAAGTAGGAATAAGAATCGAATAGATGGAAGGAAGATGAAAAGGAGAAGTAGTATAGTATTAGGAGGAGGAGGAGGAGGAATACATAGGAAGAACAGACACCAGAAAAACTGTCGGTCTATGGCGAGGGTGTCTGTTAAAAGGACAGAACAAATGAAAAGGAAAAAAAGAGGAGTAGGAGGAAGCTCACCCAGAGAGGAAAAACGCTTTGACCAGTTCCCACGCAGTGACGTCAGCAATCCCGCCCTCTCGGAAGTCCACGAATTTCCAGTCCAGGTGATCGCGATAGAATATCTTACTTATTTCTTACTTATTTCCGTCATGTGTGAGTTAGTTTGTCTGTCTTCTTGTTTTTGTTTTGTTTTCGTTGTTTTCTTCGTCTTCGTTCTCTTCCTCCTCCTCCTCTTCCTCGCTTTCCGAGCTTTTTCTTCCTCCTCCTCCTTCATGAGTCAACCTATCAGTTCTTCCCTATTTCCGTAATTTCTATAAGTTTGTGTTTTTTATATATTTCCTTTTTTTTTCTCCGTCGTTGTCTTCGTCGTCGTCCTCCTCCTTTTTCTTCTTCTCCTCCTTCTCCTCCTCCTCCTTTACCCTTGTTCTCTCTTCTTCTATTATTTCTCTTACTAGGTAACTACTATCCAGAGAGAGAGTGCGGGGGAGAAGGAGGGTAGGAGGGAGGGAAAGGGAAGGATGGGAGTAGGGGAAGCCAGGGGTGGAGGAAGGTGGTGGATACACGTCACAAATACGTCACGCCTCACCTGTTCGAATGTGTAAGTGGCTCACGCAGGTTTTGCCATCATAGTCAAGAGTAAACGCCATAATTAACCGCATCTGGTAATGCACAATAGCGTCAAAAATTAGCGGAGTGTGTGAAACAATCTGTGCCAAAGTCCCATGCCGATCCGGCCGAGTCTTCGTTTGAAAGATATTTGCAACAAACGTTATGTCATAGGGTCTGATATGGATAGTAGGCTATTTCTGTTTATCTCTTTGTCTAAATGTCTATATATTAATCTATCTGCTAATCTATCTATTTAGCCCTATATGTATATTTATCTATATCTGGTAATTTGTATTTATATCTATCTACATTAACCTACTAATGTATCTGCTTTAGCTTATAGTTTGCGAAAGAGGAATAATGGCACAAAACTTAATTAAAGGTAGGCAAGTAAATTCAGACAGCACCAAATTTTTCTTCACCACCGTTATAGTGCGAGAATGGAATAAGCTCCCGCCTTCAGTGGTCCATTGTAACACGATTGACTCCTTTTTAAACAAGCTCGACCGACATTTCCTTCCTTCAACTTAATATTAACTAGAGTTGAAATGCAAAGTTTTGGAGCCATCTGATTAATATAGAATCCCTTAGGTTTAATTAAGGACAGACCACCTAGCCTGGGCCATGGGGTCTATGTGATCTGAGTTTCTGTGTAAATCTATGTAAATCTCTCTCTCTCTCTCTCTCTCTCTCTCTCTCTCTCTCTCTCTCTCTCTCTCTCTCTCTCATGGTAAACTCACGCAGTATAACGTAAACAAAGGGGGAAGGGAGAAGGGAAGGGAAGGGAGAAGGGAAGGGAAGGGGTTGAAGGCAGGGTACGGAAACAAGGAAGGTACTCGTAGGGAGAAAGGGTGGGTGAAGAGGGAGGTTGGGAAGAGAAGGGAAGGTAAGAAGAGTAGGGAGAGAGGGAGGTAAGAGATGAAAGGAAGGGAAAGGCAGGAGAAGGGAGGTAGGGAAGGGAGTCTCATGGTGGTGATTCAAGGACACGAGAGAGAGAGAGAGAGAGAGAGAGAGAGAGAGAGAGAGAGAGAGAGTGCCAAATGTCACCACTAACTAAAGTACCCCAAAGGAGGAGCAAAAGGAAGTAGCCCTAGAAAGGTATTCCCTAAAATTTTAACGTTCCGGGTATCCGTGTGCCAACTGGAATCACAGCAGGAAAAAAATAAAAATAAAATATATAAAGACATGTTTTATTGATTATAAATGAAATTGTGGTACAAAAATAAGTTTTCCGGAGTAATACTGGCTATGTTTTATACTAACAAAAAAAAATCTGACTTTTAGATCATTGAAAAAAAAACCCAAAAAATAATATTTTCAGATTTTTTTTCATTAAAAAATTAAATTAAGTAAAAAAATGTGCCCACACTAAACTAGAATGATGTTAGATGCCCCAGTCTGCCTCTCAACCCTTGGCTGCACAGCAATCATGGTGCCTGAAATGACTAGAAATGGGTGATTCCAACTGGCCTCACTGTAGGAAAAAACAAAAATAAAATAAAGACACGTTTTATTGATTTTAAATTGTACTCTGGTACAAAAATAAGTGATCCGGACTACTACTAACTATGTTTTATAATAACAAAATAAAAAAATCTGACTCTGACTTACCAGTTATTCTTAGAGGGGGAGGGGGGACATCTCCACACACACTCACTGAGGAGTTCCCAACATCAGTGATTGATTCCAGTGTGATGTCTGTTGACTGAGGCATCACACTCGAGTTCAGTATCTTACATATGTCATCATCAGGAATTGGTCGCGTTCGTTTTGTGGCCATGACTCAAACCCGCAAAAAAAACAAAAAAAACGTAGATAATATATAAAACTAGGTTTAGTATATGGGTCAAGTTTATTGATCAGCGATTTTTACTCTCTGTAACACTCGGAAACTTCGCGCCAATTGATCTAACATAACAGAACATATGACTACTTTCCTTCACACTTTTTTTTATCCTAAAAACGATTCGGGTTTACCTGTGCCAATTGTATACACAACTACTTACCATACTCAGAAACAAATGCGGAGCACTGACGCACACCCCTCCCCTACGAGAGAGCAAGTGGAATACAGAGGATATAAACATCAAATGTTGCAAAATACCCATTGCTGTGTGAACAATGCGCGCGAAAATTAGAGACACGCAAGTGTGTGATTCCAAATGGCACAGGAATGCCTTTCTAGGGGTAGGATGGGCAGGTACCGTTAATTTGAGTACCAGTAGTAGTGGTACCGAAATCTCAGGTACCATTAGTGCCAGTACTGGTACCGGTACCGAAAGGAGTTTTTTTTTTTTTTTTTTTAATTAATGACGTCTGATGAAATTCCTAATTAAATTTTCTGTAAAGAAAACTCTCTCTCTCTCTCTCTCTCTCTCTCTCTCTCTCTCTCTCTCTCTCTCTCTCTCTCTCTCTCTCTCTCTCTCTCTCTCTCTCTCTCTCTCTCCACTGCCCTACGAAACAGAAAAAAAAAAATAGATAAACACAACTCACTAATTTGCTCCCTCCTCCTTACCAAGATGGCGCTAAAGAAATGCTCTACTTGCACAGGAAACTTCTCAGGCCATTTCTTCACAGGACGATCGACCGTCTGCAAGATCTGCCTGTTGACACAGCAGATGGAAACGAGACTCCTTCAACAGGACGGAAGGCTGACGGCTGGCGAGGAGATCACCGAACTAACACGTACTATTGAAACCTTGCAGGAGTTTATCCAGGCCAACATCGTCGCCCCTGCTGCAAGTGACGCCTCATCACCCTCCGCACCTGCTCTCGATGCCCAGCCACCTTCCAAAGAAGACACGTCACAGGGGAGCGATATAGCTGCACCTGATGCTGAAGGCTTCACTCCCGTGAAAGAAGGAGCCTGACCTGCCCCTAGACCCATTTATCCTACTCATTGCTACCACAGATTTGCCATACTGGAGGAGGAGGACGACGAGCAGAGCACATTCTTGGTCGGTGACTCTATGATTCGCCATCAGGTGGTTGAATTCTGTGGAAGAGTCCCCCGCCGTAGGCGTAACTACTGTTATCCCGGAGCTGGAGTTGACGACATCACAGCTGCCCTGGACGAGGTCTCCGCTGAGGCTTCTAATGACTCACTCTTTGTCCTCCATACAGGTACAAACGACGTCACCACGACCCGGTCTGAGGAACTGCTGGACAAGTACCGTAGGCTCATCCAGCAGTATAAGTCTAAATCCCCTAATATTTTGATATCAGGAATTCTACCACGGACATGGGATGAGAGCGACTTCTTCAATTAGGCCTTCAGCCTCAACAACCGCTTACAGACTCTTTGCGGAGAGCTTGACGTTGAGTTCTTTAACGCCTGGGACAATTTCTACGGCCAGAGTAAACTCTTCCACAGGGACGGAATACACCTGTCCCCCATCGGGGCAGCCAGATTCGGAAGGCTCCTCAACGACGCAGACGTGACACCCGATCAAAAAACGACTCTCAGCCACGTCCCGCCACGTCCCCCGTGTAAATAGACGCCATTCATCGCAACAAACTCGTTATGTTGACTATCTTGTATTAAAATCATTTTAAGATATCTAAATAAAAAGTTACTATTTGTATATAATCACATCACTATGTAAATCAACCTATATTAAGCGCCTTATTATACATGTTATTTTTTTTTATTTAGTATTCATTCCTATTTCTTCCCATTTATGAATAATACATTTAATTTGCTTTCTTTTGATACCAAATATATATGTATATCTGTATGTTTACATGCATATATATACATACATACACATATTTGGTATCAAAAGAATGCAAATTAAGCGTATTATTCATAAATGGGAAGAAATAGGGTTGAATACTAAACAAAATAAAAAAAATACATGTATAATAAAGCGCTTAATATAGGTTGATTTATATAGTGAAATGATTATATAAAAATAGTAGCTTTTTGTATAGATATCTTAAAATGACTTTGATACAAGATAGTCAACATATTGAAGTGTTCATGTATGAATTTATATGCAGATATATTAATTTGTGTGGCGTCAGGAAGGTTTTTCGTCGCGGCGCGTGAAATGAGTCAGATTCAGCGAATTTTCGTCGCGATTTCTGGTCAAGCTCGAGCAAAAACTACTGAAGCTAGGAAGGCGTGCTTGGTGGTAGATGAAAGCTCTATTAATACAGATTAATAATCAGAAACAAAAATTGGAAAGCACTAAAATAAACAAAAGTTAAAAGCAAAAAACTAGGACGTGTCCAAATTGCGGCAAAAGGGCCGAAAAACAGGCTGTTTTGTGACGGCTCGACGACAAACTTGGAATCGAGCTATCACAAAATCCTTCGAGCTGGTCAAAATACATTGCCAAGAGGGGCACATGCCAAATTACAGTTTTCTAGAGGCAATAGCAATGCCACACTAGATAAAAACGGCAAAGTGTCTGGAGTTCGTCAAAATCGCTCTCAAAAGGGTTTACGTTTCGAGCTCTAGCGACGAAACTACTGAGAGTAGGGAAATGTTATGCATCATATTGGAAAGCAGATTGGTAGGACTAAATTATTTCTTAAATGTTTTTTTTTAATTTTCAAAAAATTAGTGGGTTTCAGGGTTGGGAACTCAAAGTTTTTTTCAGTCGTTTTTTGCGAAGTTATTCGATTTTTTACCCTTTCGAGTCGGTTTCTGAGCCCGGTCGCTCATTAAAAATATAGCCCTTTTATTTTGCCGTCGATTGATACCAAAAACATTTCTGTAGCCCCAGAAATAAGGGAGTTATGGCGATTCGCACAAAAGCGGTTGATTTTCCAAAATTCGCGGCTTAATGACAGGGCTGGGGCAAGTTTCCGGTCCATAGTGTAGGGTTCACTGGATGAGGTGATAACCTACTAGAACCAGTGGTAGCGAGAGGGCATGAGTGTGGTGTAGGCGGTTCATGTGGACGCAGCTGGCCAAGGGCGCCACCCAGACCGATGAGGTGAGCATCGTTTGGTGGGTTCACTACGCTTCTCTCCCAAAACAAGCTTGGCCTCCAGTGGGAATGCGTGGTTTCCGTATGGGGAACACTAAATTCGTTGCAAACACTTATTGTAGTGGTCGTGGAAGGAAAAAAATCCCTAAATGTAGAGAATTTCCCTAGATCTAGAGTATTTTTTCATCCCCCCCCCTCCCCACACACACACACTAAAAAAAATATGCGATTGCGACGGATTTCGTGTCCCCCACCCGAAACCCCGCATTCCCACAGGTCCCCAAGCTTGTTTTGGGGGTGAGGGGGGATTATGGGCAAACACTAGAATTTTACCCTAATAATATACCAAGGAATACTACATGACTATAACTAGATGATATAAAGAAATAACGAGCACTTGTAAAACCACGTGCCTTAGACCGCCCCTAAAACCCCTCCCTCTGTAACTAATGCATACTATCACTTCTAACACTCTTAAAAACATGTAACTTAGTAAATGAATGACATACTATTTACATGATCAATAACTTACCTCAGAGCTTTCTAGTCCCTGCAGGAAGCCAAGGAAGCAGCGCACGGACCCACACACATACACATCTTCCCTCCTCGGCGTTCCAGCTGGCAATGGCTCACTGACTCACCTGCTCGGCACACCGAACCTTGACTCACCTGCGCAGCGTTGCCGTTCCCAAACCCTTCCAACTATTTCCAGAGGCCTAAAATAGACCAGTCGGGTCCTCATGGGTGTTTTATTAGGTTTACGGTACAGGAGAAGGGTCATACCATTACCAGGGTCATTAGACAACCCCTGGAAGTGCCCAAAACTCCTTAAAAAAGAGTATCAGATATGTGCTGGGCGACGAGATGTTTGAAAGGGGAGACAATGGTGTGGAGAGAGAGAGAGAGAGAGAGAGAGAGAGAGAGAGAGAGAGAGAGAGAGAGAGTCGTAAATAGGAGAAGAGAAAGAGGTAAAAAGATAACTGAACGCATATAGGAATGAAACAGCAAAAGAAAAGGGAATTAAGACGTATAGATATAGAGCAAGAAAGAGAAGCACGGTGAGAAAGGAACACACACACACACACACTAACCACACGTGGGTATAAAAACTACAAATCATTCTTAAGTCGTTGTTTAAACCCATAAAAAAAAGGAAAATGTAAAGGACGAGAAATAAAAGTTATTCAAGCCTTCTGATTTCATGTTTTCTGGCCTTTAATTTTCTATCTAGTGTGTGTGTGTGTGTGTGTGTGTGTGTGCTTTACTGCTCCTCCTCCTCCTCCTCCTCCATTCTTCGCCAACTCTTCTGCTCTACCTCCTCGTCATCTTCTTTCTTCAACTCCCTTTCTCATATTCTTCGTTTACATCATGTTTTTTTGTTTTGTTTTCGTCACTGCTCTCTCTCTCTCTCTCTCTCTCTCTCTCTCTCTCTCTCTCTCTCTCTCTCAGGTGTGTGTAGGAGGGAAAGGATGGGGTGGTTAGGGATCGCGGTGGTAGGCTCTGAGCTGACTTCAAGGGGAAGGAGGAAGTGCGAAATCAGCCTCCTGGAGTTGTTGTGTCTGCCATACGAGAACAGATTGGAAGAAATGGATCCGACGACGAAGAGAAGACTTAATCGCTTTGAATAAACTTAGTAGTGCATTGGACAAAATGAATGGAAGCGACCTGGTTGTGGCAGAGGAGAGGAGGGGCTGAGAGGACACAGTAAGAAGCTGAAAATGGGAATATGTCTTGAAGATAAAAAGAAGTACATTTTTCCATACAGAAGTGTAGATGAGTGGAATGGTCTACAGGAGGAGGTTTTGGAGGCGGGGAGTGTTCACCAAATAAAGGAGAGCTTGGACAAATGTAGACAAGGAGACATGATCATCCCAGCTTAGCTCAGGCCCTGGAAACCACAAATAAGTAAACACACACACACACACACACACACACACACACACACACACACACACACACACACACACACACACACACACACACACACACATTTAATGAAATAGTGGATCTTACAAGAATGTATGAATTATAATTGTATAGGTCTTACAGAATTTTCTTTTAAAGTCACTGAACTGCAGTTGCAGGCCACAAAAGCATTATTATGCACATAAATAAAATATGCCAATAAAGATAATACTGTAATCCTTAGCTTTATAAGAGAATATGCTAGAGTTCCTTAATCTACGTACATTTGATTTGCAATAACAGACTCCATAGGAAAATGAGTTATACTTCCTTAATATACATACTGGTTAAACTGTTTACATTTGATTAATAATAGGAGGAAAAATTAACATGAGCAGGATGTAAAGTTATGATTGTCAAATGAAAGCATGTTTTGATTTCCTCTCTCCATAAAAGCAATGAGCTGCTTTAAGAACTGCCGGTTACAATTAACAGCTGTGTTCCTTCATAAGTCTGATCACTCAAACCACGTGAACTTACTTTAAATTGTAAGACCATCTCTCTCAAAACTGTGAGATATCAATTTCGAATAAAAAGATCTAAAATCAAATTGTTGGTGATGGGGGCTTGATATGGCTTCAGATCTTTGGTGTCTCCATTATTCTTGGGGCAAACTTATCCTACAGGTGCTCCGTTAGGCGCTCATTCCATCTCCTTCTGAAGGGCCGGAGAGCCAGCATGACAGGCAAGATAATGCCAAGGCCAGCTAGGGCAGCAGCTTGAGTGTTGATGACGATGGCTTCATTTTCCATGCGTGAGTACGTTATTTCGTTGGTCACAGTGTCCCTGTGTGTTATGGCAAGAGTAGGGTTAGTAAAGAGGCCCGACATGCTGCAGTCTTTTGATTAATGCCCGGCTGAAACGTGCACCCATTCCATTACTACCAAAGGACAGTTGGTGAACAGGATCAGGAACAGCATCCACCAAAAGCCTTCAGCAAGTTAATGGGAAAAGGTTACAAGAAGAATATTTATTATTACTATTGACTTTTTATTAGTATTCTCAATGACCTTACTTCCAAATAGATAAATTAATGCATACTCCATTTCTGATAGATTTTTGTTATTGATGCAGACTGCAAAAGTGGGAAAAATCCCTGCTTCATCATATCCAACCTATTTATAACAATAGAATTCTGTTGCGTTGAACATTGATAAATTGCCAAAACACTCATTTTTGGAGGACCAAAAGAATGTTTCCTCGATCATAAGAGAAATTGTCTGTATTCACAGCAATTCTGTCTTTGCCAGTTTATCATAAAAGTAGAATGTTTACTTAACACCGGAATCGGACCAATGCGTTGGCGCCATTGTCTGCCTCACCACCCGAGGGTTTAAAAGGAAAGAGGCAACTAACCCTGTTGACCTCCCTCCCCAACCTGTCTCGGTGGGGGTAACTATATGGCATTAATCTATCTGGAGCAAAACGGCCAAGGTGCAGGTAGGTTGTTACTCTCACTGGACATGCGTCAACTTAAATTAGCTGATTTATGAGTCTTGTATGCTACTACTCCACTGTTGTTTGTACTCAACAATATTATCCTGAAAAAAAAAAATCATGTTTCCAGTTTCAGAAATGAAGAGCAGCCTGTCTTCCCATTGGCATTCATTAAACATGCAATAAGCAGCGCTTGATAAGGAGGTAATACACTGTAAATACGTGTCTGTAATAAACTTATGGACACCCGGTGCTGTAGATGCATGTGTCGTCATGTAATGGAGGCCTTCATAGAGCAGTGTCAGAAATTAATACCCATATATAAATTTGCATTTTACGGTACTTAGTGCATAAAGGTTTCATATAAAAATAAGAAACCTGAGTATTATAGATGGGTGGCATTCCACTATAGCTGTTTTATTATATTGAAGAATTGTCAGTCTTCTGGTACTTGCAGATTTAAAAGTTTGGGGTGCAGTGGCTCATGTAAGTGGTAAATACACGTTTTTGATAACTGGTGTAGAGTGTAGCAAGAAAAAATAGTATAAATCAAAAGGGATCTTGAATACTGAAAGTGGGCAGGTAAAAGAAAAGGGGGCATCAAGCATAGCTGTGCATGGTTTCTGTTCTAATCTCTGTATCCTTAGATGTCAAGCCTGTGGTGAGTAAAAACCCATTACCCTTGAGACACAGGGCAGGCTTAACAACTGGGTAACTACAGTCTACCTTCCCCATGTGTCAGGAGGGACCCATTTATCAACCAACCCCAAAAGAGGATGAACAGCTGGATGGGCTACACGACAACTGCCCAGGCCGTGATTAAAACCCGGGTCCACAGATAAACAGCAAGGCATACTTAACACTACACCACAGTGCGTCTGTGGTGAGAGGAAGGTAATTTAGAATGACGATTGAAAAAATGACAAAATTCAAACGGGGAGACTTGTTAATATGCAAAACCAATAATTGTAGGTTAATGGTCTTTTGAGAGACTTACACTGAACAGTAATAATATACAAGAATTAGTGCGCATTGTAAATTACACGCAGCAACTGTCATCTTGTCATGTCAAATTAGGTCAGCTGGTTAACTCTAGAATATAGGATTTGGATAGCATGGGGGATGAGGTAGAGACAGTAGAGTAAAAAGTCGTGTGCAGTGAGGCCGCAGAAGGAAGGGGAGGCATGCAGATATCAAGTCCAGAGAGCAGTTAGCATATTGAGAGGCAGCATTGCAGCGGAATTTATTAAGTAGAAAACTTACTAAAAGGGGAGCTGAGGAGACAAAAAGTGACTGTTCCATATGGCTGTGTGTGTGTGTGTGTGTGTGTGTGTGTGTGTGTGTGTGTGTGTGTGTAATTTTTTTTTTCACCACGGCCTGATCACGAGTTGGACTCGCTTTCGCCAGCAGGTATACCCTCACGACGTGAGCAAGTGCTCATTATTGACCTTTATTGTCGATCTCTGGGTACTGCCAGGGCCTCACACACCACACACCCCATCCCTCTTGCTCAAGGGGGGACAGTAACCATTCCTAGTCAACGGAAAGAATCCGGCCTGAGCGGGGCTCGAACCGCCGCCTGTTTAGCCGTGAAGCCTTGCAGCGCGGCGCTCTAACCGATTGAGCTACTAAAGCGGTGTGTGTGTGTGTGTGTGTGTGTGTGTGTGTGTGTGTGTGTAACCTCCCCATAAATGATGCATACTTCATACTATATACGAAGGGGGGGAATAGCAGAGATGATACAGAATGACTAACCTCAATGAAGCTGATTTAGCAAGGGATGAGATTTGGTTTCAAGTTGATATTTTGAGTTAAGGACATACCAAGTACTATATGTTTATTGTAAAAGGGGGCGGTTGTGTGTTATTGAAAAAAATGGTATAGAGACTCTGGAAGTTTGTGTTTGAGTTGTCAGGTGGAGAAATTGATATATTTGGGCACTGAAGGACACCCAATGCCTCATGGCCCACTCAGAAATTATATCAATTAGGATCATTTTGTAGCGTCCAGCCTCGAGTTGTGTATTTCTTGTGGTGAAGGTTTCTTGTTAAAAATGTTGAGTAATGCAGAGTGGACTCTTCAGAATAGGAGCGGCTAGAATTTTTTTTTTTTAATCATTGATGAACAATAAAATGAGAGTGGGAGATAGAAAACAGCTCTGCAGAACATCACAGTTGATAGGCTTATGGGTAGAACAGGGAGCATTTACCGCAGCGAATATGGATCGGTCTGAAAAAAAAACTTGTGAAGAGAACAGAATGAGGGATGGAAGCCGTTGGTTAGTTTAGTAAGCAAAGGTTTGTGCCAGACTTTGTCAAATGCTTTTGAGATGTCTGAGGCAACAACAAAAGTCTCACCGAAATGGCTAAGAGAGGATGACCATGAGCCACTTGAGAAGGCAAGAGCACCATTACAATTCCCCCTGAGGAATTCATATGAGTGATCAGAGAGAATGGGGATGAAGAAAGGTAACTGAATTGAAACAGAAAGTAGCAGATGCTGCGTCACCACTGCTCTGGCTGGGTATCCATTGTTTGCAAGCACTGTCTGACCAAATGCTTCCATATAAATTCCAGTTTCCATTGATCATTTGATATCGTTATTATGAAATACTCTCATATGAAGAAATATGATTTAGTAAGCCATCGCACCCTTATGAGTAGTTTTGTTGGGTTATAATACCAAATGTTAGAAGGGAGTGTGGCACAAAGAGAGGAGTCACACAAGCACAACATATACAACTACAAGAGAGCAAACTTTATGGGCTTAAGGAAATATTTTGATAGAGCAGATTGGAGGGAACTCAAAGGGACTAGAAAGACGCAGAAGTGGCCTTTTTCCCTAAACTTAAGTGTGGAAAGGCATGTGCCAAAAGCAGGAGAAGGAAATGGAAAAAAAGATTGGTTAACTCCTTGGATGCAGATTTCCTACAAGAAGACACCACCAAGCTACAGTAGTGGAGCAAAAAGTGGCTGCTACAATTCAATGAAGAAAAATGTAAAGTCATGCATACCAATCCCAGATGGAAAACACTCCATTTTCTACCATAGAGGCAGAGAAAGACCTGGGACTTTATGTTGCCAGGCTACCACTGAAGGCGAAATCCATGCCGATTGCAGCGGACGGGTTAATAAACATGTTTGAGACATTAAAAAAATGAAAGGGAAGCAACTTGAATCAACTAGAGGTCAACAATAAAACAGAAAAAGCATACAAAGTGTCTAGAAATAAATATATAACCAGAAGCAAAATTTGAAAGGACAGCTGACAAGTGCAAGGAGGAACCTAAATTGTTCTTCTATAGGTACTGTCAAAAGAGGGAATCAGTAATCTAAAAGTGAAGGGAACGGTCTATGAAGATGTAGGAATGCAAACTGAAATACTAGATGAAAGATTTCAATTGGTCTTTTATAACACAAAGGAGTAACTATAAGTCCACGGCTGAAAACATTACGTACAGGTGCAAGAAGTGCATAAACTACTGCAAGCTCAAGATATAAGAAAGGTCCCAAGGAGTGATGGTATATCTGTTAACAAGAGCGAACACTTTGAAAACGACAAAAATGAAAAGCAGAAGAGAAAGAGGAAATTCAATGATGTCTTGAGGACTAGAAAGGGTTGGCATGAAAGACTATTTGATGAGGTAAAATATAAGAAGAAGAGGTCATGAGTACAAGTTAAAGAAGACTAGATGTGTTAATACCATCAAGAAATTCAGTCTTCCACATAGAAGAATTTATTGTACGGAATGAACTGGATGAGTTGGTGCAGACAAGGAACATCTCTGTCTTTAAAGCTAAGCTACATAAGAACAGACATTGAAACAGGATAACACAAAACTGTATTGTATACTAAGCCAGGCAAGTGCACAAAAAAAACAGACACACACAATACACTCACCATCACAAAAAACTTCATCTAATTTCAGTGCAATAAAAAAATGTACATGAAATGAGTCACACATTTGTAATTTCAGTCTTTCACATATACATTTTCCTCATATTGATCACCTATGTACCATTAGACCCGTCATCATGCAGTCAGACAAAAAAGTAGCATATTTGTTTGTAAAAAAATGTGAGTAATCTTCCTGTTTGCTTTATTCACACAGACAAGGTGCATGCATCTTTCCATCTATTTCTGACACACAGTACACAAACTAAAAGTACATGTACAGTAGGATCTCGCCAAAAACATTTCATTAGTGGCTGAAAAACGGGGTTACTAATGAAAACTTTTTGCATGACATTGAACTGCTCATAAACTACAAGAGTATTTTCACCCACTGTTTCCATTCAAAACATTCCTCTCAGTATCTTTTTTAGGTGAATAAGACACCTAACTGAATCAATCTGAGTGACATGAAACTCACCATAAAGGAGTTAATGGGCAGACTGGTATGATGGCTGTTTCGGGTCTTACGCATGGTCCACTTGCCTCATCCTTATGCTGGCCCCTCATGCCAGGCTAACTCACCTCTAGCAATCTATCTATATCTCCGATGATGTGCTCCCTCACATGAACTTCCTTTCACGTGGTGGCTGCAGCAGAAGTGTCTCCATCTCTCCCTGTTCTGGCACTCCCTCTCAGCACACTCAATCCTGCTACTTCCAACTCTCTCGCTCCAATACTCACTTACCCTATTGATCCACTTCACAGGTGGTCTTCCCCTGACACCCCCTCCCTCAATCCTTCCCTCATACACTCTCTTCAAAAAATAATTCTCCCCAGTTCTCATCACGTGTCCAAACCATCTAAGTGCACCACGCTTCACCCACTCCACAATCCACTCCTTTCACTGCCACACCCTTGCCAAACCTCTCACACTTTTATCTCATCCTGACACACAACATGCACCTCTTACAAAACTCATTTCCACTGCATGTGTTCTCGACTGCTGTGCTGCATTCCTGTCTCTGACGCATATGACACATCATCAACACATCATAAAACCCACCAAAGGCAACTCTCACAACTCTTGGTTATAGAGGCGAAACAGTCACACAGCAGCTCACGCACCACTTTAAACTAAAGAGTATGAGAACCTTGAGCTATTGGGAGAGATCTGGCCTCAACTAAGGACAAGAGACAGTTACACCATGCATCAGTTCAAACTACATGTATACAGCTCTGATTAGTGACAAAAGCGTACACTGTACGGTGGCCAAACTGTGGGAATGGCCATGCAGGTCACTGAAGACCATTCAACTCGGTACTTTCATTTGGATCAAGAGTCACAGACAACACATGATGCATTGTTGGTAAAACTAGGATCTGTGAAGATTCCTTATTGTCTAATATCTTTGGTAACGGCCTGGTCACCCACGGCTCAGAAACTTCCATTCCTTGTGATTTAGTATTGTGTGATATTTTCACCTTCAGAAAAGTAAATGTAAAGCCGCGTCCACACTAGGCCTCGCGAGGCGGCTCATGAAGCGGCTCGTGCACCCGGACTCAGAAAAAACATAGAAAACGTAGGCGCATGAGGCGGCTGCCAGCAACTCTGGCGAGAGGCATTTTGGGGGCATGAGGCTAGACTCATTTGTCGTGAACGGGGCAACATTGGCTGCGCACTGCTCAGTATCATGGCTGAAAACGTTGATGACAACGTGGAGTGGACACCGAGCAACACTCTTTTACTTATTGATATTCTGAACCAGCACCCTTGCATCTGGCAGGTGAAGAACAAACATTATGACTGGCGAGGCAGGATGAGGCAGCCGTGGAAACATAGTGTGGACCAAGGATGAGAGACAAACTAAGGATAGTTCAGTGAAACGTCATCAGCTCAGCAATGACGTCACGTGTTCTATGACGTCACGGCGGTGACGCGCGCTGGAGACCCTCGCCAGCAAGAATCTCATTCGAATCTTGGTTTTATTCAAAGACTTACACATCAAATATGAAGTGTGGTGTTCTCTGATGATAGAGAAGAATTCTATAGATCTTTGGCAAAACCCTGAGCGCAGGCGGGTGGTAGTGGTGGACCGATCGACACTTTTTACATATTTTTAAGCTGGTTAACAACTGCTAAAGCCATACCTAGCTTCTGCTTGGATCTTTTCATGTATTTTCCTTCATAAAGCCTGGGATATATTGTAACAACCCAGCACGGCACGCACAAGAAAAGGAGCACACCGATTGTGACTCCAGCCAAGTTCCACAGCCTAGCTCTTATTTCTCCATTATGAGAGATTATTAAGGATTTGATGTACACATATGTTAATGTACATGCCTTATTTATACATTATAACCTAAAATTACCCATCTAAATAGTTATAACAAAAATATGTAAAAAATAATGTACGTACTAGCTCAATTTTTCCTACCTGGTCCCCTTATTTCTCCATTAAGAGGTTTCTCATGCTTGGTGTGGACACACACCCGTGAGGCGGTGCACGAGGCGCCTCATGAGTCGCCTCGTGAGGCCTAGTGTGGACGCGGCTTTAAGTGTTGGCTCTGATGCGTTTGATGTGTTGATGGACGCACATGAGCCAGGGCTGAGAAGCCACGATAGTCTCCATGTGTAAAGCTAGTATCAATCATCATACCAAACACCTCGCTAACTTTTTTAAAGTGATTTTTACAATACTAGTGTCGCTTCAATAATGACTTATATTGGATCATATATAAAAAAAAATAGTGATATGAGAGGTTCAAGTGGAAAAATGAAGGAAGGTCCTGAGGTGAATCCACCAAAAAATCTGTTTATACACACGTTCAATGTGCAAGTTTGACGACTACGTCATCAAAATAATGGCAAAAAATTGCTATCCAAGATGCAACTAAACACTTTCTTCCATACAAAAAATATGCTAACCAAGAGAATACAAACGTTATTGTAGAAACTTGACATCTATTCTAACTTACCGTTATACTGTTGAAAACGTTATTTAGGAAAGTGTTTTTGCCGAGCTCCTACTGTAGCTGTCTGCTGTACACCTAAATATAAAACTGTTTGTAAAAAGGAGCAATATATTAAGAGCTAAAAAGTAATAAAAATATAAATCTCTAAGTAATGATCTGACACACAGTAAAATAAAAAAAAAGATGAAATATGTAGACTATTCAGGCTCCAGTTTCTCCAGGACTTTTACTGAATTCATTCTACATACATCGTCAAGTACAGAGACCATCATAGATAACTTTGAAACTACATGTTACGTCTTTGCAGCAAAAATATCAGAGATTTACTGTCACGATTTGCACTCCAAGAAACATATGTATTGAAACCCTGTATTATAGAAAACAGGTATAGGATTAACTGACAATGCATAGAAAATAATATATATATATATATATATATATATATATATATATATATATATATATATATATATATATATATATATATATATATATATATATACATATCAAACAAAACTATTCATGGTCTCTGTAGTAATAAGTCTTTTGAGTCATGACATAGTGAGAGCTGGAGGGTGGTTCAACAATAGCCACAGGGTGTCTGCTTCGTGCATAACGGGAGGAGTAGAGAAGGAAGCCCATCAGAATAGCCAGCCCAGCCAAACATGTTGCCTGAGCGTTGATCACCCAGGCTTCTTCCGGCATCTGAGAGTAATTGCTGCAATAGGTGAGGGAAGAGAATGGACTCAAGACCAAAACTGGTGAATGTTTCTACCTAGAAACTTCAAATGTGCTATGCTTGGGCTAAAATGCACCTCATCCTGTGCTTAATGAAGAAACTGCCAGTGCACCAGAAATAAAGAAACCAATGGGAAAACTTTATGATGGCTACAAGTAATGCATGACTATTTATGAAGTGCTAATGCAAGTACTTCCCTTCATAACTTAAAAAGGGAGAAAAAAAGTGCTTTACTATACAATAATGAAACAATATATACATCATAATAATTGGTAAGGTGAGTTGGGGAGGCACAGTACATGTGGACATGATGTAGAATAATATCTGTAGCTATTTTAATGGACTAATATTACTTTGCCTCTAATAGCAAGAAAGGAAAACGGGAGACGTGGCCCGGCGGTGCCACGCGGTGCTGAAATGTTTACTTAAGTTTTATTACTTTTTTATGGTTTTCATGGTCCATTTTGTTCTAGAAGCTTGGGGTGTGCAGGGGAGGTACTGAATATCCAAATATGTTTAGCTGTGACAGAACGAGAAATATCAAAACAGTTTACAGGCCGTGGCTGAGTGGTTAGCGTGCCGGCGCCGCGTCCGGGAGACCCAGGAGGGACGCGGGTTCGAATCCTAGCCGCCACACAGTTGGGTTTTTCAGTCACCGCAGAGTGGCCTAAGACTACCCACATGCTGCCCTGAAGACCACCTACCAACCCGGACTCTTGATAACCTCTCCAAAGAGAGGCTAAAAGATGAGCTCCGGGGGGCAGCATGAGCCAAAACAAGATGGCGCCACTATAAACACTCGCCTGCGCCACAACGGGCTGGGCCGACCATCAGGCCCACCAGTGAAAAAGCCTAACGGTGCAATAGGCCGCGATGTAAACAAAAATATATTCAATGGATGCTGTGTTGACGCTCCATACATCAGCTAGTAAAATGTATGAAATGTAAAGTAATGACCAGTTAGACCAGTGCCCCCCTCGGAACACCTTCATTGTCTTGGGAGACATCAATGCCAGTACTGGCACTGACAGCGTTGGCTACAATCTATATGTTGGTCCCCATTGGTACCAGGAACATCAACAGCTCTCTTCTCCTGAAATTTGCAAGATCCAGTAGGTTAAAAATTGCGGGTTCTTGGTACCAGAGACCAGAGCTGCATCGCTGGACGTGGTATAGCAATGCCGGAGGGGTAGCTAAGGAGATTGACCACATCCTTATAGGTACACATTGGAGGATTCTTCAGAACTGCAGGGTTTACCAGAGTTCTGAGTTCTTTGCAACTGATCATAGGCTTGTTGTTGCAACACTCAAGCTTCATGTCAGGTCAAGAAGAATCTTGAGATGCAACAATGCTGTGTTCCATCTCGAGAGGCTGAAGGACCTGCCATGTGCTCAGGAGTATGAGGTAACAGTCTAAAATTGGTTCAGTGTGCTCAGCACACTTGTGGTATACCTTCAAACATGAGACTCTGGAAGCTGCCAAGGATTGCAGTGGAGAGTGTCCAAGATCTAAGAATAGATTTGCCTCGGCAGAGATACTGGAGAATATTGAGGAGTCGTGCTGCAAAGCTTGCTGGGAATTGGGACCAATACAGGGCTCTGTCATGTAGGACAGGGTCTGGCACTAGTCTTTGCTTTCTAAACTGCCCTCTTTCGGATTCTATCCCTCTCTCTGTTCCTTTATCTCCAGTTTCCTTTCCGGCCGTTCTATCTCTGCGGTGGTAGACGGTCACTGCTCTTCCCCTAAACCTATCCACTCACACAGTTCTTCTGGACAGAGTGGAGTCTAAGGCTCGTCGTCTCATCAGCTCTCCTCCTCCTACTGATAGTCTTCGACCTCTTAAATTCCGCCGCGATGTTGCCTCTATCTTCTATCGATATTTCCACGGTGACTGCTCTTCTGAACTTGCTAACTGCATGCCTCCCCCCCTCCCGCGGCCCCGCTGCACATGACTTTCTACTCATGCTCATCCCTATACTGTCCAAACCCCTTATACAAGAGTTAACCAGCATCTTCACTCTTTCATCCCTCACGCTGGTAAACTCTGGAACAATCTTTCTTCATCTGTATTTCCTCCTGCCTACGACTTGAACTTTTTTCAAGAGGAGGGTATCAGGACACCTCTCCTCCCGAAATTGACCTTTCTTTCGGCCACCTCTTTTGATTCTTTTTTTGGGGGGAGCAGCGAGTAACGGGCTTTTTTATTATTGTTTCCTTTTTTTGTGCCCTTGAGCTGTCTCCTTTGTTGTAAAAAAAAAAAAAAAAAAAAAGGGTCTATAAAGAATCATGGGATATCACTGGAATGACTTTGTGTCAAACCAGCAACTACTCTGTGAGACTGATGCAACATGTATTATCTTCATAGTCTGTCAACACCAGCTCCATCTAAACAGGATGTGGCACACTAACCACAAACCAACCCTGCTCATCGAGCGGTTTCTATAAGAGGCAAACCTAGTAGAGGAGGCCAAGGGGACACCCATGGAGGTTGTGGTTTGAGCAAGTCGACAGATCCTGCCGGGAGGTACTCAGGATGGGAAGGGGGCTTGCATGGAGACTTGCCCGGAAGAACCACTGGGTTTGGTGTCGTAGGGTGGGTGAGGCAACGCGCTCTCCAGTGTATGCCCCCACTGCTTGCTTGATTGATTGTTGCTGCATATTTCAATCTCAGTCATCACTGACACAGCCAGTTTCATCAAATCCACATTCATGTAGTGGAGCGCCACTCTAATGTTGGTTTGGAGCATACATTACATGTTTTCTCGTATTCTTGCCTATGTGTTTCTCTGAGGACAAGTTGTTTTGGAATATAATACCTATATCCTTTTCCTTTTTGTACTTTGTTAACTTTGTTTACAACATGTTAAAACTGTTAAATGTGTTTAAAAGCAAATACAAAGGCAAATGTGGAGGCGTTGGCTGAGTGGTCAGTTTGGGGTGTGGTGTCCTGGAGGAGCCAGGGTCAAGTCCCTCCCAACGCTACAAGCTGACGAGGCCGAGTGGCCCAAGACTACCTGCATGCTGCCCTAAAGATGACCCATCAACTCAGACCCGAACAAAACTTTAGAGTGAATCAAAGACAAGTTCCCAGGGCAACATGAGCCAAGCAAGATGGCACCTCTAAAAACATTTGTCTGTGTCATCAACGGGCTAGGGCCGATCAGCAGACCCCATTAAAATAGCTTACTGGCGCTATAATCTAAACAGATAATTCATAAAAAGAAAATTCCAGGGGTAGTATAAAAGGTTTGCAGGAAAATTTTAAAGCTAGTGAGTTTTACAGCATTCTTTTTTCTTTACATTAACAAAAAATCTATAATAAAAAAAAATAACATTTCATAATTACCATGTAGACAGTTCTTTTGCAAATCCACTGATTTATAATAAAGGCCATCTTTCTAGTGTGCAAAAAGAGAATGGCAAGAGAAGGGAAGTTTATATGGTAGGTGGACATGCTCGGAGGCTGTCAAAAATGGCAGTCTTGAAATGAATATTTTGTTACACGCAGTTTGAGTGAGGCAGGCATCCAGAAACACTGCCACCTCAGCAGTGTTTTGTGATGTACAGTACCCTTCCAAGTTTTGCACTTGCTTCGTTCCGAAGGTATAGCGCTAAACTCAAGGTACTGAAAACACTGAAAAAGCGGTTATTTGTTCCGACCTGTGGAGAAGCTGACTTTTTCCCCCACTTTATTCCTTGTTATCTCAAAATGCGTACCTTGGAAAAGAAAGAGAATGTGAAGAGAAAACCGATTGTTTTGAACTCAGAGCAGAAGGCAGCTGCCTTACGATTGGCTGACAGTCTTGAAAACACGCTTGTGATTCGCTGAGTCCAATGACGTCATCGCGGGCACTAACCCAATCAGCAGCCTTTGACATCCTTTAGATGAAAGCTTTGTGAATCTGAAGTTAACGTTAATAGTTAAATCAATAGTTCGTAGTTTTTACCAAGTGTCATTGGCACATATCTCTGTGAATCTCGCCCCAGCGCGTGTGAACATAGTCAACACGGTCACCCAACTGAGGGAGCCTAAATTTGCTGGTGTCACACTGGACCTTTTACCTCCAACCGCGTTGGTGGTAGAGGCAACCACCAACTCCAACTTTTTCGAGTGTGCTTCACACACGCCCAAGGTCGGTTGCCCGTATTCACAACGTAAACAAAACAGTCGCCCTGTATTGACATGGCGCTGTCGCTAAAGTGCGGCTTGTGTTGCCGTTACCCAAGTTATGGAATTGTTGCTGTATAAATGGATGGAAGAAGCGGTTGTGGTCATGATCATGGCTTCAAAGGCAGGAAGACAGGAGTTCTAGCCAAACCTCGTCAAAGAACTGTGTCTTTTGAACTGTGGTCCCATGGCACTTGTCAGTTAAATAAACAAAGCAGCTCTGCCAGTCCACTTTACGAGTCTCTTGGTGGGCCATCTTCCACTGCTCCTCACTCCTCAGCCACTGCTGTCATCTGTTTTTTTTACATACAGCTGTGCTGTTGCTCGTACCCACAACTGTTTTCTATCTGTATGGACAACTGACAACTTGCTCCCGGTTGGGCGTACGGGCAACTGCGGTTGCCGGTAGCCCCAACGGTTGTAGGAAGATAGACAATGTGACACTGCCTTAAGGCAGCGCACACGACACCTTCCGTAGGTAGACATGACCCGTACATGTCAAAGCAGCGCGAAACTTGGGGTGATAATACGTGAAAGTCAGAATGGTAAGAATTTAGGACTGAGTGTGAAACTCGAGGATCGCGAAACTCGGGAGGGTAGGTACTGTATAAACATTTGTCTGTGTTACCAACGGGCTGGGGCTGATCAGCAGGCCCCATCAAGAAACCTTACTGGTGCTATAGACTAAACAGAAAATTCCAGGGGTAGAATAAAAGGTTTGCAGGAAAATTTCAAAGCTAGTAGGTTTTAAAGCATTCTTCTTTCTTTACATTTACAAAAAAATCCATAACAAAAAACAATTTTATAATTACCATGTACAGTTCTTTTGCAAATCCACTGATTTATAATAGAGACCATCTTTGGAGAGTGTGCAAGAAGAGAATGGCCAGAGAAGGGAAGTTTATATGGTAGGTGGACAGGCTCGGAGGCCGCCAAAATTGGCAGTCTTGAAATTAATATTTTGTTACACGCAGTCTGAGTGAGGCAGGCATCCAGAAACTGTCACCTCAGCAGTGTTTTGTGATGTAGATGATATCGGTGATGGTTTTGTACTTTTAAAGCTACAACAATTTTAAAGCTACTAAATAAACAACATGAAGTATAGTCAGCATTATTTTTTAGTTTTCTTGTAATGTGTCTGTTATGTCATATGTCATTTGTAATATGTCATATGTCACCCATGCTGTGCCCGCATGTGCCAAGTGCTTGCCCAGCAGAGCCAGTGCTGTGCTATGAGTGGTGGTAGGATTTTGTGCTGTACATATCAATATGAAATTATATCTGCACTCTTTGCATAACACCTGCACTTGGCCATAGCTGGGCGTTATCGCGATAAGCTATCGCGATACTTTATCGCTGATAACAAGATCGGGTTATCGGCCATCTGCTACTTATTTAGATATATATCGGTATCTTCGTTACTTTTGTAACCAAACTAGCGATAATCGCTACTTTTTTCCGCCTCTCAGAAAAAGCGTTGTCTCCTCCCTACTGCGCATGCGTGGTCCGGGCGCCCGGTGTTGTATGAAAAAACTTCGGGGTATGAAATATCTTCGGTGAAGAGATTTCATACTTAGATCATCAACATTAAAACACTAGGTTATTTTTTGATGTTAGACTCAAAAATAAATATATCAAAGAGAAAAAACATTTAACTTTCCCCAAAAAATGATTATTCACTGCCTCAAATTTGATATTCCATATTCGTTTGAGAGCATGCCATGGTATTGAAGGCACCGGTGTTGTGTTATTTGGTGTCCCATCGTCAAAAGCTGGCGCTTTTGTTTACAAATACTGGTCTCTCGTGAACTACGCATGTTCAGACCAGTAAGCGTAGCCCTGTACAGTCTCACAAAGCTTTTTAACACATTAAGAGTTGCTGGAAGGCTGAATCAGACATACAGTACCACCATCCTTGCTGTTTCTAGAACGACACTCTGTACATATAAATACAACTCGTACAGAGTGTCGTTCTTGAAAGAGCGGGGATGGTGGAAGTAGTACTGTATGTCTGATTCAGCCTTCAAGCAACTCTTATTTACAGTTAAAAAGCTTTGTGAGACTGTACAGGTCTACGCTTGTTGGTCTGAGCATGCGCACTTCACGAGAGACCAGTGTTTGTAAACAAAAGCGCCAGCTTTTGACGGTGGAGACGCCAAATAACACAACACCGGTTCAGGCGCTTCTAGTATTACCGTCCATAGGTACGTGTCAACGTGTGGTTTTCAGGGTTTGTAAGTTTTCTAAAATACAGATAATGAAAATTTGATTACATCTAGTTTTTTATTTGAAATACCAATATAGTATCGTTTCCGCCTGTCGGACTTATCGCTAGCTAGTATCGGAATTGTGGAATAATATCGGGTATCGGTTATCGGTTATCGCCTATATTTGTGTTTCCAGTTAACGAATATCGGTCATCACCGATAAGGTTTTCCATTATCAATTATCGGTTATCGGGAATAAGGTTTTCTGTTATCGTGCCCAGCTATGCACTTGGCACATGTGGGCACAAGATGGGTGAAGGAAAGACATATAATAAAAAAAAAATCAGTAAAAAATAAAGCTGACTGTAAAATTAATATCGTTTTAGCTTTAGAAATGCTGTAGCTTCTAAAGCATCAAACCTACCACTGATACTGTTCACAACCCAAAGTCTGCTTAGGTGAGTGTTTCTAGATACTCCAGAGCCACTCATATCGGGCATACGTTATTGAGTTTTCATTTTAGGACTTCCAGACTTTTCCTCATACAAGGAGAGCCTCACTAAGCTGAGGCTCACTCATCACTTAAAAAATAGCTCCCCATCTCTCCTAGCATGCTGATATTATTTAACCACACCAATGTCATATCAGAGCTCTTCATAAAACTACATAGGTGCTTAGGAGATTAAGTGCCCATATAATATGTACTTGTACAACAAGACATCTGATGCAGCAACTAATCAGGTGGGTGTCACAGTCTGTGATGTAATGAAGGTGAAAGTGATTACAAGTGTGCTGTTATAATCTGTAGCAGTTAACCTCATGCAGAACATAAGTAGCCTATGTGTAAAAAGCAGGTGTTGCCGTAGATGGAACTGCTGCAACTTTTGGCCTTCCCAATGAACCCCCCCAAAAAATTACGTTACTTGTCTGATAAAATGTTTTGTTGCTAATACTAAGTGAGCTGCAACTCATCATGCAAGTGCTGTGTGGTTCCAGGGATATACGTAATATGATTACAGAAGGATCTCACCAATGGTTATTTCTAGTATGACATTTTTTACCATATCGGTAAGTTAGAATTGACACCCAGTTTCTATGATAACATTTGGAATCCCTCAAACGTTTATTTGCCAGGAGGAAGCGTCCGGTTGCAACTTGGATTTTTTGTTTGCCGCCACCTTGATGATGTACAGTAGACAGACTTGCATCTTGGACACATGTGTAAAGGAATTTTCTGATGTTGCTAGCTCAGGAGTTTCATCAATGTCTCTCATTTGAACCCCTATTATCACAACCTTTTAACAGTTGAAATAATATGAATTGTTACTGCATTGACTGGAGTAATATAAAACTCACTTTAAAGGACTTATTGAGATGTTTGGCGTGATGATTGCTTCAAGACTTCTACGTAATTCTGTGGCGTACTAATTCACAGACAGTGGGTCATATTCTCAAGGGGACCGTCCGGTAGTGAGCCACTGAGAAATACATGTGGGCTAGGACAGTTCACCCATGGCCGGTTTGGGAAATTTTTCTATATTTAAAGAGCAAATTTAAAGGTCACGCGCACCCCCTGACTCACATCGACAACTGATTTTTGTTTACATCAATATTTATGGTAAAATATCATTACACAAGTAATTATTAATATTTCTGATGCATTTTTTGATAAATCGCACATCTGGCAGTGAAGCTAGGCAGGAGTGTAATGTAGAGCCGACGGCCTGCTTAGAGCTCTTAGAACGTTGTATGATGATAGGTCCAGGAAGGACAGAAAAAACGATCACAGACTCCAGCCAAACGATCAAAGAAAAAGCAGAAAATACGTGTCAGTGAAGGATATGAGGCTGGAAACTATTGATAAAACCTGGCGACAATGAGGAAGGTCGCGCCTTCTGAAACCCTCGTTCTTAGAACGAAAATACTTTTTTTTTTTTTACGTGTTAGCCTATAGCGCCGGTAGGCTTTCTTGAAGCGTCTGGTGGTCGGCCCCAGCCTGTCATGGTGCAGGCAAGTATTTATAGTGGCGCCATCTATTCTTGTCTCATGCTGCCCCCCTGGAGCTCGTTCTTGATTCACTTGGATGATTTCCTCTAGAGTCCAGGTTGACAGGTGGTCTTCCGCACAGCATGTGGGTAGTCTTATGCCACTTGGCGGTGACTGAAAAATCCCAGGTGGTAGCAGTGCTAAGTCTATATACACCGAGTCAAATCATAAGCAGGTACGTGGGAGGAGACACGGCAGAGGCGTCGTTTATGCGTGACACTGCTTGGAGCCAAACTAGAGAATGTAGAAACAGGGATTTAGAGAAAACGAAGAAAGGCGGACTAATTTTAAATCAATCACTTCAACATGCCTTCCCTCACACCTCACACCGCCGTTTGTAGGCATTGGAATTACAGTCACGCAATACCACAATAAAAAAGACATTTTTTCGTCAGTGGGTTGCATGAACGCGCTGTGAAAGTAGGCGAGAATGCACATCCAGAGTGCAGATACAGCCCCAACTTTAGTCACCCCTGAACTGGCGGGTATTTTTTTTTTTTTTTAGCTTCAAGTGACGTCATCCCGCTGCTCCGCCCCAAAACCGCCTCCTGCGCGTACCGGTCGCAATTTTGAAGCAGAGTGACTTGACTTAGTATATAGAGACTTACGTAGCGTTGGATTCAAACCCGCGTTGTCAAGAACGCGGTGAATGCAGGGCACGCACGCTAACCACTCAGCCACCGCCTACCCAAACACAAACATTTTATTTATTTATTTACATTGTAAGGGGGACCACGTGCAATATAAAAAGATAGCATGCATCAGGAATATGCTTAGAAACATGTTTGCAAACTTAGAATATGTAATTTTGGCGACTCGTAACAATAAATAATCTGAGAGCTAGAAATAGAGGAGAAAAAAAAACTTTAAGGCCGTTTTCTCAAAACAGTTTTTCTGACATTTTTCCCTATTTCTTCGTCCCAAATTAACCGATTTTAATGTTTTAGATACCATTTTAAAGATGACTGAATGCACAATGATAAAAAACAGAGACTTTCTTTTTTTTCACGAAAAATCGTGAACCGTTTAAACGCAAGTGAAAAAAAAATCATGTTGAAAAATAAGAGAAATTGAAATATCTGGCTCTTTATTTTTGCTTTACCACTTGCAAGTTTTATATTTATGCAAAAATGTATCGTAAATACGTGATGAACTGAATGGAATGGAATATTTTTGAAATTGAAAAAAAAATCGATATATATATATATATATATATCTATATATATATATATATATATATATATATATATATATATATATATGTATATATATATATATATATATACATATATATACAGATATATATATATATACACACCAGGTATTCATTATATATGAGGGTTATGTTCTGCAAAAAGCTCGTATAATGTGAATTCGCATATATCCAACCTGTCATCTCATTGATTATAGGGGGTTATGTTCCACGACCTGTTTTCTAACCCTCTAACCTCTGGCACCGTTTCACAATAATAAAGCACTAAAGCAACAGTTAAAATGTGCATGTTTTTTTCTACTGTATAACGTACTGTATATTCATATGTATTTTGATTCCTACTGAAGTTATATGTACCCCATTCAGGGTAGAGCTTCTCCGAGTCTGACAGCCCAGAGCTGCTGATTGCTTCCGGGGAGACACACCTAAAGTCTACGATTTAAATAAGTAGCTACCTGAGGATTAACTTTAGGATCAGAGGGAGGAAAAGGTTAATTATATGCGAGGAAAGTGCGGGAAAACATTTGCACCCACCGCCCTATAGTGCGAGTCGGCCACCATACCTCACCAACCAGTCGCACCAGCACCGCTACTCGCGTAATAGCAAATTTTTCTTGCATAAAATGAATACTTGGCACATTTAGGTTATTCGCATATCAGCGAATTCGCATATTTCGAACTCGCATATATCGAATACCCGGATATATATATATATATATATATATATATATATATATATATCTATATATATATATATATATATATATATATATATATATATATATATATATATATATATATATATATATATATATATATATATATATATATATATATATATATATATATATATATATATATATATATATATATATATATATATATATATATATATATATATATATATATATATATATATATATTGAAACTTCTGCAATATTCTCACATCATTCAGGTCTAAAAGGTATTACTGAGTTAGATTTTTTGGTCCAATAGTTTTAAAAATAGAAATCTACCGGACAGTTCCCCTAAACATCTCGGCGTCCAAGCACACACATCTGACAAAGCTTTCGTAAGTATTCTGAGTATTTCCAGGGGTAGTTGTATGACCCTAATGGTAGTTTGACCCTTTTGTCCGATGAATGTAAAAAAAAATCATTAGAATCCGATTAATCTCCTTTTCGGCTTTTGGAAACAGTTGGTGTGAGACAGAAGCATCTGATAATACTGACCCACTCTGACCCACTGCGCCCAGCTCACACGCTTACGTCACCACCTTATCAAATCTGTCAGAGCCAACCATTACACTTACTGGTTATATTGGTGATGAGCTAAAACAACAGCACACACACAACTTCGCACCACAGAGCACGATACCTTTTGAGACTACTGAGCTATGGGTGACATGGCCAAAACTAAACTCTTGATGATATGAAAACATCATGCATCGTACGTTGTTTGTGCTTCTTGATACACATGTAAATATACGTATTGTCAAGAAGTCTCTTGACAATGCAGTGAACTGGATATTAATAACCTGCATACCTAATAATCTGCAATATGACCATTCCTGGAGTCTGGTCATAATGCAGTCACAGGCGACCCTTCATGTATTGTATTATTGTCTCTTGCACTTGGTTGTGGCTGAGTCACCACTTAGTGACCACTAGCTCAAAAGTTCGTGGTTCTATACAGTACCATCTCGGGTTGCGCGCTATCCGAGTTTCGCGCTTACTCCTTAGACTCCTAAATTCTTACCATCCCGACTTTCGCGCATTATCGCCCCGAGTTTCGCGCTGCTTTGACATGTACGGGTTACGTCTACCTACCGTCGGCGTCACGCGTAATTCCTTAAGGCGGTGTCACACTGGCCGTTTTCTTCCAACCGTTGGGGGTACTGGCAACAGCGGTTGCCCGTGCGCCCAACCGGGAGCGAGTTGTCGGTTGTCCTTACGGATGGAAAACGATTTGGGGTACGAGCAACCGCGCGGCTGTATGTAAACAAACATACGACGGCAATGGCTGAGGAGTGAGGAGCAGTGGAAAATGGCCAACCAAGAAACTTGTAAAGTAGACTGGCAGAGCTGCTTTGTTTGCGATTCGATTGACAAGATAAGAGATAACACCCCGTGCTGTGGGGCCACAGTTAAAATAACTCTTCTCCATTCTATGAAAACTGTAGAAGGACAACGTCTTCACAGCACAGTTCTCTGACAAGGTTTGGGTAAGCACTCCTGTCCTCCTATCTTTGAAGCCATGATCACACTCACAACCGCTTCTTCCTTTCATTTAACTGCGGCAACAAGTCCATAACTTGGGTAACGGCAGTATAAGCCTCAGTTCAGCAGACGGCGCCATGTCGATACAGGGTGACGCCACTGCTTTGTTTATGTTGTGAAAACGGACAACCGACCTTGGCCACCCACACCCGGAAAAGTTGGAGTTGCTGGTCGCCCCTAGCGGCAACACGGTTGGAGGAAAAAGGTCCAGCTGCTTATAGGCGCGGTCACACAAGCTACTTTTTCGGTAATTTTCCACGAAATTATTTCCCGACAATTTTCTGCCTCGAATTTATCCTCATCTTTGGCCACAAGGAGGACTGTTACATTCTGGGATATATCAAATGAAAAGCAAAACAAACAATGGATCCAGACGTTGCAGAGGTTGCTTTGTGGTGTTTGCTAGAGAAAAGGAAAAAATATGAAAAGAAAGCATTTGTTGGTTTATGAGTGGTTAGCTCGGAGACACAGGGAGAGTGTGTTACACCTTGCTACCATTAAGTGCCACGAGAACTTAGCAGTGAGGACCCAGACATGATGAAGCATGTGGCTACGCTTGGACAAGACTCAAATCCAAGACCTGCTTAGCCTGATTACTTCAAGCTTTTCTAGCTTCGTGGAACTCATTGTGGTACTGGTATAAACACGCGGATAGCTACTGAAAAGATCAGCTGATAATATATATATATATATATATATATATATATATATATATATATATATATATATATATATATATATATATATATATATATATATATATATATACGCTCTTCTTGTGAACACAACTTACCGACCTCACGAGAAAATAACAGACATGCTGGTGACTAAGTTTCTGACTAGAAATTCGATGAGTTTCCTGTAAAATGTAGCCGACTTTGAATCTGTACAAAATTCCCGAGAAACTAGCGGTTGGGTGACCGTGTTCACACGTGCTGGGGCGGGATTCGCAGAGATGCGCACTGATGGCCCGCGGTAAAAACTACGAACAATTGCTTAAACTGTCAACGTTGACCAGATTCACAAAGCTTTGGTTTCGTCATAGTTAGATGCCATTGATTGGATGGGCGCCAGCGATGACGTCATCGGACTCGACGAAACAAGCGTGTTTTCAGGACTCAGCCAATCATAAGGCAGCCAGCCGCCTTCAGCTGCGGCTTCAAAGCGACCCGTCCTCTCTTCACATTTTCTTCCTTTTTCCAAGGTACGTATTTTGAGATAACAAGGGAGTAAAGTGGAAAAAAAGGGCCGGAACCAATAAGTGCCTTTTCAGTGTTTTCAACATAGCTGGGCACGATAACAGAAAACCTTATTCCCGATAACCGATAACTGATAATGAAAAACCTTAGCGGCGATAACCGATATTCGTTAACTAGAGACACAAATATAGGCGATAACCGATAACCGATACCCGATATAAATCCACAATTCCGATACTAGCTAGCGATAAGTCCGATAGGCGAAAACGATACTATATTGATATTTCAGATAGAACAACATTGATGAATTCAAATTTTCATTATCTGTATTTTAGGAAACTTACAAAACCTTAAAACCACACGTTGACACGTACCTATGGACGGTAATACTAGAAATGCCTGAACCGGTGTTGTGTTATTTGGCGTCCCCACCGTCAAAAATTGTTTACAAACACTGGTCTCTCGTGAACGGTGCATGCTCAGACCAGCAAGCGTAGACCTGTACAGTCTCACAAAGCTTTTAAACCGTAATTAAGAGTTGCTGGAAGGCTGAATCAGACATACAGTAACACCATCCTCGCTGTTTCTAGAACGACACTCTGTACGAGTTGTATTTATATGTACAGAGTGTACATCGTTCTAGAAACAGCGAGTGTTTGATTCAGCTTTCCAGCAACTCTTAATGTGTTAAAAAAGCATTGTGAGACTGTACAGGTCTACACTTAATGGTCTGAGCATGCGCAGTTCACGAGAGACCAGTGTTTGTAACACAACACCGGGTGCCTTCAGTATCATGGCATGGTCACAAACGAATATGGAATATCAAATTTGAGGCAGTGAATAATCATTTTGGGGGCAAAGTTAAATGATTTTTCTCTATGATATATTGATTTTTGAGTAGCATAAAAAAATAACCTAGTGTTTTAATTTTCATGATCTAAGTATGAAATCTCATCACCGAAGATATTTCATACCCCTAAGTTTTTTCATACAACACCGGTCCACGCATGCGCAGTAAGGGGACAACGTTTTTTTCTGAGAGGCGGAAAAAAAGTAGCGATTATCGCTAGTTTGGTTACAAAAGTAACGAAGATACCGATATATATTTAAATAAGTAGCGGATGGCCGATAACCCGATTTTGTTATCAGCGATAAAGTATCGCGATAACTTATCGCGATAACGCCCAGCTATGGTTTTCAATACCCCGAGTTTCGCGATCCGCGAGTTTAGCGCTATACCTTCGGAAAGAAGCAAGCACGAAACTCGGGAGGGTGAGTAGTTGAAAGTGGTACGTGAGCTGCTGTGTGATGCCTTTGCCTCTATAGTCAGTAATTGTTTTGGTTGGCTTTGATGGGTTTTAGGGAACAGCGTGGAGATGGGACAAATGATATGTCACAGGCTGAGTCACCTGCTAGCTCCAAAGTTCGTAGTTCTATAGATGAAAGGGGTACATGTGCTGCTGTGTGATGCTTTTGCCTCTATAATCAGTAATTGTAATGGTTGGCTTTGATGGGATTTAGCAGACAGCGTATGAATGGGACAAATAATGCTTTACGGTACTTGCCATGCACAAACTTTGGAACAACCATTATATAACAAAATATGAAGGGAGTTTCATATTCATGTTTATTCGGATTCTTATTACTTTAGCTAGTAGTAGAGACTGACAAGAGTGGTTGAGCTGGGAAAAATGGGTGAAAGTCCTAGGATGGAGGTACAGATATTTTATGTCACAAATAACACTTTTTTTTAATAACAGGGCTTTTCCGGCACCAAGTAGATATTATCGGCAAGATCCTACTGTATGTTACTTAAATAGAAATATTGGTCTACATCTATGAGTGCAAACAGTAAGGATTTGTCATATATAGAGTGCTCAAGGAGACAGGTAGCCAAAACCTACCTCAAATTGATTACACAGCAGGAGATGCTGAACAGTTTGATGATGCCACATGTCCACACAGACAATACAGGGACATAAGGTCTGTGTGTGGTGGCCAGTAACTGTATGCGAGGCTCTGAGCACAGACTTTCACTGGAGTATTTGAATAGTAGTTTGGTTTTATAAACATAGCTACATCAACTTCTTAAACATGTATGCACTATACTGTTGCAAATTTCAATAACTTTTGTTTGGTTGAAGATACCTATAACATCATGAAACCAGGCTTTGCAGAAGACATTCCAAAGAGGTGTGTGTGATGTCAAAATAATTATCACTAAGCAACGAGAAAATCTTGATGCCAACCAGCATATAGTTTTCTCATTTCCCATAACACAGAATTACTAGACCTGCCTCCCAAAGTCAGAGAGAGTTCCTAAATTTGTCTGGCACCCACAGTGTTTTGCCCACACTCACGTCACACCCACACGATTCCTTAATATATGACCTGCATCTGCAATATCTGTGCTCACACCTGCCCAGCATCCACAAACTTTTTCAGCAGGTAACCAACACCCACACCCCACCCACAATGTTGTCACAGTGTTGTCCCACATCCTCCACTTGCGGTAAACTTTTGGAATATTCTTCAATGGTATTAATAGCCTCATGCCCACAATCTTTTGCAACTGAGAACAAACCCCCATCCTCACCCACAATGTCGGCCCTCGTCCTACCCAAAAGGTAAAGTTTTAGTACAGGGGGTCCTCGGGTTACGATGGCCTCGACCTACGACGTTTCGTGGTTACGACGCGGTTCCCATATATGATACATAAAACAATTCTTGTTTCGACTTCCAACATTTGCTTCGTAAATACAAACTTCGAGCGGGAATTAGTTTGTTAAGCGCGGCGGAAGAATACTCAGAGACAGGACCACATGAGCGTAGCTCACTTCCTTTAAATCACAACTAGGTAAATACAGGGAAGGGGAAAGGGAGGAGGAGGGGGACAGGGTGAGTGATAAAAAAAAAAAAAAAAATACAGATAGAGGATGTAAGAAGGGAGAACAAAGAAAAGGAGTGGAGGAAACAGAGAGAGATAGAGAGGATAAAAACAAGGAAAAAGGAGAAGGTTGTGGAGAGGGAGGGGCAGAAGGGAGAGTCAGGTCAGGGCTTCGGTCAAGACATGATCTGACTCTCCCTTCTGCCCATTCCTCCCCACACCCTTCCCATTTCGCCTTCTATGTGTGTGTGTGTGTGTGTGTGTGTGTGTGTGTGTGTGTGTGTGTGTGTGTGTGTTCACATAATCTAATGGGGAAGGAAAATAAGACGAAGAAACATGGAAACATGGAAATGCAGGCAACAGAAAGCCTATTGGCTCATTACGAGGTTGCCCGCTTTGGTGATTTAATCTGCTCGACAGCCACTTGGTGCTTGAAGAGCAGATGAAAGCACCTCGATATTCAGTTTACTCCCGACGCAGCGAAATGACGGTCGATTCTATATTTGAAGAAGTTGATGGTATTCGCATTTACTACTTCTGAGGGAAGACTGTTCCAGTGGCGGATGACTCGGTTTGAAAAGAAACTCCTTCCAGTGTCTGTGTTACATCGACTCGACTGAATGGATAAACCGTTCTTTCTAGTTCTTGAGTTGGTTTGCAGTTCAAAGAATTTGGAGTAATCGATGTTATTGATTTTTTTCAGGTACTTGAAAACTTGAATCATATCCCCTCATAGGCGTCTTTTCTCCATTGTAAAAACATTGAGTCGCTGGAGTCGTTCCTCGTACGGTTGGGCCCTTAAGGTTGGAATCATCTTCGTGGGGCGTCGTTGAATCCTCTCCAGCAAATCAATGTCCTTTCTGTAATTAGGAGACCAGAACTGTACTGCATACTCGAGGTGCGGTCTTCCCATGGAATTATACAAGGATAGCATCACGTCTGGCGTTTTACACTCGAAGTTCTTCGCTATGAATCCGAGCATAGTATTGGCTTTGTTATATGCTTTTTTACAGGGATTCGCGTGTTTCAGGTCACTGCTGATAGTGACTTCAAGATCCTTTTCCTCCTGCTTCGTCTGCAGAGGTTTCCCATTCAAAATGTATGTGTGGTTACTATTTGGGGACCCAATGTGCATGATTTTGCATTTAACATTAAACATTAAACATTTAACATTAAAGGACATTTGCCATTTTTTCTGACCATTCGATAATGTGATTGAGGTCTTTCTGAATGATTTCGCAGTCGGTCTTTGTAAGGGCCTTTCCACCCACCTTGGTGTCATCAGCAAATTTCGATAGTGTGAATTTCAGTCCTGATTCGAGGTCATTGATATATGTATATATATATATACATATATATATATATATATATATATATATATATATCTATATATATATATATATATATATATATATATATATATATATATATATATATATGATAAAGAGAATGTGTCCCAGCACTGACCCTTGAGGCACTCCACTAGTGACTGGAAGCCAATCGGAAGGCTGTCCGTTGAGTAGTACTCGTTGTTTTCTGCTGGTGAGCCAATCTCTTATCCACGCGATCAGATTGGCTCCAATGCCCGCCGAGTGCAGTTTTTTAAGGAGTCGCTCGTGCGGTACCTTGTCGAAGGCTTTCTGAAAGTCCAGGTATATAACACCACTGGAGTGATGGAGTGAGAGACAAGGCTATTGATAAGAGGGTGTGAGAAAGGAGGAAACAAGGGAAATGAGTGGAGAAAATGGGACGGGAAAAGAAGAGAGAGAGAGAGAGAGAGAGAGAGAGAGAGAGAGAGAGAGAGAGAGAGTAAAGGTGAGGAAAGAGGGAGAGAGAAAAAGTTTGAATGGGAGGGAAAGAGATTAGAAGATAAAAACTGGGAGGGAGGGGAAAGGAAAAGAAGAAAGAAATGAGAAGGAAGGAGAAAAATACGGGGACGGAGAGGGAGAAGAAAAAAAGGAAGTTGGGAAGAAGAGAACCAGGGAAAAGCCTAACGGAACAATAGGCCGCAACGTAGAAAAAAAAAGAGGTGGGTGACGTAGGTGCTTATTTTGGTGTGTTCCGACCAAGGTAAATATAGTCTACCGACGGGTAAAATCATCCCCCCTCCCTCGCGCAGGCAAGGTACCAAACTCCGCCCATACCCGTGACGTCAAAGAGTGGTATAGGTAAACTCCGCCCATACCCGTGACGTCAAAGAGTGGTATAGGTAAACTCCGCCCATACCCGTGACGTCAGAGTGGTATAAGTCTGTGTCTTGGATGTGGGTGAGCTTCTTCATTCAATGGAGCTCCCCGTTGTCTTGATTTATTTCTGTGTCGAGCAGGTTCTTCATTCTTTTCATTGTCTACAAAATTAGTATATATATATATATATATATATATATATATATATATATATATATATATATATATATATATATATATATATATATATATATATATTATTTTATTTTATTTTATTTATTTATTTATTTATTTATTTATTTATTTATTTTTTTTTGCCTCTTGTCACATGCTGTATGTGCTGTATGTGTGTAGAGAAGTTCCCCATTCATGTCCTGCAAGTCACTGCACGTCACGGGGTCAAGTCTGAGACTGAGCCGCTGTTAGCTCTGCAACCTTTCCTCCTACCCACGCTCTGACGTCACACACACCCGCACTCAGAAGCGCAAATTTAGAGCCAGCGTTTGGGGGGGACGATTTTACCTGTCTGAAGGATGTTTTTACCTTGGTTCCGACATACGTCGAAAATCGGGTTACGACACGTCGTTAGGAACGGAACTCCGTCGTAAGTCGAGGACCTCCTGTATACTGTTTAAAAATATTAGCGATTATTAATGTTCTTAAATTCAAAAGTGTATAAGAACATACCAAAACATCAAACTACTGAATTATAAATGGTCTCATGTTTCAGTAGGAGGTGTTGTCATGGGGCTCCCAATGCAAGGGGGTAGCTCAAGCGCCTGCCCAGCTTCATCAGCTCCACAGATATCGGCATAACAACGATGAAGCTGAGCAGGTGCTTGAGCTGCCACCTAACATCGGGAGCCCCACGAGAGCACTTCCTGCAGAACAGAAAGATAACGCTAACAAGGAAAATACTGGAAGAAAACACACATTATCACGAAATGCCTCGTTGTACGACGTCTCTCCATACTGGAAGCCCTCCATATTGCTGTAAAGAAATAGAGCCAAATCTTAACTAACAAGCAGACGACCTACATGCACTCCCGAACATGCGCAGGAGCGCCGCGCACCAGTCTGACCAACTAGCAGCCAGCGTACAGCATAGGGATGTGTGTGACGTACACCCAGAAAAGTTAGAGTTGCCAGTTGTGCCTACCGCCAACAAGGTTGGAGGAAAAAGGCCCAGTGACTCATGAAGGGGAGGGGAGGATGCCGATCGACCGACTCCATCGGCTGGCGTCAGCCTAGCTGACCAAGTCAGTCTTTCAACGAGGACTGGCGTGTCTCTTGGTACATGTCGAAGACGTGAGCGTGGGTTCCCTTTGTTCGCTGCAAGACGAGAGTGTTCAAAGCGGAAAACAATGGGAATAGATTCTAAGTTAATGCTGCCACCTTGAGCTAAAAAAAAAAAATAATAATAAATAAATAAATAAATAAAGGAACGCAACATATTATTCTCCCATACAAACCGAATCCATATTTTAAGGAACGGATGGCAACCCTAATTTTTTTCTAGCCTGTCATGATGACAGCCGCTGCCCGCTGCTGGTAAGGGGGACGGACGTTACTACGCGTATTTAACACGTATTTTAGGACGACCCTTGACAAACATAATTTTATGGACTGGTTTTGTGGTTCACCGAAAAATGTGCTCCCTATAGTTTTAAAATACTTACTTTTATTTGTTTAACCATTCAGACAAGCAAATACGGAACAAATGGCATTCAACGTCGGGCAACAAAAATGATCCCTTCCTTGCGCAACAAACCCTACGAAGAGAGGATTTCCACCCTTAAAATTTTCTCTCTTGAGAAACGTCGCCTCCGAGGAAAACTGATCGAATGTTTTAAAATACTTAATGGATTCACGAATGTGGACAAATCAAAATAGTTTATGATCGATGACACTTTGCGAACGAGGAATAATGGCACAAAACTTAAAGGTAGGCAAATAAATTCAGACTGCACCAAATTTTTCTTTACCAACGTTGTAGTGCAAGAATGGGATAAGCTCCCACCTTTAGTGGTACAGTGTAACACGATTGACTACTTTATAAAAAAGCTCGACCGACACTTCCTTCCTTCAACTTAATATTAACTATAAAAGAGTTGAAATGCAAAGTTTTGGAGCCATCTGATTAATGAAGAATCACTTAGGTTTAAAGACAGGCCACCTAGTCTGGACCATGGGGTCTGCGTAGTTTGATTTTCTATTTAAATCTCTGTAAAACTATATGTAAACGCGCAGGACGGAACATGGCTGCACTATACGCGAGTCGGTGTTGTGAGAAATACCTCCTCACAGAAATATGTCGCTCTTCTGTTCAATACGTATGCACACTGGGGGAATACACAGCAGGGAAACATTAATTTTCCTGTGTTTTTTCTGCTTTCTCCACTTGTGATATTTGTGAGCGGTGAGTTAAATATAGAAGCAGTAAGCAAGTTGAACCTCTCTGTGAGCTATTTTGCGGCGGTGGGTGCATAACAGGCAATCCAGAAGTCAGTCATTTAGTGATTTCCAGAGAAAGATACTATCTCCATAATAAACAGCATCATATTTTGTCGTGAAATAAGCAGTCAGCATCTCGAAATTAGTAGGTTACCCTCTCGTGAATAATCCCGTATTTCAGTTTTCATATTATTTACATTCAAATAAAAATATTCCGAAATCCGAAAAAAATCCGAAATCCGCAATGCTTTCGGTCCCAGGAATTTCGGATAAGGGATTCTCAACCTGTACTATATTTATTGCCACTCCTTATCATGACTGAAAAAACGTCACTACTTTCTGAAACCACAATAAAAAAAAGTGAAACCAAATTGTCGAGTCCGTTTTGGCGTTGGCTCCCCCCTCTGCTCTGACACAGAGTCCCAACACCTATTTTTTCCTCTCATGTGTTACCTATAGCTTACATATGAGAGGAAGAGATAGGTGTTGGGACCGTGTGGCAGAGCAGAGGGGAGAAAAGGACCGCGGGAGCCTACGCCAGACCGGCCTCGACATATTTGGAAGACTATAGTTTTGGGGGTAAATTTTAAATAGTAAAAATGAAAACGACGAATTTTTCAAAAGCTAACTTTTTTACTCTCGTTCTCCTACTTTTAACAATTAGATTTACAGTAATATATAAACATGAATACAATAGAGAAAGGCAACAAAAACTTGCCATTAAATACTTTGAATGTGCTCTCTTTGATTAAAAAAGTTCAGAGTTGGGACTGTGTCGGCTTACTCAAAGCATGCCAGGCCACCCTCCTGCACAGTCAGATGTACAACAGCCTCTCTCAGCCACTCACTTCTCTCATATTACAGAAGTTCATGATCATTAAACCCAGTAATGTCCTAGGGGTTAGCAGGGCTGAGCAGAGCATCAGGGGCAACATTACACACCTGCATTCAGTTGACCCACACAAGTGGAACGGAGTCAAACAGAACAGTGGATCAGCGAGCCCCCCAAAATGCCCTACACAACGGCTTCCTCACAGTATTCCAGCAGTAGCTCTGATAGGCAACCCTTTACCGGAAACAGCAATCATAGTTGTGTAGTGCGGCGACTAGGCCTGATGGGCGGGCCTCCCACAACACACTCAGCGAGCAGGGTACCTCTTTGGCCGACTGGTAAAGGAGTGGCTCTCCAGTCACGCTGGTCGCGGGTTCAATCCCGGGCAGCCGGAAAAACCCTCTCCTTGTCTTGATTAATTTCTCGTGTGCTTCGATACACGCAGACCGGAAGTAGTAGAAAAAAAAAGAAAATCTCGACATTTCACTGATGGCATAGCGGTAGGCATCCTCTCCTGCGATTCTCTTGAGTCTCCTCGAACGAGTGACAGGTAAGAGTTATGGCCCATGCTCTCCTAAGTTGATAGAAAATGGGAGTATTGGAGGTATGTCTCTACGGGGACGTTGTGGAGTAGTGCACAAAATATGGGTCACTGTCTAAGGTCTCAACACACAGAAATTAATCTACATAGGGGAGAAAGCCGTGTAGTGCGGCGACTAGGCCTGATGGGCGGGCCTCCCATAACCCACTCAGCGAGCGGGGTACCTCTTTGGCCGACTCGTAAAGGAGTGGCTCTCCCGTCACGCTGGTCGCGGGTTCAATCCCGGGCAGCCGGAAAAAACCCTCTAGTTGTCTTGATTAATTTCTCGTGTGTTTCGATACACGCAGAGGACGTGTGGGACCGGGAGTAGTAGAAAAGAAAGAATAAATCTCGGCATTTCAGTTGAACAAAACATTCCTAGAAGGTAAGAAGATAGAGAAGAGGTGACGCTGGCCGCACATTATCTGTTTTGTTTATATTCACTGCCCCGCCTGACTCTGTGAACTCGATGATCCATTCACCACTATCTTGGCAAGACTAGTTAGCTTTATTGCATGATGCAGCAGTGTGTGACCAGCGGGACAAATGAACTCAGGGAGCAGGCGCCCACCCTTCTCACATAACTCCCCACACAAGAGCCATCTTGACGCAACTTACTCATTTACTCCTCCCACCCAATGTCAACATATTTTCAAGGCTTTGATCGTTACTTATAAAACTTGGAACTGTTTCTATCCTATCGTCAGGCTTGAAATTGCTAGTTAGAGACACACTAGTCGTGGGGCCCCACTGTACAAGCCAACCCCTTTAAATTCTTGAATCTCAAAAGATTTATTAAAATAAAAAAGTCTTTTAAAGAAGTTTTTAATGTAACCTATCTTCTTGATTTATTGAATGAAACATAACTGAAAATAGAGATTGGTTTCTTTATAATTCTGGTAGATGTTACATGCATTTGCTAGTCCAGCATTTCAGTTCAAAAGACAGTTAAAGGTGCTACTAAAAACACATATCATGCAAGGGTCCGTGTCTCACCTGAGGGAAAAGAAGGCCTTCTCTGTATAGCCTGTCACAGCTGTAGCAATGGCCAGCATGAAGGTGATGATGCCAAAGGTGGCGTGGACTGGCACAAGACCAGCCCGGAACTTGGCTGAACCCTGCTCACAGCACAGCAGGACCCAAAAGCTGAAGAACCCTACCACAAGCTGAAAACAAAACATTAACAGTGTCAAAGAAATGAAAATAAATGATGCTGTATCCTTACTGTGTACACTCTTGAGGCCACTTCACGCTATGCTGGCAAGGCACGCCCACAATGTATGCTATGACAGCGTTCACACTGGAAACATTGTCAGGTAAGCTACATTGCAGATGTTCCACCCAACAGCTGTCTTTCCTGTATACATCCCTCCAGCCTTCTGTACATAGATCTATCATATAAGCACAGATATTTCTGTACTTCCATTACTTTCAGGAATCCCGTGCTTGAAAACTGAAATTGCCTCCTTTATACAGTGCCTCACATGCTTAGGTTAGTACATAGCAAATTGCAGGTAGAATCTCACTTTCTTAATTGCCAGGCAGTGAGCAATGCAGAGGCTCCCCTTACAGTGTTCTACTTCGCATGCATAAGGCGAGCTGTGTTCTTGAAATATCGCAGAGGTGACTCACAAGCTATGTCATAGGCGCCGCTTGCATAGCTTTGCATCTAGTGTGAACAGTCTCACTGAAAACAACAGAAGCGATTAAAGGCCCTTACCCAGTACGTACAGTCAACGCTTAGTTTGATAGAGCCTGATATAAAAGATTTCATAGTTTGATGTACCAGACAAATAATAAAATTGGTAGAATTTTCTGCTAAAGTCACCTCTCTCTGCCCACAAACACTTGTCAGACAGCAGCAATAAGGGACTTACTAAGTTGAAGTTTGGTAGAGGGTAGCACTGTCACTGATTCATCAGCATGAAGATAGAAATGCAATACCTCTCAATTGATTCTTTAAACCTTAATTACACATCATCTCAGTATCTCAAAAACAGATGAGAGACTAATGAAGTCTGGGAAGGAGGAACCATATTTCCCATGCTGAAACTCAGCCCACGGAGACGGAGAGCCAACTTTTTACCCAGTCAGATAAAGAGGTGTCCCACAGTTAAATTGGTCTGGGTGTTTTTTTTCACTTCTGGAAGCTTACTAGAGTAAGTGCTACCCCTAGAATACATGATGTATGCTGTCCATGGAAAATGCTGAAGATTTGCTGAATCTGAAAGGAGACTATGACTGTCCAACAGGTATGACATTGCTGACTTAAGACTACTTTTTATGGTATTTTTGTATGTGTTACAGAGGAGTAGGTAGGAAGACACCTACCGAACGGGCGTGAGCTACCCCCGGTGAGGATATATGGGAAGTGAGGAGGGTGCTGAAGCCCTTCAAAGACCCTTCCCATGTCCTCACTAACCGTTTCCCTTTTGTCTCATCAACACCAGACAGCAGTTCAGCATGCTCTCCAAAGACAGTTCCTCTCTCTTTTTACACCACACTACATTCACACAACATAAACACCTTTTCCCAAAATTCAAAATTCAAAATGGCGAAAAATTACAGAGCCTCGGAGTCCCCGCCTGGGGGAGGGAACCATAAATTCCCCCAGGAGGACTCCCCTTCTGGCTGCCGACTTGAGAGGTGTCCTGATGACTCCTCGAACCTCCTCCTTATCAATTTCTGCAACATTCGCGGTCTTCGTTCTAATTTTCATTCTGTGGAACACCATCTCTCCTCCTCTAAACCTCATCTTCTCTTCCTCACCGAAACACAGGTTTCTGAGGGTACTGACAACAACCTCTACTCTGTTCCCTCCTACTATCTCTATCCTAAATTTCAATCCAAAGCTGGATGTTGCGTCCACGTGCGCAACGACATCACTTGCCCTCATGCCCACGACCTTGACTCTTCTGAATTTTCTACCATCTGGCTAAGACTTCATTGTCATTTTATTACTAAATACATCTGTGCTGTGTATCTCTCACCTAACTCTACTGACTATGTAAAATTCTTTGACTATTTGAACACTAAAGTGGAGCACATCTTGACTCACTCTCCCTTCGCTGAAATCTCCATCTTAGGAGATTTCAGTGTTCACCACCACCAGCTTTGGCTTTCATCCTCTTTCACTGACCAGCCTGGTGAACACGCCTACAACTTTGCTCTCCTCAACGACCTAGAGCAGTTGGTTCAGCACCCTACTCGTATTCCCGACCGTCTTGGAGACAGGCCCAACATTCTAGACCTCTTCCTTACCTCTAATCCTTCTGCTTACTCTGTCAAACTGTTCTCTCCGTTGGGCTCCTCCGATCATAACCTTATTTCTGTATCCTGTCCTATCGCTCCTGTACATCCTCTGGACCCACCGAAGAGGCGATGCTTCTGGCATTTTGCTTCAGCTCGGTAGGACGACCTGAGGATGTACTTTTCCGATTTCCCGTGGAATGATTACTGCTTCCAGGAGAGAGACCCCTCTGTGTGCGCCCAGCGCATCACAGAGGTGATTGTCTCTGGAATGGAGGCATACATTCCACGTTCTACTCCTCATGCTAAAAAGCCTTGGTTTAATCATACTTGTTCTCGTGCTATTACAGATAGAGAGGCAGCTCACAAAAAGGTTCCAGAGCCTTCGAACACCCGCTAACTTTGACCTTTACATTTCAGCCCGGAATCGTGCCAAATCTATTCTCCGACTTACCAAAACTTCTTTTATCAATAGAAAATATCAACATCTTGCTTCTTCTAATACTTCCCGTGACTTCTGGCATCTAGCCAAAAATATCTCCTCCAATTTCACTTCTTCCTCTTTCCCTCCTCTCCTTAACCCTGACGGCAGCACTGCCGTCTCATCTGCCTCTGAGGCTGGACTCTTCGCTCAAACTTTCTGTAAGAACTCCACCCTGGGCGATTCTGGGCATATTCCTCCTACTCATCCCCCCTCTGATTCCTTTATGGCTGTTATTAAAATTCTTCCAAATGATGTTTTCTATGCCCTCTCTGGCCTCAACTCTTAGAAGGCTTATGGACCTGATGGAGTGCCTCCTATTGTCCTTAAAAACTGTGCTTCCGTGCTGACACCCTGCCTGGTCAAACTCTTTCGTCTCTGCCTATCAACATCTACCTCTCCTTCCTTTTTTTTTTTTTTTTTTTTACAGCAAAGGAGACAGTTCAAGGGCACAAAAAAAGTAAACATTAATAAAAAAAGCCCGCTACTTGCTGCTCCTAAAAGAATCCAAAGAGGTGGCCGAAAGATAGGTCAGTTTCGGGAGGAGAGGTGTCCTGATACCCTCCTCTTGAAAGAGTTCAAGTCGTAGGCAGGAGGAAATACAGATGAAGGAAGATTGTTCCAGAGTTTACCAGCGTGAGGGATGAAAGAGTGAAGATGCTGGTTAACTCTTGCATAAGGGGTTTGGACAGTATAGGGATGAGCATGAGTAGAAAGTCGAGTGCAGCGGGGCCGCGGGAGGGGGGAAGGCATGCAGTTAGCAAGTTCAGAAGAGCAGTCAGCGTGGAAATATCGATAGAAGATAGAAAGAGAAGCAACATTGCGGCGGGATTTAAGAGGTAGAAGACTATCAGTATGAGGAGGAGAGCTGATGAGACGAAGAGCCTTAGCCTCCACTCTGTCCAGAAGAGCTGTGTGAGTGGAGCCCCCCCACACATGAGATGCATACTCCATACGAGGGCGGACAAGGCCCCTGTATATGGACAGCAACTGTGCAGGGGAGAAGAACTGGCGGAGACGGTACAGAACGCCCAGCCTCGAGGAAGCTGATTTAGTAAGAGATGAGATATGAAGTTTCCAGTTGAGATTTTGAGTTAAGGATAGACCGAGGATGTTTAGTGTTGAGGAAGGTGATAGCTGGGTGTTGTCAAAGAATAGGGGATAGTTGTTTGGAAGATTGTGTCGAGTGGATAGGTGGAGAAACTGTGTTTTTGAGGCGTTGAAGGACACCAGGTTCTTCTTGCCCCAATCGGAAATAATAGTAAGGTCTGAGGCTAAGCGTTCTGCAGCCTCCAGCCTTGAGTCGTTAAGTTCCTGAAGGGTGGGTCTTCTATTAAAAGAAGTTGAAATGACGGTTGGTCCAGACCCTTGCCGAGTCTTGTCGTGAAAGTTTAGCATGGAATATTTTTTCGCGCTAACCCTCACGACCCCAAACTCCCCTTCCAACGTCCGCTCAGCATTCGGCGACCGTTTCTAGACCTCTTTCATGACCTGCCCGACCCTTTCACATCAACACCCGAGACCTCATGTACCCTAGAGTCGTGGGTAGTCGTGGCCCAGAGTCGGCACAGTGTGAGCGGGGCTCTAAAGGCCCCTTCACACTGTGCGGACTCTGGGCCACGAAAACCCAGCGACTTTTGCATTTGACAAGTCGACTCCCACGCTCCAAGAATAAGGGGGAGCTTTTTTTGGCGCATTGGTGTCGACTAGCATGCTTGCCGACTGTCTGGGACATTCGGCCAACTAGTTACCAGCATGTCTGCGACATGCTGCCAACTAGTCTCAAGACGAGTCTCAACGGTCATTTTTTTAAATGACGCAATGTCTACGACAACAACGAATCTGCCGACCGATTGGCCGACAGTCGCAGACGGTCTTGACGATAGTCTTGCAGATTGTCTGTCAACTGGTTGGCCGACCAGCTGGCCGACAGTTGCCAAGGAGTTTGCCGACGGTCTTCCCGACGGTCTTCGTGACTGTCTTGGCGGCAGCCTTGCCGACTGTCGCCGAATTCTATCCAAAATCTTAAAAGGATATTTTGGCCGTAGATATCTTAATAGCAGTCTTCATGAGTGCTGGGGTATACAGGGCCGAGACTCCGCTGTGTCTACTTCTAGGGTTGCCACCCGTTCCTTAAAATACAGAATCGCTCTGTATTCGAGAATGAAATGTAGCGTTCCGTTTTGAACCAATACGGAAAGCCATTTTTCCGTATTTTGTGATCTAAATGGTCTAGCAGATAAAATTCAGTATCTTAAAATTGTAGTGAGCGCATTTTTCGGTTAACCACAAAACCAGTCCGTAAAATTTGTCAAGATTCGTCCTAAAATACGTTTAAAATACGCGACGTAACGTCCCTCACCCCTCCCTCTTGCCTCCACCAGCAGCGTGCAGCGGCTGTCACTCATTGCATGCTCGAGAAATTTTAGGGTTGCCACCCGTTCCTTTAAATATGGATCCATTCCGTATTGAAGAGTGAGATGTTGCATTCCACATATTTCTGACCTCAGGCTGGCAACCCTATTTGTGTCATTCAACACAAGAGAAGCAGCAGGAGTGCGTGCGTGCTGTGCGGGTTCCAAATTTGTGCCCGTGATACGTAACCATGCCCAGAAGTTGTTATTGTGCTTGTGATTGCAAAATGAATATATAAATTTCCTGATGGCGGCAGTGCTAGCCAATATTTCTGAGCCGACAGTCGTCACAAACGTCCTTCATTAGGCGAAGACTATCGTCACGACAGTCCCTCATTATTCTTAAGTAGTCGGCACCGGCGACTGTGTCGACAGGAAACGGAAAAAAATGAAAAATGGCCCCGACAGTCGTCACGAATGTCTCAAGACAAGCCAAGACTGATGACGACAGTCTTGACGACTGTCCCGGACCTCCCTCAGACCTCAACCGGAAATGACAGTTGGTTATGATCCTTGCCGACTCTTGTTGTGAAAGTTTAGCATGGAATACTTTTTCGTGCTAACCCTCACGACACCACACTCCCCTCCCGACGTCCGCTCAGCATTCGGCGACAGTTTCTAGACCTCATTCAAGACATGCCCGACCCTTTCACATCAACACCCAAGACCTCGTGTACCCTAGAGTCGTGGGTAGTTGTGGCCCAGAGTCGGCACAGTGTGAACGGGGCTTAAAGCGGTGTCACACTGGCCGTTTACCTCCAACCATTGGGGCTACGGGCAACGGCCGTACGCCCAACCGGGAGCGAGTTGTCGGTTGCCCGTAAGCTGGTGTCGCACTGGGCCTTTTCCCTTCCATCGCATTGGCGGCAGCTAGGGCAACCGGCAACTTCAACTTTAACGGGTGTGCGTCACACTCGGCTAAGGTCGGTTGCCCAAACCCACATCTACGACGTAAACAAAGCACTTGCCCTGTATCGACATGGCATCGTTTGCTAGAGTAGGGACTGTCGCGGCTTGTGCTGCCATTACCCAAGTTATGGATTTGTTGCTGCAGTTAAACTGAAGGAAGAAGCGGTTGAGGGTGTGGCGTGCCTGTGGTTCCTCCGTGCTTTCATTGTCACCACTGAGCGTGCGTGGCCAACCCACCCATCTAGACTCCGACCACATAAACACGTGGATCGAGTAACAACACACACACACACACACACACACACACACACACACACACACCAGACTCATTGGGAACCATGGCAGATGCTTGTGACAAACAGAAATGATTTCACCATTTCTTTGAGTGTATTTGAACGTATTTGGTGAGTGGCTCACATGAACCAAACCAAACTCTTGGCAAGAAGAGAGCAGTCGTCTTTGACACTGCTCTCTTCTTGCCATTGGGTATTCTTGCCGTTAGGTTAGTATGAGCCACTCACCAAATAAGTTCCAACACACTCTGGCCATTTCTGTTTGTCAGAAACATCTGCCATGGTTCATTATGAGTCTGGTGTGTGTGTGTGTGTGTGTGTGTGTGTGTGTGTGTGTGTGTGTGTGTGTGTGTGTGTGTGTGTGTTGTTATTCGATCCACGTGTTTATGTGGTCGGAGTCTAGATGGGTGGGTTGGCCGCGCACGCTCGGTGATGACAATGAGAACTTCTGGCACGCCACACCCACAACCGCTTTTTTCCTTTCATTTGACAGCAGCAACAGATCCTGAACTTGGGTAATTGCAGCACGAGCCGAGACAGCCCTTATTTTAGCAGACGATGCCACGTCGATATAGGGCAAGTGCTTTATTTACGTGGTGGATGTGGATATGGGCAACCGACCTTGTCCGTGTGTGACGCACACCCGGAAAAGTTGGAGTTGCCGGTTGCCCTAGCTGTCGCCAACGCGGTGGGAGGAAAAAGGCCCAGTGTGAAACCTGATTACGGACAACCGACAACTCGCTCCTGGTTGGGCGTACGGGCGTTGCCCATAGCCACAACGGTTGGAGGAAACCGGACAGTGTGACACCGCCTTAAGGCAGTGAGGCCGCTGATTGAGTGGACGCCGGCAATGACGTTATCGGACTCACAGTGAATCACAAGCGTGTTTTCAGAACTGGCAGCCGCCTTCAACTGCGGCCTCATAAGGACACGTTCTCTCTTCCCATTTTCTTCCTTTTTCCAAGGTACATATTTTCAGATAACAAGGGAGTAAAGGGGAAAAAAAGCCAGCTTCTCCAAGGGTAGGAACAAATAAGCGCCTTTTTAATGTTTTCAATACCCCGAGTTTCGCGATTCTCGAGTTTAGCGCTAAACCTTTTTAACGAAACAAGCGCGAAACTCGGGAGGGTAATGTAGTTGCCTCCTCCTTTCCATCTCAATTAAATCATTTTTATCCAACACGTCCATTCCACTTGTATTCCTGTACAATGCTGTCAGGTCTCCTCTCTCTTCTTTCTTCGAGTGTTGGTAAGCCCAGTTCCTCCAATCTACTCTTGTATGACAGGTTTGATAGTTCTGGTACCATCTTAGTTGCAATACTTTGAATCCTTTCGAGTTTCCTTATATATTTTTTTCCTGTGTGGTGACCAAACAACTGCCGCATACTCTGACCTTGGTCTAATCAATGTCGTTATTATTTTCATCATCATGTCCACATCCTAGTAGTGAAATGCCACTCTAATATTTTGCAGCAAACTACATTATATGTTTCTCCGAATATCTTATTTATGTGCTCCTCAGGTGTCAGTGTATCTTGCATTATATTTCCAAAGTCTTTTTCTTCCTTCACTGTGTCGATGATTGTCCCTCCCATCCTATACACTCCACTTGGTCTATTTTTACTTTTTTCCATTTTCTTTGTGTAACATTTCTTTTTTGTTAAACTCCATTTCCCATTCTTTACTCCAATTATGTATCTTTTAAATCTTCCTGCAGTTTATTACAATCATCATCATCTCATTTTTCTAAGCAGTTTGGCGTCATCTGCAATCATACTCATGGAACTCTTTACATTTTCCGGCATATCATTTATGTATATTTAAAACATTATTGGCGCTAACACTGATCCCTGTGGCATTCCACTTGTGACGTTATCCGATCCGCTTTTTCATCTTTCAACATGGTTCTCATTTCTCTGTTTGTCGGGTAATTTTTCATCCATTCTGTCATTTTTCTCCCCAATCCTTCTCTATGTTCTAGCTGCCACAGCAATCTTTTATGTGGAACTTTAATGAATGCATTTTTTAGGTCCAAAAATATGCAGTCTGGCCATCCGTCTCTCTCCCGCACTATATCTATTACTCTTGAGTAAAAACATTAGATTTGTGACACAAGATCTACTCTGTCTGAAACCAAATTAACTTTTATATATTATCTTCTCTCTTTCCAGATGGCCCACCCACTGTCTTTAAATTACCTTCTCACACAGTGTGTGTGTGTGTGTGTGTGTGTGTGTGTGCAAACCTTTTCAGCTGGACTCTTTTGAGAAACATAAAAACAGAAACTTGGTGATGTACTGACTTAGGCTGCCTCCGACTTAACCTCCTTAAAGAGAGGAGCATTAAGACACCTCTCCACACAAAACTGACCTCATACACTCATCTATAGGCCATTCCCTTTTACAGGGGCAGTGATTAGCAGGCCTTTTTTCTCATTTACTTTTGCCCTTGAGCTGCTTCCTTCAGTGTAAAAAACTCACTATTCGCGATTTTCCTCTGCACCACTCACTCACAGGACAGGGAGGAGGCTAAACAGTACTGACATTACACATTAATAATCACAGATTGCATAGTGAGTGTACAGATTACAGAGGTTACACATATCACAGAATACACAGCATGATTTTCTTCATGCAGTGCTTAGAAGTAAGACAGTCTCACTCTGATCTGACAATGCAGACAAGAAGAAACAAACATTATGCATATAGTTTTGGAATGAGAGCTCCATGAAAGCCACGAGGTACAAAGTGCAGCTGGTACTTGTCGGCATCACCCTACATGTATCGGAGAATGTTTTCCAAGCCAATCGTTAGTTCAGCTTGCTACTTTACCGGAAGTGGATGGGAATATTTCAACATTAGGCCGCATTCCTGAGGAGCTGATGTGGGAGGCTGCCTCACCGTATGTGTTACCTGCAGGGCAAAGAGTCCAATGGTGACCACCCCAAGCCACGAGTGGAGGGAGTAGAGGTTGGGGATGGGCGGCACTCTCAGGTTGTGGGAGTCAAACACCGTTATTGTCCCCACCACGATGCATGGCACGGCCATCAGGTACAGGAAGGTGTGGAGGATCTTGGCAGTCAGCTTGTTGCAGCATCGGTACAAGCGGTACACCAACATGGCTGAAATAAATTAAACTACTTAAAAACATGAAAAACTGATGGGTACGAGGATCTTTTTGTCAGGCTAACAACTGGGTATGTTCACCAAACTACATAAACCGGCCATCCGATTAGGATGTTGTGGAAATTATTCCGTCTGCATATATTGTATATTCTTATCATTGATTTAATGATATTCATTTAGAGCAGGGGTTCCCAAGCTTTTCCTAGCACGACCCCATTCACCATTTTCAACTGTTCAGTGCGACCCCAAGTGTGTGTGTGTGAGTGTATATATATATATATATATATATATATATATATATATATATATATATATATATATATATATATATATATATATATATATATATATATATATATATATATATATATATATATATATATATATATATATATATATATATCCCAAGTGTTTATGTTTACTTCTACATTTACAACACTATTGTGAATTTTTGGTCGAAGAATGATGGATTAATTGAGCGTTTCCGTTTCTTGGTGGAAGTTTCAGATGGTGTCTTTAAAAACCTCTCCATAATGGCTGGCCGCTGGAAAAGGAATTGTACTCGAATTACTAAATATATTTCAATTAATGTTATTAATCAGCAATGTAAATAAAGTATTTTCAAGAGTAACGCAACATCATAACTCCTCTTCCCAAGGTGATACCTCCTTTGCTGCACAATACGCATCATAGCATTGCACCATCTTACCACACTAATAATAAAATACCACATAAAATTGCGGGGGTGGAAGCACAAGTGAGTGCTCTCAGCCTGCTCCTGCACAGGCGTTGATTTGTTATGTGAATTTAATTTCATCAATTGCCAAAAACCATGGAAGTGAGGATTCTTTTGCATATATACCAAAGTTTTACGGGTGCTGATGATAATGAGGATGTGAAATTTTTGGAATAAATTAGTAAATAGGGAGATAAAACGAAATTTAGATTACGCGAATTTCACGAGGATGTAAGAGCGGGGAGGGTAGTAAGGGAGTAACACAAACGCACATACACACAATCACCTATTTTAAGTGTCTTGTCCATGTCCATGACCTGTATGATGTTTGCCCAATAAAGTAACCCTGGCAGATATGACTTTCTCTATCCGCGAACCTACTAGCACTAAGGACACTCGCTACTACCAACAAGGCTACCACCGCCCCACCTCCCCTCACCTCGTCTCACGTCAGCACACCAGCCACCCCCACCATGGGCCTCACGGCCCTACTGCAGTGGATGGAAACGCAGCGACGTGAAGATGAGTGGCAGCGACGGGAGGAGGAGAGACAGCGACATGAGGAAGACACAGCGCGTTATGAAGCACTCATCGCGAATTTGGTACCGCGCATTCAACCCGTCACGACGCGACATCTCCCACACCATAGTCGCCAGTAGCACCATCCGGGACCCAATAAAGTAACGCTTCCACGCCAAGTCCTCCCAAAGCAGCCGCTCAACCACCACCCGCACTCCACGCCGATGTTACCTTCCAAAACTTCAGAGAATGGAGGAGTTAATGGACCGATTATGCTACGATGGTGGATCTTGCAAGCCTTTCTCAAGAGAAACAGCTCATCCAACTGGAGGTGTGCTTATCTCTCGAGACACAGCGCGTATTAGAACACACTCTAGGGGTTCCTCCAGACGCCGTTTCTCCCGTGCAAGCTGTTCTCCATGGATGTCCTTCGGGAACACATCGAATGCCGACGGAACGAGGCATTACGTCGACGCATTAAACCAATGGAAGGTGAACAATTCGCTGACTTCTACGTACGCTTGATGAGGGCATCCGAGGAAGTCGACGTCTGTAAAGGCCGCCATAGAGGATGCGAAGAGACTCAGATCAAGCAAGTGATCTTAATGGGTGTCAGAGACGAAAAACTCTTGCGTCGCCTTATCTCTCTTGACGCTTCTTGTACCCTTCAAGACGTAGTGATGGAATGTCGGGCCTACGAATCTGCCCGCCATACGCCTGCCCTACGCGCCCCCCTCCCCTACTGCCGTAAGGGCCACGTCACAGTACCAGAAGGCAAAAAAGAAGGCTCCAAAGGCGAAAACTGTTTTTCAGACTGAGGCACCCTGTGAAGTGCACAGTGCAATTGCTATGGGAAGCAGCACACTCACCGTACGTGTCCAGCCGCTGAGGCCATTTGCAGATGTTGTGGCCTCAAGGGATATTGATCACACACACTACGATGCCCTGCCAGGAACGCTCAGTGCCGTTTATGCGGTCGTCTCGGCCACTACGACAAGTGCTGTAACCAGTCGAAACCCAAGGCTCAATACCAGCGACGTACTCCACGCATCAGCAACAACGCATCGCGTCCTCCCTCACCTGGCAGTCAACCACGAGACCAAGGACAGTGTTCGAGCCACGTTCGACGGATGGGATCGACCCCTCGCCCCAGTGCGAAGTGCCTTCAGTTTTTTATCAACGTCACCGTCACTCACAAGAATGTGTCAGCATGCTTGCAGATGATTCCTGACACTGGCGCTGACGTCACAGTTATAGGCCCGCAACACCTACGACCCCTAGGACTGGCAAAGCATGATCTCGAAACGCTGCCCAAGGCTAAGCGGTTCACAGCCGATGGTTCCGAGATGGCCCCTGCAGTTGGTTCCTTCGAGGCCGTCATCACTTTCGGCAACAAGTCATGCTCAACGTGGATTGATGTGCACGACGGAGTTCCGACACATCTACTTTCCTGCGAACAGTTGAAGGAACTGTCGATCATCCCGGAGGCATTCCCGAAGCCCATCCTCGAAGTGAAGCATACCAACAGGTTACGCAGCGCAAACAGCGAAGGGAATGAACACCCTTCCGGTAACCGTTCAGAAATCGACTCTCTCACCACTTCATACGTCAGGCTTCTGGACCACGTGAAGAACTGTTTTCCTCGAAACCGCTATGACCTTAACTCGACACTCTTCCCCTATTGGAAGCTACGTGAGGACCTTTATTGTGAGGGTGACCTTGTTCTCTATGGAGCACGGGTTGTCGTCTCTGCAGCCCTACGCCGCAACGTCTTATCTCGCCTCCATGACAGCCATCGAGGAGCAGAGGTCACCAAGAGACGTACAAGGCAAACTGTCTATTGGCCGGGTATCAACTCTGATATCGTCAACTCCGTCCGAGCATGCGAGCCCTGTCAAGTCATGCAGGCCAGCCAGCCGCAGGAACCATTGCTCTGCGATGACCATCCCATCAGACCGTTTGAATCTGTTTCTACGGATTTCTTCGCTGTGGGTGGGATATCGTTCATCGTCATCGCTGACCACCTCTCAGGTTGACCCGTCGTGATACCATGCGGTAACGACACAACGTCCGCCGCCACCATCTGCAAGTTTCGGCACTACTTCAGTGTAACGGGTTTACCGGGGGGTGTTTAAAGGGCGTTGATTAAGACTTCAGGATCCTTAAGGCGAATATATTCGTAGCCTATATGTACAAGAAGCGTCGTAGCGAGAGCGACTCCGTTGTGTGTCAGTCGGACTCTCGTGAAGGAGTGACGAGTTACAGGTTGGAAAATAATTGTTACAATTGGTCACGTACGTCAAGGTGACCTCCACGCACTATGAAATGCTGTGTATACAAACTGAGACGGTAAACACTGACGGACGACATTCATATAAGGTGGCGTGATCTATCTGTCGTGGGTTTTTTCCATTGACAATTGTATGCCTAATTCGTGGTGATATTAAATAATAATAACAATACATTGATATCCTACTATAACATCAGGGACATGGGCGTCCCAGTGCGTCTTCGGACTGATGGAGGACCCCAGTTTACGAGCCGGGTCTTCGCAGCCTTTCTTGACCGCTGGGGAGTCAGACATGTGATGTCTTCGCCGCAATACCCACAATCCAACGGTCACGCTGAGGCTGCGGTGAAGTCATTAAAACATCTGATTCTGAAGGTAGCTTCATCGGGCAACACTGACTGTGAGGACTTCGATCGGGGACTGCTAGAGCTCCGAAACACCCCGAACTACACCGGCCGTTCTCCATCTCAAGTGTTGTACGTTCCTGCGTCCCAGTGCACCCACAGCCCTTCCTGGAAAAGTGGCAGACCCAGATGGAACTGTGCGACCGACGAGCTGCCAAACGTGCACAAGTCGTCGAGAGCGCCTACAACGCGCACGCCCATCCCCTTCCCAAATTGAAGATCAACGACCAAGTTCGGATTCAAGATCCAACATCTCTGCGTTGGGAGAAAGTCGGCACCATCATGGGACTCAGCAAGTTGCGAGCCTACCATGTCCGACTACCGAGCGGCCGTGTCTGGGGGCGGGATCCACAAAGCGTTAGTGAGTAGTTTTGGGCCTCAACAACAAATTTGAGATTCACAAAGCTCGTGCGGTAATAACTACGAACTATTTGATAACGTCACGAGTTAGCGCGCGGATTCACAAAGCTTTTCGTCGCGCTGTGTGACACTAAATTTGTTGTTAAAAAACTACTGCCTCGGAGGTGTAGTAAACGCCAACAATATCATCATATTTACATATAAATGCTTATAAATCGCGTTTTTCAACTTGAAATATAACTTTGCGAGTAGGAGAAGCCCATTTCTTTGTAAAATGATGAGATATACACACTTTAAGAGGCATATCTAACTCAGTAGTTGCCTTACGGCTGACCGTCGTGCACGTATAAATGTACGTCTTCACAGGCAACACCCCCTGAACGCGCCTGTACTTTCGCAGGAGAGGCTTACATTACTGAATCGTATAGATCTTGGCCTCTTCTTTCCAATGGTGTTTGTGTTTTTTAGCTGTGCTAAATAGTTTTTGAGATACAGCAGTTAAAAGAGCGAGCACTAGCGTCACTTGCTAGTGGTGCTAAAAGCTCGCTGCGAGCGCCAGTCGCACTCACAGCAAAAAACACCCCCTGAACGTGCCTGTACGTTCGCAGGAGAGGCTTACATAGCCGAATCTTATAGATCTTGGCCTCCTCTTTCCAATGGTGTTTTTGTTTTGTAACTGTGATGAATAGTTTTTGAGATATAGCGGTTAAAAGAGATCCCCTTCCCCAGCTGGGGTGCCCGAGCGCGTCTGAGGAGATAGTCTCGTTGCGAGCGTTTAGTAATGAAAGGGTTAGGACTGAAAACGTATCCTCCGTATGACACCCATAACTTAACACGGCCCCTGATTTTGACGAGTGACTTGAGATAAATCGAACCACCAAGTATGATTGGTCTAAATGTGAGAAAAGAAACCAAGTAATGGACCGAGAGGCCGACGAAGACTCCAAGAGGCCCAAACAAAATAATCCGTTTATCTCGATGCAAGTGTCTGCCTCCCGTTTCGTTGGTCCGGTGTGGTGTCATCTGCCATCCACGTATCGTGAGACATCCCATCCTGATCTGCGCATGCGCGGAACCCGATCTTTACACACACAGTATTGATATTATAGTTTGTCCAGCCATGATGGCGACAAGACAGAATGGCAGTTTTTATGGGAAAATAGCCAAATTCAAGGATGACATGGACCCCATAATTCAGATACTATTAAATGGAGAGTATCCGAGAAACATGACCATCAATGAAAAGTGTGTAGGTTATCTCATTTATCACATTCACCGACATACAAGGGGTGCAGGTTATCTCATTTATCACATTTACCGACATACAAGGGGTGTAGGTTATCTCATTTATCACATTTACCGACATACAACGGGTGCAGGTTATCTCATTTATCACATTTACCGACATACAAGGGGTGAAGGTTATCTCATTTATCACATTTACCGACATACAAGGGGTGTAGGTTATCTCATTTATCACATTTACCGACATACAAGGGGTGTAGGTTACCTCATTTATCACATTTACCGACATACAAGGGGTGCAGGTTATCTCATTTATCACATTTACCGACATACAAGGGGTGTAGGTTATCTCATTTATCACATTTACCGACATACAAGGGGTGTAGGTTACCTCATTTATCACATTTACCGACATACAAGGGGTGTAGGTTATCTCATTTATCACATTTACCGACATACAAGGGGTGTAGGTTATCTCATTTATCACATTTACCGACATACAAGGGGTGCAGGTTATCTCATTTATCACATTTACTGACATACAAGGGGCATAGGTTATTTCATTTATCACATTTACCGACATACAAGGGGTGCAGGTTGTCTCATATATCACATTTACCGACATATAAGGGATGTAGATTATCTCTTTTATCACATTTACTGACATATAAGATGTGCAGGAAGAAACTCATATTTCAAGCAATTTTCAAATTCAAAACATACGTCATCCTCTACTTAAAATAAATAAATAAACTTGGGTGGAACGTATCACAATGAGGTATATTCAGAGTCGCCGAAGGCGACACTGATACACCCGCGGCAGGTACTCAGAAAATATTTTATTGTAAATATAATTTTTAAAGAGCCTATTTCTGCTTTATTTTGCAGGGTTTCCATGCACGAACGATTTTTGATGAGGATAGGCTTCCGCATAGCATTTAATTTATCTCGTTTACAAATAAATAAAACAAAGAATGATCAGCTACATTTTTATTAACAATAATGTTACTTTTTGTATTGAAGTGTAAATGTTACTATTATAGTACCAGAAAAAAACACAGGTAAGTTACGATAATTGAAAGAATAGCTTGAGCTTCGTGGGCCCTGTGACCCTATCGCTGGTGACACCTGCTAAGAATGAATATATCTCATAGGCAGTCGACAAAAGACACGGTACCGTGCCGAAATTCATCCACCCTTTGTTTGTAAACAAAGCCCGCGCATGTGCAAATCAGGATGGGATATCTCACGATTCGTGGATGGTAGACGACACAACACCGGGTTCATAATTTAATCCAGATCGGAATGTTATAAAGATTTTTTTTTTTTTTTTTTTTTTTTTTTGGCTCTCTCGAATAGAACAATTTCTCATGTGCTTCGATAAGTGGACCTTTCCCTCCACACTGGAAGGGATGACTATGCTCACTTCCCAGTAATTTATGATATATAAAGATACTTCTTTTCATCTCTCATACAGTCATCTACGTGTATATTGAAGAACCAAAAATACATCACACAAATGTCTCACACTAAAACTTTTGCTTATTATAAAACATACTCATGATATAAATGCAATAACTGTTCAGTGTACGGGATTTATTTTATTCAATTAAGTGCCTTCTATGCCATAAATTTCCTGAACATTACATGGGGATTTCCAGTCCCACTTTTTTCTTCTAAATCCATGAATGTTGCATAAACTTCCAGCCGTTGTGTATCAATATTCCTTGATCTTCACTAATCAAAGCGGGTTTGGAAAGAGAAGAGGATGTACCGATCGCATTCTTCCCATTAAAATGTACTTTTTAATGAAGACCATCTACTTTCTTGCATGCGATTCAGTGATATGTATTTCTATAATTATAATAATCTCTCTCTCTCTCTCTCTCTCTCTCTCTCTCTCTCTCTCTCTCTCTCTCTCTCTCTCTCTCTCTCTCTCTCTCTCTCTCTCTCTCTCTCTCTCTCTCTCTCTCTCTCTCTCTCTCTCTCTCTCATGACCTCTTTCTCCTTCTCTAATATACCTTTGATCTCCTCCCTTTCTTTCCTCGCCCTCCTCCTCCCTTTCCTCCCTTTCTTTCCTCCTCCTCCTCCTCCTCCTCCTCCCTTTCCTCCCTTTCTTTCCTCTTCCCCCTCCCTTTTCTCCCTTTATTCCTTTCCTTCATTCCTTCAGATTATCCAGTAATCCCATTCCTCTGTTATTGTTACTCTCTCTCTCTCTCTCTCTCTCTCTCTCTCTCTCTCTCTCTCTCTCTCTCTCTCTCTCTCTCTCTCTCTCTCTCTCTCTCTCTCTCTCTCTCTCTCTCTCTCTCTCTCTCTCTCTCTCTCTCTCTCTCCCTTTTGCTCCTCCTCATCCCCTAGAGGAATAGCCCTTCCTACTCCTCCCTCACCTCCACATATTTCTAAGCCTTTCCCCCCTCACTCACCTTACCTCACATCCTATTTACCCATCCTTTCACCCACCTTACCTCGCCTCTTTCTTAACCTTTCTTGTTCTCACACACCTCACCCACCTCACATCCCTTCCTACTCCTCCTCTCTCCCACTTACCTCCTTTCCCAAACTCCCTCTCACTCATCTCACCTATTTCCTAACCCTCCTTGATCTCACACACCTCACTCACCGCCTCCTTTCCCCTCTTTACTCACCTCATCCCTTCCTACTCCTCCTCTCTCCACCTCACCTATTTCCTAACCCTCCTTGATCTCACACACCTCTCTTTCCCCTCTTTACTCACCTCACATCCCTTCCTACTCCTCCTCTCTCTCTTTTCCTCCATTACTAAACTACCTCTAACACACCTCACCCCTTTCCTAATCCCCTTCACTCTGTGTTTTATCTCTTTCATTTCAGCTAAGATGGCGCCTAAGAAGTGCAGTACTTGTAACGGTAGCTTCTCAGCTCACTTTTTACAGGGCGTTCTGCTGTCTGTCGACTGTGTCTGTCCAGGCAGCATCTCGAGACAAGACTGCAGGAGCAGGAAGAGAAGATGGAAGAAGGCCAGAATAAAATAATAGAGCTTTCTCTCACCAGGCAGCATCTCGAGACAAGACTGCAGGAGCAAGAAGAGAAGATGGAAGCAGGTCAGAATAAAATAATAGAGCTTTCTCGCACAGTTGCCTCCTTGCAGGAATTCATCCAGGCTAACGTTGCTGTGGTGCCAAACCCTTCTCCAACCGCCCCCTTGCCCTCAGCGGTACCGTCGACACCAGCGGACAACACCACGCAACGGGAGGATGCTAGTGGCACCGACCATGATGGCTTCACCGTCGTGAATGGAGGAGCCAAGCCAGCCAGACAAGCGATTTATCCTGTTCATTGCTTCAACAGGTTTGCCATTCTGGAGGAGGAGGACGAGCAGGAGAGCACCTTCCTGGTGGGTGACTCCATGATTCGCCAGCAGGTCGTTGAGTTCTGCGGCAGAGTTCCTCGTCGAAGACGGAACTATTGCTATCCTGGTGCTGGGATCGACGACATAACTGCTGCTCTTGAGGAGATCTCCCCCCAGGCTACTAATGATTCACTGTTTGTTATTCACACAGGTACGAACGATGTCACCACGACCCGGTCTGAGGAACTCCTGGAGAAGTACCGTAGGCTCATCCAGCAGTATAAGACTAAATCCCCTAACATTTTGATTTCAGGAATTCTACCACGGACTTGGGCGGAGAGCGACTTTTTCAGTAAGGCCTTCAGCCTAAACAACCGCTTACAGACTCTTTGTAGGGAGCTTGACGTGGAGTTCCTAAACGCATGGGACAATTTCTGTGGACAAAATGAGCTCTTTCACAGGGACGGATTGCACCTTTCTCCCATCGGGGCAGCCAGACTCGGAAGGCTCCTCAACGAAGCAGTGCGTGTCATCCGAACAAAAAACGAGTCACGGCCACGTCCCTCCACCCCGCCCGTTTAAATAGACGCCGTGCATCACAACAAACCCGTAACCGTGATCCCGCAAGTACCACCACCTCTATTACCAGGCCTCTAGATAACTTAAAAATCCTTAGTTTTAATGCGCGTAGCCTAAGAAACAAATTTGATGAACTGAGATGTCTTGCTTTAACAGAAAATTTTGACATAATTGCTATAACCGAAACATTTATCGACACCACAAATATTGATTTAAGTTCCGAATACAACATAGATGGCTACAGACTCTTCAACAAAGATCGTGTAAACCGTAGAGGCGGTGGCGTCGCCCTTTATGTCAAAAGCTATTTGCAACCCACTGACAAAACACCGGGAAACAGTAACGTTGAACATTTGTGCGTGCGAGTAAACATTGCAAAAGTCAACTTAAATATATCTGTCACCTACAGACCTCCCGGGCAATCACTCGATGACGACCTTGAAATGTACAGCGTCTTAAGGCAGTCACTTAATAACAGCGACTCACTGATATTAGGAGACTTTAACCTCCTCCATATCGACTGGGCGACACTGTCAGGTACAGAAGGCGAGTCACATAGAATTATCGAATTTCTAGAAGAAAATTATCTAAGCCAAATGGTTTCTGAGCCAACTCGACAAAATAATATACTCGACCTTGTTATAACAACCCAAGATAACCTAGTCAGTAGTGTCACGGTAGGAGAACACCTCGGTTCTTGCGATCATAAATTAGTGCGCGTCGACATTAAAGCTCAATCATCAGTGACTGAAAATAAAGTAAAGGTGCCCAATTTCAAAAGAGCTAACTTCGTAGAAATCCGACAAAAACTAACAGAAATACAACTATCAGATGACGGCAACGTAGAGGAAGCCTGGCTAAGCCTTCAAAATCACTTACTCACTCAGCAGAACACATTCGTCCCCTTGTGCGAGAAGCGAATTAACACTAATAAAAGCCCACCGTGGTTTAATAGCGAAATTAAACAATCAGTCAATGAGAGAAAATTGTTTTACAGGTTAAAGAAAGAACAAAGCACGCCCGAAAACATTAGACTTTATAATGATGCCAGGCGACGAGTAAAAAGACTAGTAGGTCAGGCAAAGCGTAGATACGAAGAAAATATTGCAGCCAACTGTAAAAATAATCCGAAATCTTTCTTCAGTTACATAAACAACAGAAAGGCGATCAAAAGTGGTATTGGACCTTTAACAAACAGCGACGGTGCACTAGTGACTGACAGCCAACACATTGCAAACCTCTTAAACAATTACTTTTCCTCGGTGTTTAATACTAACAGTCTTCCTCTCGCTACCACCAACACCAGTACTATTGTAAATCTCGAGCATGCATTGCCTAATTTTGAAATAACAACCGATGAAGTCCTTAAAGCTCTCCATTCACTTAAAACAAATAAAAGTCCTGGACCTGACAAAGTATATCCAACTCTGCTGAAAGAAACAAAGAGCGAAATACTCTCCTCCCTCACAACCGTATTCAATATGTCCTTGCGACAAGGCATCGTCCCTTCAGATTGGAAAAAGGCTAACGTGACACCGATTTTCAAGAAAGGAGACAAAAAAGTACCAGGTAATTACAGGCCCATTAGTCTAACTTCGGTTGTAGGTAAGCTACTTGAGGGCATAATTAGAGACAAAATTGTGAATTACCTTGAAAGCCACTCATTGATTGGGGACTCACAACATGGCTTCCGAAACAAAAGATCCTGCCTATCAAACCTATTAACCTTTTATAACGACCTCTTCACTGTTTATGACGTAACCAAATCACTGGACGTAGTCTATCTTGATTTTCAGAAAGCGTTTGATAAAGTCCCGCATCATAAATTACTTTACAAATTAAAGCAAATAGGTATTGACGGTCAAGTAAACCAATGGATCGCGAATTGGTTGAGCAACAGACAACAAAGAGTAGTGATCGACGGATTTAACTCAGAGTGGGCGCCGGTCACTAGTGGCGTCCCTCAGGGCTCGGTCCTTGGCCCAGTGCTCTTCATTATTTACATCAACGACGTGGATGTTGGACTCAATAACCGCATTAGTAAATTTGCAGACGACACAAAGATTGGCAACTCGGTTCTCACTGACGAAGACAGGCAAAGCCTCCAAGAGGATTTGCACAAAATTTCAGCTTGGTCGGATAGATGGGAGATGCCCTTTAACGTAGACAAGTGCCAGGTCCTTCAAGTTGGAACGAGGAATAAGAAGTTCGAATACGAAATGCGCGGCGTTAAACTCAAAAGCGTTCAATGCGTCAAAGACTTGGGGGTCAAAATCGCGTCAAACCTCAAATTCTCACAGCAATGCATCGATGCAGCAAATAAAGCGAACAGAATGTTGGGCTTCATTAAAAGAAACTTTGTATTCAAGAATAAAGATGTAATACTCCCGCTCTACAACAGTTTAGTCAGACCCCACTTGGAATATGCGGTACAGTTTTGGTCTCCCCACCATGCAAAGGACATTGCTAAATTAGAAGGTGTTCAGCGTCGGGCAACGAAAATGATACCTTCCTTGCGCAACAAATCCTACGAAGAAAGGCTTTCTACCCTTAACATTTTCTCTTGAGAAACGTCGCCTCCGAGGAAAACTGATCGAATGTTTTAAAATACTTAATGGTTTCACGAATGTAGACAGATCAACATTGTTTATGATCGATGACACTTTGCGCACGAGGAACAATGGCGTAAAACTCAGATGTAGACAAGTAAATTCAGACTGCACCAAATTTTTCTTCACCAACGTTGTAGTGCGAGAATGGAATAAGCTTCCACCGTCAGTGGTCCAGTGTAACACGATTGACTCCTTCAAAAATAAGCTCGACCGTCACTTCCTTCAACTTAATATCAACTAGAGTAGAAATGCAACGTTTTGGAGTCTTCTGATTAATGTAAAATCACTTAGGTTTAAGGACAGACCACCAAGTCTGGACCATGGGGTCTGTGTGGTCTGATTTTCTATGTAAATCTATGTAAATCTCTCTCTCTCTCTCTCTCTCTCTCTCTCTCTCTCTCTCTCTCTCTCTCTCTCTCTCTCTCTCTCTCTCTCTCTCTCTCTCTCTCTCTCACCATGGCCCATAAAGAAGATGAATCCAGTGACCATGAGCACTGGGTGGTAGTTGAACTCTTTGGCAACGTCCTCTCGCCAGGCGAACCCTCCTCGGTAGTAGACGACCCAGAAGAGCACCAGACTCAGCACGCCAAACATGAGGATCTCTGCGAGGAACACCAGGAAGTAGAAGACCATTGACGACGTGGTGCTCATCTCGCCTCCGTAGCTCTCCCGATGTGACCGCCTGAAAGCAAAAACGTCCCATGAAGGAGATGGTGACACACACATACACTCACACGGCCTGAGGAAAGTGGTAGTACAATTAGGATTTAGCAGAGAAAATGCGGAAAGTATAAGAGCCCTGCAGAGTGTACTGGGTGCTAAGCAGGAGGAATTTGCCAAAGGAAAAGAGGCAAACTGTAATAGAAAATGATATTAATAAGGTAAAGGCAAGGACGAATGTAGGTGCTGCGTCTGATATAAAACTGCTCAAGACAGAAAACAAGCCATTGAAAACTAAAACTAAAAATTAAAAGGAAAGTTGGGCAGAGTGACGGAAGGGCTAAGTTACAGAAAGAGTTTATATTTAGAAGGTAAACATGAGCTTAAGGGTTGGAACTTTTTCAGAAAGAGGAGAAAGTGAAGCTCAGTAAAACTCTCAAGCAGCAGAGGCAGCAAGTTGAGGAAAAACGAGAGAAAGTGAAAAAAGAAGTCGTAGAAGTAGAGGAAATAAAAGACAACAATGCTCAACTTTAGGACACAGTGAACAAAAAGAGACGGTCCAACCAATCAGGAGAGTTAGAAAAAAAAATGAAAAAAAAAGTCTTTGAGAGAACATAATAAAGACAGGGCTGGATGACAATGAGGTTAAGAAGGAAATGGAAGTATTGTGCAGTCTCGGGATGTATGAGGAGTGAGGAGCGAGGCCATGAAGTCAAGTTTCAGTCACACGAAGAAAAAAAATATGAAGAGAACATGGAAGCTTGCAGGGAATGAGGGTTCAAGAAAGTAAGGATTAGGAGAGACACAAATGGAGAAGAAAGAGAAAACTGAAGAAGCTACTTAAAGAAGAAAAATGGAAAACCCAGAAGCAGAAGATAAGACTCTATTGGAAAGTGTTAGATCAAAGGTTGAGAAAGCGGCTTTTGAGGAGAGAAGAAACTTAACCAAGAGAGTAAACGGCGAAAGGAATGAGTTGAGAGCAGCATATGCGAATGTGGATGGATTCCTCTCAGACAAATTAAAGATGACTGAATTTTTAAAAGCAATTAAGCCTATTGTGTCTATTAGAAACAACAATAAAGGACACTACTTATAGATGTGGGGAAAATAAATTATGTTTATGGAGAAAAGATAAAAACAGAAATTTGGGAGAAGTGATAAGAACATAAGAACATAAGAACGCAGGAGTCTACAAGAGGCCGGTAGGCCTGTACTAGGCAGCTCCTTTGACCCTAAGCTCCCGTGTATCTAACCCCACCTAATATCGCTGTCCATGAATTGATCTAGTCTATTTTTGAATGTGACAATTGTATTGGCACTCACCACATGACTGCTAAGCCCATTCCACTCATCCACCACCCTGTTAGTAAACCAATTTTTGCCTATGTCCCTGTTGAATCTGAATTTATCCAGTTTAAACCCATTACTTCGTGTCCTACCCGGTTCTCTTACCAACAAAACCTTATGAATGTCTCCCTTATTAAAGCCCTTCATCCATTTATAAACCTCGATCATGTCTCCACGCACCCTTCGCCTTTCTAGAGAAGATCTTGGCAGTGGTGGAAATGAACATAACATAGGCATCAGCATTTTGAAGTATAAGAATCATAAGAGGAGACAAAGTAACAAGAAATTATTAACAAATGTATTCCACACTCTTCAGAGTCGAAAGTGACCCTACTGAAAAAGCGGGACTTTAAATGGAATATATTGCGGGACAGTGAAGGGGAAATACAAGAAGTAAAAAATCTAATTAAAAAAACACAAGCTACAAAAGTAGTTAACGAGTTTAGAAAAGCAGTCAGCATGAAAATATCGCTAGAAGATAGAGAGGCAACATTGCGGGGGGAAGTAGATGTGACAAAGAGCCTTTGATTCTATTCTGTCCATAATACTGTGTGTGCAGAACCCTCTCACACGTGAGATGCATACACCATACGAGGGCTGACAAAGCTTTCATTTTTTTTTTTCACTGCAAGTGAGGCAGCTTAAGGGATATATTTTTTTTTTAAAGAACAACATATAAGAAAAACTAACAAGAGGTCAGAAGAAGGGTCATTTTCGTAAAAAGAGGTGTCCTGATACTCCCCTCTTGAAAGAGCTCAAGTCGCAGGCAGGAGGAAATACAGACAGAGGGAGGTTGCTCCAGAGTTTACCGGCGGAAGGGATAAAACCCTGGGTTTACTGGCGGAGGGGATAAAATACTGATGATGTTCGATAACTGGACTCTTGCACAGGGAATTTGGAGAGTAGGGATGAGCACGAATAGAAAGGCGTGTGCAGCGGGGCCGCGGGAGGGAGGGAGGCATGCAGTTAGCAAGTTCAGAAGAGCGGGAAGGATGAAAATATTGAAAAAAAGATAGAAAGAGCTTCAACACTGCGACGGGATTTAAGAGGAAGGAGACTGTCAGTAAGAGGAGGGGAGTTTATAAGACGAAGAGCCATTGAGTCTGCTAAGTCAAGAGAGCTGTGTGTGTGTAATTCACCACGGCCTGATCACGTGTTGGACTCGTAATCGCCAGCAGGTACACTCCCGACGTGAGCAAGTGCTCTTTATCGTCGACCTCTGGGTACTGCCAGGACCTCACACACCACACACCCCATCCCCTTTGTTTAAGAGGGTACAGTAACCACTCCTAGCCAGTGGAAAGAATTCGGCCTGAGCGGGCACGAACCGTGAAGCCTGGCAGCACAGCGCTCTACCAGTTGCGCCACGGAGTCACGAGTGGTGGGTGTGTGTGTGTGTGTGTGTGTGTGTGTGTGTGTTTCACCACGGCCGGATCACGAGTTGGACTCGCAATCGCCAGCAAGTACCCTCCCGATTAGAGCAATTTGTGTGTGTGTGTGTGTGTGTGTGTAAGCTTTTCTCATAAGCAGAGAGAGAGAGAGAGAGAGAGAGAGAGAGAGGGGTGGGGGGGGGTTATGAGGTGGGGCTAATCAGGCACAAGCAAAATGGGCACACGTTCAGACCTAGAATACTCAGAATTATTTTTACACTATTGAGGCTGCGTCGAGAGAGAGAGAGAGAGAGAGAGAGAGAGAGAGAGAGAGAGAGAGAGAGAGAGCATTACATCCCTAGTACACTTTAATAAACAAAGGAAGCACTAAGTCATATATGGAATATAATACGTAGATAGGACAAGCGACTCATGGTCACTCAATACCCGCACCACAGACGACTATAATCAGATCATTGTTATTCTTTCCCGTAGTCTCCCTCAGCAACCCTTTACACATACACGGATAAAACAGACCACAGAAGAGAGAACCAGCGCTTTATTTGAAACCCAAAAACTCTATGGAAAGTACTTGTATTTCACTGAATAATACAGATATGTAAGAGCAGTATTATGACCTAATCTGAAAACAAGTTGATTGGTAAACATCGTGTGTGTGTGTGTGTGTGTGTGTGTGTGTGTGTGTGTGTGTGTGTGTGTGTGTGTCGGAGCATGGTCAGGGTCAAACCACTTAACCACAACCAGTCAATCCAAAGTGTTCATCACCCAACCCCCTCCGCACACCACCACACTCATCACCACTGACGCCAACACCTAGGATAGATAGACGTCTGGTTTTAAGCCGGACAATGCAGTTTTTGAGTGCTCTGTCCTCTGTGTAGTACCAATTTAAACCGAACATAAATGTCCCCTTATGGATGGTTTGATATAAATAATAACAATTACTGTAGGTCTACTAAACCAGCGGGAACAGAAGTCATAATAATCGTAAACGTGTTATTTTCATCGTTGGTTACCGCTGGCAATATACCGCAGCGCCGATGTAGGTCCGGTGCAGGGATGTTAAGATATAGCCCAAGATCGAAGTAAGTAAGGTTACTAAGGTCGACTGACAGGCTGCCCAAAATTCGTTCCACTCTGTGCATCCTCCCCGTCCTCTTCGCGACGTAACACAGGGTATAAAAACAGCAGAGCGAGCCGGCAACTCAGTGTTGCCACCTGCGGTACAACTGTACCAAAATGGTACATTTTGAAGCTAATGGTACTGTGGTCCTACATCCCAAAGTAAAGCCATTTTTGGTACAATTTGCATGGAAAGTTACAATTTTCCTTCTCAACGGTACAATTTGAAGTTTTGCTTGAAGAATATCCTAAAATGACAAAAAATATGAAATAATTTACTAAGAAAAAGCTAGAGTAAAAGAAAAAACATTATACTTTCTAAAACTTCAGCACAAGTATTAAGTGATTTTGAGCCTTGTATACGAGTGGCGTAATGGCAGTCGCGGTGTCCTGTTGAAACCAAAGTCACTTATACCAAGTCATAAGTGACTTTTATCGAAACAGCTGACGGAAGTGACCGTCACGTACGGTGTCATGGGAGCCTCGGGAATCGGGGACCGTGGGGACGAGACGGGGAGGGGGAGAAGGTAGGTAATAATAATGATTTTCAGCCATTTTTAATGTTAATGGGTTTGTCATATCAACACATTATGCCAAGTCTCCACTCTTTGTATTTTCACTGATGATAGGCAGTATGATGTTGTCCTGATGCTGGACTGCAAGTATTATTCGGAAGTTAGTGGGGCTGCCCCTGAGCCTTGTAAACTTAGAGACAGGCCACGGGGTCACTCACCATGATTATACATTGGCTTGCCCTTCAGCAGCACTATACAGGTCACAGGGCCGGTGGGAGCTGGCTGAGCTGGTGAGCTGGCTTATAAATACTGGTACCCTTTCTTTCATTCTGAAGGAGCACCCTCATTTTGCCCAGATTTTAACTTTTGGTGTAGTGTACCCCCTCCTGTCACACTCTGTACATTGTGTTGCTTACAGTACGTAATGTACTATTTTCATAATGCCCCTTGCCATCACTGGTGGCTGGCATTGAATATTCCTTATGGCCAATATATATATATATATATATATATATATATATATATATATATATATATATATATATATATATATATATATATATATATATATAAACTTTTTCTACTTTTGTATGCTTTGTACATTTTGAATTCTTATTTATTTTGGGAAATGGGCTGGCGCCTGGCTGTAACGGGCTTGTCGGGGGGCGTTTAAAGGGTGTTGATTAAGACTTCAGCTTCCTTAAGGCGAATTATATTCCCATCTCCTTTATTTATTTTTATATAACATTAAACCTACAACTCATTAATATCAACTAAATTGAAGTAAACAATGGCCCTTGTCGCATTGATTACCAAGGATTTGTCCGTATATTACCTTATCAACCATCATATTTTCATTAAATAGAAAGTGGTACATTTTGTGGTACACTTTTAAAATTTAGTGGTACGAATGGTACTTTTTCAGTGCAACATGCAGTACATTTTTTATTTCGAGGTGGCAACAGTGCGGGAACTCCATCAGTCACATTCACACTCAAACCGCGATGTTCTCCGCCCGCTGCCTTTTAACTACTCCCGCTCCTTCCTTCCTTCAAAGATTTATCCCCTAGTATCACTAGGGGAAACGGGCAAAAATTCTCCCTCCCTGCGCGGGGGAGCACGGGCTTAGCCTAATGGCGGCCCGTAGCAGGATGCCGACAGACCGACTCTATCGGCGATCAAAATCTAGCCGACCGAGTCGGTCCGTCGACAAGGACTGGCGTGTCTCTGCTCTCTCGCTCCCGCAACATTCTCTCTCTCTCTCTCTCTCTCTCTCTCTCTCTCTCTCTCTCTCTCTCTCTCTCTCTCTCTCTCTCTCTGTGTGTGTCTGTGTGTGTGTGTGTACAGAGAGAGAGAGAGAGAGAGAGAGAGAGAGAGAGAGAGAGAGAGAGAATTTGGCGGGAGGGAGCGGTGTCGCAGCGCGCAGTGCAGTGCAGTTTGAGTGTTGGTGTACTGTACATGGGTGGAAGGGTATTTTTAGGAGTATATTTATTTATATTCCTGTTATTATCATTTATTTATGCACACTAATTGTAATAGAAAATACATTAATATTGATAACAATATTGGTATTAATAATGAAAATGGTAATAATAATGAAAATTAATAACAGTAATGATATTAATACAAATAATGCTATTATTACTGGTGTTTACCTATTAATATTGATAATATTAATACTATTGATATTATTGGCACTATTACCATTTTTTATTTATATTAATACTATAAGTCGTAGTAATGCTATGATAATTATTATCATTATTATTTGCTAATAGTTTTCTTTAGGATGATGATGATTTTCATTATTATTATTATTATTATTATTATTATTATTATTATTATTATTATTATTATTATTATTATTATTAATTATCATTATCATTGTGATGAATATTTTGTTTCAGTTTTGTTACAATTATTATTACTATTGGCTGATTATATTTTTTTTATTTTGTATGATTATAAGAATTATGCTATTACTACTGTGCCTACTACAACTGCTACCATAACTACTATTACTATAATAGTACTACTGTTGCTGATGCTGCCATTACAGCTGCTCCTACTAATAATGATAATAATAACAAAAAATCTGAAGTAATATGGTAAGAGTATGTATAATAATAAAGTAGAAAGCACAAAATGCATTATTATCTATTCACTTATTCTTATTCAATTTACTCATTTTACTTGGTCAGTCTTGTTCTCATCGCAAATATCCAACAGTCATAATTATTTACCCACTCATTCTGTGTGTGTGTGTGTGTGTGTGTGTGTGTGTGTGTGTGTGTGTGTGTGTGTGTGTGTGAGAGAGAGAGAGAGAGAGAGAGAGAGAGACTTCTTCCTTTAAAAATAACCTAGTTACCGCTGAATTGTGAAAGAGAATGGGAGAGGAACCGCGCGTGAGCGAATGAGAGATCCCTTCTTGTGACGTCAATGTCGTCATGCGCGTCGGTCGACCTTACTTATTTCGATCATGTTATAGCCCCCATTGTCGCACCGAGCCACCAAAATTATCGTATTTTGAAGTATATTATCGTACATTCACACTAGAAATCTAAAACCGTTATTATTTCATTTGAATTTATTGTTCTTATGTCTGCTGTTGCCATAATATGAGTTTATTTTTCCCCGTTCACTTATGCCAACAGGAGTACATGGCTGGGCCTGCTGTTTGTACACTATGAGGGGTAGCGATGCTGTATCTAGGTATACTATGTATACCTTGATATAGCAGTATATGTCCATAAATATTAGGGTTGCACCGATAAGCAATTTGGCCGATTACCGATTAATCGTTAACCAATAATCGGCCGATACCGATTAATCGGCTGATTATTTATAAATTGTAAATGTGATTAATCTTCTTTAATTACTGGACACTGGTCACACAAAGTTAAAGACATACCGTAACGCTCATATTTACAACTTTGTTTACTGCCCAACTGTCATCTCCTGTATGGAGAACACATAATTCTACTAATTTATTACTTATAATTTAGCCTTGCTTTGTGGAAACATCCTGGTTTTAATATGTTAGAATTTGCCAGTTTTCTCGTTCTTGTGGTGATCCAAGATGCTACTAGAAATTGTAGTGTACAGAAAGTTTATCAATCTCTCAAGTCTTCTACTAATTTACTGTCGTATGCACGGCAGGCATGGTGAAGGATATTACCCAATTAATGTTTTTACATTACAATTTAAGAGTGTTTAACTTAAAGTACTGAGTAAAATCACTTGTCTAATTCCATACTTTTCATGATATATTACAATAACTTGTTTCCTTATGCACGGCAGGCATGGTGAAGGATATTACCCAATTAGTGTTTTTACATTACAATTTAAGTGTTTAATTTAAAGTACTGAGTAAAATCACTTGTCTAGTTCCATACTTTTCATGATATATTACAATAACTTGTTTCCTTATGCACGGCAGGCATGGTGAAGGATATTACTCAACTACTGTACTAAGCTAGTTGAAAAAGGTATATAATTTTTCTTGGGTGTAATATATAGTAATATGTTGATTTTTTTTCTAGTTTCAAAGTTGAAGCAAATACCGGTACTTCAGTTCATATCATAATTTTGTATATCAATTTTAATTACCTAGTATACATTTGCATAGGGACTTGTTTGAAATAAATGGTGTGGAAAGGTATCAGAGTTTTGGTAACATCACCATCCTTACATTAACATTATTAATATTGTGTTCTTATGTACATTGTATTATAAAAGAGAAAAACAAAAACAATCGGCCCCGATTAATCGGTCAAAAGGCCGATTACCAATTAATCGGCAAAGTGGCCGATTAGGCCAATTACCTATTACTTACCGATTAATCGGTGCAACCCTAATAAATATACATAGATATACATTGATATACACAGTACATTTTTTGTTTTGTTTCAGTGTAAGATTTTTCTTGATGTATTCTTTATATGCCTTCGGGTGAAATAGAATTGTTATTATTATTATTATTATTATTATTATTATTATTATTATTATTATAGCGTTAAAGGAAACATATGAAATATAAGTGAAAGAAAACTCGTCCTTCTGCTTCCCTGCACTAAGAGTCAAGATTTGCCAGTGACAGCGTCTCTCTCTCTCTCTCTCTCTCTCTCTCTCTCTCTCTCTCTCTCTCTCTCTCTCTCTTGTAAGGTGCTTGAACGCATCCTTCTTCCCCGACTCATGCATCGCCTAAAAGATAAGCTCTCTCCTAGTCTGCATGGCTTCCTTCCACAACGAAGTACCCATCACTGCCTCGTAGAACTCTACACCCGCCTCTCCCCAACCAGCGTAGTTGCCTTCCTTGATGTCAAAAGTGCCTTCGACAAAGCCAACAAGGACATTATTCTTGACCAGCTGGTGGACTTCGGTGTTAAAGAAAGCCTTCTGAAGTGGATAAGGGGTTATCTCTGTACCAGAACCTCACGTGTCTTTTATAGGGGAGCATGCAGCTCCAGCGAACGATTTGAGCTTGGCACCCCACAGGGTGGTGTTCGAAGCCCTCTTCTCTTCAATGTCCTGATGCACCGTCTACTCGCTCTTCTTCCTGCCATCCTCGGAACTACAGTCACCTGTTACGCGGACATCTGCATTCATTCGACTTCACCTCATGATCTTCAGCTATTTCTTCACGATTTCTATGTGTCTACTACCGCCCGTGGGCCCATCATCTCCCCGGAAAAAAACAGGATCTTCTCCCGCAACCTCAGAGCACTGCCAGCGTTCACCATGGGTGGGAATGCCATCCCTCACTGCACGCAGTTCACATACCTGGGCGCACCAGTCCGGATCACCCCAGCCATACCCGCTCGCCAACGGATCCATCCCATCGTGAAGGACCTCCTTGACCGTTTGCAGCCCCGCTTCTCCCCTATCAAGTGGCTTGCCACCAATGCCACAGATGTCTCCATTCCGGTTCTGAGGACTCTTTACATCCTGTTCCTTCAGTCAGTCGTTGATTATCTGTCCCCTGCACTAAGTCATCTGCCCAGAAAAGCACTAGGACCACTTGAGGTATTCCAGAATCGAGTCATGAGGTTTACACTGGGGTGTCCTCTCTCCACTCGCATAGTCAACAAGCAGACGGAACTTGACGTGCCTCAACTTGTAGATAGAATTTATGCCAATGTGACATATTTATCGGTCAAGTGTCTCCGCTCTCCCCACCTTGCTCCGCACTTCTCTGCAGTCATCAGAACATCGCTCGACCCTGACGCACCCAAACTCCAACTTCGACCAGGTGGCCGCAACCTCGTCAATACTGTGTGACAACATTCGTGATCTGGCCATTAACGTCCCTGAGGAGGCAGCTGTTCCTGGCTTACCACCATATCGGGTCCCCCTTCCCGTTGTCACACACCGACCTCCAAAGACTCCCCTCTCCTCCTGCAGAAGCAATTGGCTCTGGAGACCATCGCCACTGTGTCCACATCAGTCCCCGCCGTCCATCACATCTACGTTGACGGTTCAGTGCAGGCACACGGGAGTGCAGCATGTGCCATGTTCTCCCCCACCATGGAACCGCTTGTAGTGGATGAGTGGCTCGGCCGCAGGGTACCCAACTCATCGAGCTCCACCTTCTGTGAACTTCACGGCATCCTGGATGCAGTAACTCTCCTTGCTCGACGAAGAGTGAATGGGGTTATGATCTGTGACTCCCAGTCTGCTCTCCATGCCCTCTCCTCGCCCAGGGCCAGCTGTGGCCGTGTTGTGCAGGACGTCCTGCATCAACTAGCCATTGCCCGCGATTCCTCTCTTGTCATGTCCTTCATGTGGACGCCCTCCCACATCGGGCTTGCTGGTAATAACACGGTGGATCGTCTTGCCAAGGCGGCCTGTACAATGGACTTGCATGATGCGGATGCTGTACCCTTCCTCCGGTGCCTACGACACAGCATATACTCAACTGCTCTCTCCAAGACAGTGCGTCGCAGGGACGCAGAACGGGCCAACAGTGGGTCCATCCAGCACCACAACAACATGCTCCAGTGTCGTCACAAGTACCGCCGACACGGCCTCATGGTTTAGAGGCACAATGTTGTGAGTGAGCGGCTCAGGCTCGGATACCGGCCAGTGTGGCAGGTCTCTCAAGAAGACGATGTGCCGCACTATTCCTCCTGCAAACGAGCAACCGAACGCCAACACCCTTGAACACTATTGCCTCCAGTGCCCAACATTAACAAACTTACTTCCACACAGACAAACCCTACTCCAAAATTGTAAATACTTACTCACTACAGACAATTTAAACACCATTCTTGTCAGACATCCACATTTTGGTGGCTGTTGATTGTGAATATTTTGTTCATTGTCTATATTTTGCTTACGTGTGTGTGTGTGTGTGTGTGTGTGTGTGTGTGTGTGTGTGTGTGTGTGGATGGGTATTGTACGTATATGTACGTATGTATTCCAAAGTTGTTTTCAACGTGCCCTGCGAGTCACAAAAATGTAACTAATTGGCTGCACAACTGTCACTAGGTCTGTCGCCCTTGGGAGTAATAAGTTTACTAAATAATAATCTCTCTCTCTCTCTCTCTCTCTCTCTCTCTCTCTCTCTCTCTCTCTCTCTCTCTCGGCGAAGTAGAATAATTATTTAACATATCTCTTGGGTGACACCACTCTTCATCTCGTCCAGCACACACACACACACACACACACACACACACACACACACACATACATGCCACAGGACACAGACACAAGAGCAGTGCACAAGCCGTGACCACCAGGGCCTAACAAATATATGGCTACCTATCCGTGACTACTCTTCTGACTGTTCCGCCGGATGTAGAGATGGGACCCGCCCTCGCACACCCACTCCACCCCACTCCCTTCTTCATGTAGTAGTAGTAATGGTAGTAGTAGTAGTAGTAGCAGTAGTAGTAGTAGTAGTAGGAGGAGGAGGAGGAGGAGGTGTTTGGAATGGTAGAAAGTGTGATAGGGGGGGAGGGGTCGATTTCGGGAGGGGAGAAAAAGGCAGGGCTGGGAGGGGTCTTGAGGTATGGTTTAGGGTGGGGGATGAGGTTCACGGTTAGGGGTTGGGACTGGGGTGGGGTAAGAAAGGTGATATTTGAGGGATGACATGGTGCAGTGATTAGCGTGCCTAGCTATACGAATCTGCGGGTCCGGGGTCGAATCCCTGCCCGGTAGTCGGTGTGTAACTTATCATGTTGTTCATTCCCCTTTTTCGGATCCGTCACTATCACGACAGAGAGAGAGAGAGAGAGAGAGAGAGAGAGAGAGAATTCCTCCACGTCATGCCCGTCCTCCCTGGCCCGATCTCCCTTGCCCCCACTCCCCCAAGCCCATCCTTTCTCCCTTTAACTTCAGCACACACACACACACACACACACACACACACACACGAAAAAGAGAGTGGCCTGAGCTGAGTCGCCTATCACACACAACCGTCTCAATAGTACCGCTGTTGGTGTACCCTCACACTCTCCTCCGAGCGACCTTGAGCGAGCAGTCAGACAACACAAGGGACAAACGCGTTGCCAAGGTTGCAGCTTCTCCCTGTCGATTGGGCTGGCTATTCCTGCTGATGTTGCAAGGGAAATATTTTAAGATGGCGGGTTGCGGATTTTGAGTATCATTACTTAATGGCTTTTGCATTTTGAGATATAATGCTTACAATTTATCTATGCAGTGTCAAATTCGAAGGAGATAGACATGCTGAAAATAACATTGCTTTTACGGTGGGCTATCACTATACATGATATTATCTAACCTCTTCTCAAAAGTATTTTATTTGCACTCACAATATGAATGCGAAGCCTGTTCTAATCATCCACCACTCTATTGGCAAACCAGTTCTTGGAACTATCTTTATTGAATTAGAATTTATCCAACTTAAACCCATTGTTACGTGTCCTACCCGGCTCTCTAACAACCAAAATCTTGTTAACAAGATTGAACCTATCTAGGGTTAAAGCCCTTCAAACATTCGTATACTTCCATCATCTCTTCGTACAAATTGCCTTTTTAGAGAATGTAAATTTAAGCGATTAAAACTATCTTCATAAGGCAAGACGGTCGATGCGATTTTCAAAGGAGTTGATGGCTTCTGCACTTACTACTTCTAAAGGAAGGTTGTACCAAAGGCGAATGACTCGGTTTAAGAAGGAACTCTGACAGTCATTGTTTGTATTACATCGCCTCGTTTGAAGAGATAGACCGTTGATGATAATACGTGAGTTGGTTTGTAAATAAAATAAAAAAGTGATCGTTGTTAGACACAAAAGATTTTTTCTCTCTCTCTCTCTCTCTCTCTCTCTCTCTCTCTCTCTCTCTCTCTCTCTCTCTCTCTCTCTCTCTCTCTCAGACCCTGAATAAGTACAGTGGATCAGTAATAGTAGTAGTGGAAGCAGGGGAGTGGTGGTAGCCTTGATATCACCGGCAGGCCCCTTAATTATTAAGATAAAGGAACACCCTCTTGTTTTCCCGCCCCTTGGCACATCCGATCACAGGAAGAGAGAGTGCAGCTGTGATAACGAGCGACACACACACACACACACACACACACACACACACACACACACACACACACACACACACACACACTGCCCAGTCTACAGGTAAGCCTGGCCCCTCTCCAACTCCGGCTCATGTCACTGGTAGATGCTGGGAAAGAATGAATTTTACTGGTCGGCGGGCGTCGGCAAACTTCACTTGCGCTTTGTGAACGAGAATATTCACAATTTATCCGGTAGAAAATGGTTCAGCTAATCAAGTGCTGGTAACTAGAAGAAAAAAAAATTTCGCTGTGAAGTATTACTATCCAAAGACCTAAGTTTCTAATGATGACTTTTGACACACAACGCTACCTAACAATATACGCACTGATTGTGTGTGGGGTGGTGGTTGGGGGGGAGTATGTATGTATGTGTGTGTGTGTGTGTGTGTGTGTGTGTGTGTGTGTGTGTGTGTGTTTCACTAAAGAAATGATTACGTGCTGGACTCGTGATTTCCAGACAGTACCCTCCCGGAGAGCTTGGAGTTCATTAGCCCATCTTACTCGGCTGGAGCCTCACACACCACGTACCCCCATCACCTTTGTTCAAGACGAGAGGGTAACCGGTTGGCCGGTTAAATACAGTATCGACCCAATCACGGAAACAGAGTGTGTGTGCTTGTGTGTGCAATTCGCCATGGTCTGGCCACACGAGTCTCGCGATCGCCACCGGTACCCTATAATACCCAAATGGGCTTCCTCACGAGTGACAGATCTCTGGCTACGGCTAAAACTTCACACCAACACACACCCGGGAGGCGGGACACAACCCCGGACAGATACCCGTTATCCATTTATGCTGGTTAGACAGAGGGCAAGGATTAAAGGAGACTGGCCATCCGACTCCACTCTCCTGAGAATCGAACCCGGGACTTCTCGGTTGTGAGGCGAACGGGCTAACCACTGCACTACAGAGATCCTTGTGTTCACCACGGCCTGATCACAAACTGGACTCGTCATCGCTAGCAAATACCCTCCCGACAAGAGCAAATCATTCTAGTCGACCTCTGGGTATTGCCTGGACCTCACACACCACACAGACCATCCCCCTTGTTCAAGGGGGGACAGTAACTACTTGTCAGCGGAAAATTCCGGCCTGAGTGGGGGGCTCGAACGGTTGAACTTCCGCCAGTCAGGCCGCGAAGCCTAGCAGCGCAGAGTTTTGACCACTGAGCTACGGAGCAGTGTGTGTGTGTGTGTGTGTGTGTGTGTGTGTGTGTGTGTGTGTGTGTGTGTGTGTGTGTGTGTGTGTGTTGGGGGGGGGCACAGGGGCTAATGAAATTCATATAGTAAACATTCGATGCATGATTCTCTCTCTCTCTCTCTCTCTCTCTCTCTCTCTCTCTCTCTCTCTCTCTCTCTCTCTCTCTCTCTCTCTCAAACACACACACACACACACACACACACACACATACACACACAACCCATCTCTCAGTGCACTTATCCCCCTCAAGATCAACAAACTCTTCCTTTCTCCCCACTGGGCCCACCCCAGCCCGTCTTTCATATGCCACCCTGCCCCACCACACACACACCTGCACTGGGTCACCTCCTACTCATCTGCTCCACCTCATTCACAGGATGGCAAATTGCAACTTACCTTTCGAACTTCTCTGTTTTGCTTTGCTTTGCGCAGTTGTCTTTGAATCGGCAGAGTCAGTACGCGTCAGCACCTACTCCAAACGCACCCTTGCATGTGAGAGAACCGCTATATACTGCCTGTCTCTCTCCTTTGCAAGTTTTCCTTCAAGTGTAAACAGGACGTAAAGCATGCGATGTTACTGAGGTTGCTGCTGCTGCCTCCGCTTTCTATATGCTGGTGACCCCGATACGGCGGCGTGCGCGTGGTGTGTCAAACCTCCGTGTCAAAGAGAGATGGATGGAGGAAATAACGGAGGGCGTTTTGAGGAGGTGCGGGAAAGCATTACACCAGATAGATAAAGTAAGTGAAAACATGGGGGTCTGCGTGAGCCATACCATGAGATGATGAGAGATGTATGGAAGAAGACAATGAGTGTACATGAAATGGAAGAGAGGAATCAGAGTACATGGAAGATAATTGCAGTCAGCCGAAGCAAAGAAAGACACGGCAGCAATTATTTGTGTCACGTCTCCGTGTCATACACACAAATATAGACGGATGGATGGAAGTAAGGTAAGGATGATTTGTGTGTGTGTGTGTGTATGAGAGAGAGAGAGAGAGAGAGAGAGAGAGAGAGAGAGAGAGAGAGAGAGAGAGAGAGGAAAGGAGGTGAATTACAGTATGCAGGAGGAAAGAAAAGAAAATGTAGCGAATTAAAAAGAACAAGAGATACACTTGGGCGGGCCAGCGTATAGGTCATGCCTCGGTGTCAACTGCCAATACTAAAAACATAGATATATACAGATGGAAGAAGGGGAGGAGGAGTTAAAAGTACAGTTAACAGAAGAATGATAGTTGCAGTTAAGTAAAAAGACTGTATTCAATGTGTAAAATCTTCGCGTCGCATTCAGACAGGAGGATGATAGAGGTAAGGTGCGAGGGGTTTGAACCTAGACCAGCCTCTCTGATCTCATTAAGAGAGGGTGGGCTTTCGTCACAGGGTAAATCAGTATTCGCCATTTAAATCACAGCAGCGGGAAGTTACTACCTACTCGGAGGGTCCGCCCGGAATTCGAACCCAAGACTTCTAGGGTGTGACGCGAGCCCGAGCGAGCACTACGGAGATCTGTGTGTGTGTGTGTGTGTGTGTGTGTGTGTGTGTGTGTGTGTGTTTTGAGTTCTGGAGACCCAACCCCCAGTACTTAAACAATACCTTCTTTGTGTCGCCACTTTATCACTCGTGAGTATATGCGTAGAGCTGATAACAGATGGATAATCAAAGTAACTGTGTGGCAACCTAGGAACTGTAGACACAGAATCAGGTGGAGAGATTAAACAACTTTTACATCAGTAGGATGGAATACACTAATACCCCCCCTTCCTCCCGCGGCCCCGTTGCACATGACTGTCTGCTCCTGCTAATCCCTATTTTACCCAAATCTTTTATGCAAGAGTTAACCAGTATCTTCATTCTTTTATCACTTCCGCCGGTAAACTCTGGAACAGCCTTCCTTCATCTGTATTTCCTCCTGCCTACGACTTGAACTCATTCATGAGGAGAGTATCTGAACACCTCTCCTCTCGAAATTGATCTCTCTTTCGGCCACTCCTCTGAACTTTTTTATATATAGGAGCAGTGATTAGCGTGCTTTTTTTAATATAGTTTTCTTTTTTTGCCCTTGAGCTGTTTTCCTTGCTGTAAAAAAACACAACCCCTCTGGAACAGCCTTCCTTCATCTGTATTTCCTCCTTGCCTACAACTTGAACGCATTCATGAGGAGTGTATCAGGATACTTCTTTACGCAAAGTTGACATCTTCTGGCCTCTCGTTCTCTTTTCTTTTGTTCGAAGCAGCTTCTAGCGGGCTTTTTTGCCGTTATGTTTTGCTTTTTTTTCCTCGTTCTGCCTCCTATGCTATAAAAAGGTGGAAAAAGGTGGGCTAGGCCTTTGTACTGCAGTGGAATAACCAAACAAAAATGTCAGCTAGGTTAGATGTGCCCTGTGATTAGCGACTCCATGGTTTAGCGAAAATCCATCCCCTTTCCCGCCCGCCGTCAAAGCATGACACACACACACACACACACACACACACACACACACACACACACACACATAACCCAATCCTTAGAGCCACACACAAACTGATGGTGACTTTATCTCTCAGCACGTCCTGAGAACCTGTGATGCTCCGTTCCCGTATCACTGAAAATAAGCCCACGCCAGCCCAGCAACCAAAAATAAGGCTTCACATTTCCAAATATCCGCCAATCACATGCAGCCAAGTTGAACAGGAGGCATGACATACTTGTGAATTGGCCAGTGACAATTATTATGCATGGGGAAGGAGGAGGAGCTCGCAAGCCTAACAAAGCGCTAATGGAACGATGCAGACCATGATATCAGTTTGCAGAGTAATTCATCAACTAATTTAGTGTAGGGGTCTGGTACGAGGCTATCCAGTTACCCTTAAACATTGAGATGTGACAGTGCTCTCTCTCTCTCTCTCTCTCTCTCTCTCTCTCTCTCTCTCTCTCTCTCTCTCTCTCTCTCTCTCTCTCTGTATTTTCTTCCTTATACCTATCTTGTTCTTTATTTTAAGTCTTGTTTTCCTCTTTTTGCTGTTCTTTTCTTGTTTTTCCTCTCCTTCCTAAATATTTTCTTCTCGTTCTTCTTCTTCCTACATGTTCTCTTCCTCTTATTATTCTCCTCCTTCTCCCTCAGCAGTCCGACTTATTATGGGAAAACAAACTTTCATGGTGCTACCTTCGGACATATCAATAAGCGGTGGCTGAACGGATAGCAAGACGGCCCCGCCGTCAGGAGGACGCGAGTTCAATCCCCGACCGGTGCCACAAAGCTGGGATTTTTCAGCCGCCGCCGAGTGGCTTAAAACTACCCACATGCTGTCCAGAAGACCACCTATCAACCCGGACTCTAGATTCTAGGATTAAAGATGAGCTCCGGGAGGGCAGCATGACCCAATGCAAGATGGCGCCACTATAAACACTCGCCTGCGCCAGAACGGGCTGGGCCGATCATCAGGACCCACCGGGAAGAAGCCTTGGACCGACCATCAGGATCCACCGGGAAGAAGCCTACCGGCGCAATAGGCCACGACGTAAAAGAAGAAAAAAAAAGTTGTATACAATCACACCGTGTATTGCCAAGGGGGTGGGATGGCAGGTTCCTCCCTTCTCCTTTGTTGCGTAACTTTGCAACAATATCAGTCCGTATTCATAAACGTTTCGGCGCCTCAGTTCGCCTGTTGGAAAAGCTTCTCGTGGAAGTTGCTGGGGTTTTCATGGACTGTTTTGTGACCCTAGTGATAGATTTGTTCGACTTCTGCGCCTTGAACTAGAAAATTACCCATGAAAAACAGGTAAGTCTTCTCCGTGGCCTTGGGAAGTAGTCGTATTGAGATCCCGAAAAGATTAAAAATATGGACCAATAAGCCGCCAACCAGTCACCAACACCAGCTTCCACACCTCGGTGCGCTGAATGGCTGGAGAGGTGCAGGGTCGGGAGTGGAGAGCACCTGCCCTCCATGTAGCCCCAGGTGATAGAAGATGGGCACGGCCTTGGCGGTGTAGCGGGTCTCATTACGAACGTCTGAGTGTGTGTCAGTGACGGCGGCTTGGATTTGGCAGTCACGGTAGATTTTATTATTATTATTATTATTATTATTATTATTATTATTATTATTACTACTGTTATTATAATTGTTATGAACACACTTGGCCGTTTTTTCTTTCCTGCTGTCTCTGTTCTTGCTCTATTTGTTCCTGTTATTTTCCTCTTCCTTTTCTATTGATTTTTTTGTTATCTTTTCTATTCATCTTCGTCTTCCTCTTTCTATTGCGGTTAGACATAGCAGTGGATTTATTAACAGTTCCTCGACAGCGAGTCAATAAGGCGTAGATACTGCTTTTTTTTTAATAAGTTTCCGGTCATTGTTCACAGGGCCTCGAAATATTTGGAAAAGTTAAAAATCGTGAGACATTTTCACATAAGCATGGGAGTGAACATCGACTATGTTCCCGCGAAATGTAAGCAAACATTTTACACCGCATATCGGAGGAGTTTCACTAAGTTTGGACAAACCACCAAGTGTGGACCACAGGGTTACTATGATCTGAATATCTACCGGACGTAAATTTATGTAAACTCTCTCTCTCTCTCTCTCTCTCTCTCTCTCTCTCTCTCTCTCTCTCTCTCTCTCTCTCTCTCTCTCTCTCTCTCTCTGTGTGTGTGTGTGTGTGTGTGTGTGTGTGTGTGTGTGTGTGTGTCTCTCTCTCTCTCTCTCTCTCTCTCTCTCTCTCTCTCTCTCTCTCTCTCTCTCTCTCTCTCTCTCTGTGGGTGGGAGATACTAATCCTTCCATAAAATTGCGTTCGTTTCCTAAACTTAAGTCTATAAATGAAGTGTTTCACGAGGTTCCTTTCTATCTACCATTCATTCATTAGGGAACTTACACGAACTGCTTTTTCTGTCCACTCCTACGCCGGAAAGTTGGGGAGGTAGCTGATGCAAGAAAAAGAAAAGGTCAGAGATGAAGGAGCGAGGTAAGCAGAAGGGAGAGGCTAAGAGGGGGAGAGGACATTATAATCATATGTATATATTTATGAGAGAGAGAGAGAGAGAGAGAGAGAGAGAGAGAGAGAGAGAGAGAGAGAGAGAGAGAGAGAGAGAGAGAGAGATTAACATAGATATTTGGAACAAACAGACCATATGGATATGGTTCAGACTAGGTGGTCTGGCCTTAAAACTATAGGTAATACCATAATACATCAAATGTCCTAACGGCCAACAGGACTGATTTATGCCTTTGTGTATCTTAAGCTGGAGGAGATGGAGGTGGATTGTTTTTAAATTAGTCATCTGTGTTGCACTCGGCCAAAGAAGGTGGGAGTTTATTCTATTCTCGTTGGTGAAGAAATATTCGGTGGTTTGAATTTGTTTACACTCTAAGTTTTCTGCAAATATCTCTTGTTTATTCTATTCTAGTTGGTGAAGAAATATTCGGTGGTCTGAATTTGTTTACACTCAAGTTTTCTGCAAATATCTCTTGTTCGAGACGTGTCATCGATCATAACCAATTATAAATTCTCCACATTCGTAAGGCCATTCAGTATTTTGGAACATTCAATGAAATTTCCTAGGAGGCGACGTTTCTGAAGTAAGAGCATGTTTAGAGACACTCATCGCTAGGATTACTGCGCTAGGATGAGAGCATCTTCCTTGCCATAACCAGAGCACTTTCTCTTTTAGCAATGTCCTTCGCATGGTGGGGAGATCAGAAATGCACTGAACATTCCAATTGGAGTTTGACTGAACTATTAATTAGTGGTATATAATAAATTTGTTCTTCAATGAGAACGAACGGAATTTTAGGCTTGACACTATTTTGACACCCTGATCCAAAACATACTCTACGCTTCTGAGTTTCACACCACATGCACATTTTTAAATCGATCCTCATAGTTTTTGTTCTAACTTGAAGAACCTGGAACTTCTTTATATTGACAAGCATCTCCTATCAATCAGACCAAGCTGAACTTAAAAACAAATTTTCTTGGAAGCTTTCCGTCTTGGTCTGTTTGGACCGAGTTGGCAATCTCCGTGTTGTCAACAAATTTAGTAATGAATTTATTGCTTCCATAATCCACATCATTGATGGACATTCTGAACACAAAGAGGAGAGAGAGAGAGAGAGAGAGAGAGAGAGAGAGAGAGAGAGAGAGAGAGAGAGAGATAACGGGTTCTTCGCACACAAGGCCACTATACTCCAGCCCTCCCTCCCTACTCCCCAACTCCACCCTTCCTTAACTTTTCCTTTCGATTCCTTTATTTTTTTCCTCCCTGTCTCTCGTTTCCTCACCTCTCTGACCTCCACCTTGCATTAACACTTCTCCATTATTCTCTCCCTCTTTCATTCCTGCCTTCCTCTTCCTTTCCTCCCATTCTTCCGCCTCTTATCTTTCCTCCCTCTCCCCTTCCCACCCTTCCGCAATTCCTCTCTCTCTCTCTCTCTCTCTCTCTCTCTCTCTCTCTCTCTCTCTCTCTCTCTCTCTCTCTCTCTCTCTCTCTCCTCTTGACTCCCTCTTTCTCTGCTACACTCCTTTCTTCCTTTCCCCTTCTGGGCCAGTACCCCGTCGGAAGAACCAAAGCCACTAATGACCGTTTTGCACACAGTACGCAGTATGGTTCCCATTGAGGGGACGATCCGCCTGTTTTTATAAATAGCCCTAGGGTCTTGATTTCGATCTATATTATGAGGAATGATACCCTGATCATCATACCACAAAAATCGAATGAATTATGCATTTTACTTTTTTATTTTTTTCTTGTTTGAAAAAATGAAATAGATTTCCTGTCATTTGTGCACCGTTCTTCTTGTCCTTTACACACAAAATACTTTATAACCGTCTTCACAAAGTCATTAAACAAAATTGTTAATTTTATTTAATTTAGTCGCAAAAAAATATGAGAAAATTTGCAGTCTAGAATGTATTTTACTGTATTATGCAATAAAGAAATGAAATTTATATTTTTTTAACCACTTTGTTCTATAACATGTCTAGCTCCTAACCCTAATGTTTTATAGCAGTCGCGCTAAACCTAATGGAGGAGATCCGTTTTATGTGTGTATTACTCCTAGTTTTGAGAAAACGGTGATTAAAGATTTTTTTTTCCATTTTCGTGTCATAGTGCAATCAAAAACAGTATAATGTCCCAGACCTGTTATTGTTTGATTCCTCAGGGTTCATTAATCACATATCAATGCATTTATCTAATGATGGGACTCCTGGCTCCCCCTTTCAAAGGTATTAACCACTCTAAGCCGAGGGTATCGCGACGCGCCAAGTCATTCATTGTTGCCAGGTTTGATCTTCCAAACTCGCCTGGTTTATACTCATTGCTTACAGTGTCATCTGCTTTTCTTTTTCTTTTGCCTTTGGTTGGAGTGGTAGTTCTTCTTTGCTTTCCGCGTTTCAACCCTTTTCTATATTGATGTTTGTTCCCAACATGCTTGTAAGTGGATGACACTTGTCATGGCCAAAATTGTGTTCTATCACTGTCACTTGGGTGGCAATTTCACTCTAAAGTGTTCTGCTTATTTGACTTCCATGCATTTCAACCATACTTTTGAAAGAAGCGATTGGTTTGGCGGTTGTTGTGGTGGTGATGGATTTTGTAGTGGTGAGTCGCTTGACCTTGAACTCGTGTTGGCGTGTAGCAGTTATTTGCGTTTTCCTTGTATGAGCTGGCACTCTGGTTTTTCTCCACATGCCGTTTCCGCCTTGACCTGATGTCAGTGAAAGGCTTCATGGCAAAAGTAACTGCTCTAATGCCTTAGCAAGAGCTCATGATGGAAGATCGCAGTGTAAACAGAGCAGTTTTCCCTGACGCACCAGTCCATCTAAGTGGGAAGCAGGAAAGCCGTGGTGGACCGGGGAGACGTTGCCAGATGCACGAAAATACATTAGTATGTCATTATTTTGTCATATTTATCGAAAATAATGGAACGAAACGATTCCTGTCACCCGCACTAGGACCGCCTCGCCACACCCCCTATTAGGCACTGAAAATCAGTTTCGGTGGGACATTTAAATTCGCGGGGAAAAAAAAAACTGCCATTTGATAGCTTATCCATAGACGGTCATGCCAGAGCATATAACTTATTTTCGATATTTATCAAATAATTTCTAAAAATGGGGTGTTGGATCGTCCCCTTACCACTAAGCGGACATCTGTGTAAATCTATTTCCATATATGTAAATCATTCCTTCTCTTCTTTTCTTCTTCCTTTCCTCTCTCTCTTGCTCCACCTTTTCTTCCCTCGCTCTCTTTGTTCTCATTCTCCCTACTTAACTTTCTTGCATCAATCAACCTTAAGCTTCCCTTTCGTTTCTTCTCTCCTCCCTTCCTCCTTCATATCATCCTCTCTCCCAACATCTGCTCCATCCTTCCTCAACTCTCATTTTACAATCCTTACTCCCCACTACATGTATCAATGACTGTAGAATGGTTAATGGCTTGTAAGAAATATGTTAGTGTGTGAAACGAGTTGATGATCCTCAACGTTGTCACGTCTCCGTAGAGGGCTTGACACACGCTGCTGCTAAGGCAAAATAAAGGTCATATATCACGGCAGCCACTATAAATAAAATTCGCCTGAGCCATTAACGGGCTGGGGCCGTCCAAAAGGCCACTCAACAGATCCTACATAGGCGCTACAGGCAGCACCTAAAAAATAAAATAAAAAAGGTGGTTATGAAAACGACGATTGTCCTGTGAGTGTCTATAACGCCAAAATATGGCTAAGCATATTACAATAAAGGGAATATATTTGAACAGCAAGGGCACACCTCTAGTATCGATTTCAGAGGAGTGAGTTTCTGTGACAGCATATTTCTGACAGTTTTACACATCCTTTTTTTTAAAGAACTGAACAGTATTAAACGTCAAACACATTCTTTATTGGTTTTAACATGCTGTAGCAAATGTAGTCTAAGGGACTGATGCCTTTCCCAACCATCTCCAATTCCCTGTCCGATTTCAGTGTGTTCCATCCTTCCCTGATAAAGATTCCTATTTGCTTCATCCGCCTGATTTTCCAACTGCTCTGCTTCATTCAGCTCCTAAGTTGCTACTGTTATTTCAGTTGTCCACCCGTTGTCAGTTATACGGATATCTGTACCTATCTAGTTAGAAAATGAACCCTTAGTGACTTATTTTTATGCATTGTAAAACGTTATTTCGTCTCAACCTATTACTTGCTTCGTACAACTTGAACGTATTAAAGAGCGGAGTATCGAGACACCTCTTAACCTAATTCGATTACGCTGTTTTAACATTAGTCTTGTTGGATCATCGTTTTACGGCCTATATCTGCTTTGGTATGCTCTTGCAGCCTCCTTCTCCGTAACATATCATATTTTGGACTTATCACGAGACAGCCTGTTGAGGAAAGGACAACCAAGTGAGATGCCAGGTAAGGAATCATTCACGCTGAGGACATCAATCATTAGACCCGGTGTCGTGTTTCTCCGCGTACTCCTATTTCTGGCCGTCCGTTTTGTTTACAGACCAAAAGGCGGATTGCTATTAACACTTACGAATCTGTGTACGCAGCTGGTCGGGTGTACATGGCTGTTCCCCCTGTATTTTCAAGCACGGGATGGCATATTGTTTTATTCTCTCATAGGAAAACATCAATGAATCCAGTACAGCGCTCTGTTTTGTAATAGGTGAAGTGAAGGACCAATAAATAGCCTTCATGCAGTGATTCATCAGTAAAGTTACGGGAAACAGTATCTTGCTATTTTCTAAAAACAAAATCGTATTACCCGACCAGCTGCGTACATGGATCCGTGTTCCTAGAATTACGCCGTTTGGATTGTAAACAAAACGGACTGACAGAAATAGGAGGACGCGGAGAAACACGACACCTGCTCGCAAGATACCACGCCACGCTGCCTCAAACACTTCGTCATCACTGTAACTACACGTTTCACACACTTCCTCACCCCACCCCACACACACCCTTCACGTCATCACTGTAACTACACATTGCACACACTTCCTCACCCCACCCCACACACACCCTTCACGTCATCACTGTAACTACACATTGCACACACTTCCTCACCCCACCCCACACACACCCTTCACGTCATCACTGTAACTACACGTTTCACACACTTCCTCACCCCCACCCCACACACACCCTTCACGTCATCACTGTAACTACACATTGCACACACTTCCTCACTCCACACCACACACACACTTCACGTCATCACTTCAACTACACATATCACTCACTTCCTCCACACACACATACACACACACAGTAACATCCACCCCTTGCTCAATACGCTCCACGTTTGCACATCCTCGCTCACCATGCCGTCCAAAGTCACCATTACCACCACTATTACTTCCATTGTTGCTGCTGCTGCTACTACTACTACTACTACTATCACTACTACTACTACTACTACTATTATCACTACTATACCACTACTACAGGGACCAATACAGGGCTCTGTCACGTAGGACTAGAGCTCTCCTGAGGAGAGACACGGAAAGGTATGTTAGAGGTCTCGCTGAGGAAGTCGAGGGCCATTTAAATGCGAATGACCTTCGACCTACTTACCAAGCCCTGAAGAAGCTCCGCTCTAAGTCTCCCTCTCAGGTGAGCGCTATCCGAACAGCTGACGGCTGCCTCGTGTCGGACGTGGATGGGCGGAGGGCTCGTTCGGCTGAGTACTTTGAGCAGCTGTACATGGCGGACCCTCCACGTGGGCAGCTTCCAGTTGCTGGGTTGCAGGTGGCGGATGCTGACCCACCCATTGACGAAACCCCACCCTCTCTGGTTGAGTTCAGAGAGGTTGTGGCCAAGTTGAGGGGTGGGAAGGCACCTGGCACCTGTAACATCAGTGCGGAGCTGCTCAAAGCTGGAGGTGAGGTCATGATCCGCGGGTTGCTTGCGGTCTTGACTGCCATATGGCAGTCCGGTACCATTCCTCCTGACATGAAGAGGGGGTTGGTCGTCCCTATCTGGAAAGGGAAAGGGGACCGCCAGGACTGCAACAACTACCGTGGTATTACACTGCTCAGTGTGCCAGGCAAGGTGCTTGCCCATCTATTGCTGATGCGAATTCGCAGCCAGCTGCTGAAGCTGCAGAGACCTGAACAGTCTGGGTTCACGCCTGGCAAGTCAACAACTGACCGTATCCTAGCGCTTCGCGTACTGCTGGAGCGCCGAAGTGAGTTTCGACAGGGGATGCTTGCAGCCTATGTCGATTTCAAGAAGGCGTTTGATTCAGTGCATCGTGAGGCACTCTGGGATCTTCTGCGACTCCTTGGGATTCCTGCGAGGACTATTGGTCTGCTGACTGGCCTGTATTCTGGGACAGAGAGTGCTGTGAAGTGTGGGGGGCTTGTCCAGCTTCTTTCCCGTGAATGCGGGAGTGAGGCAGGGCTGTGTCCTTGCCCCATCGCTTTTCAACACTTGTATGGACTGGGTACTGGGCAGAGTTCTGGGCCAGAGTCATTGCGGAGCATCCATTGGCAATACCAGGGTCACTGACCTTGTTTTTGCTAATGATGCAGTAATCCTCCATGGCGGAGTCGCTGGAGGTTTTGGTGATAGCTCTCGAGGCACTGCACGAGGAGGCGAAGCCCTTGGGACTCCAGGTCTCCTGACCCAAGACCAAGGTACAGGTGTTTGGAGGCTTGCTGGATGACACAGTACAGTCTGTTCATGCGTGTGGCGAGGACGTTGAGATCTCAGAAAGTTTCACGTATCTTGGTAGCGTAGTTCATAACAACGGTGAGTCTGGCCAGGAAGTCTTACGGCGGATTGGTCTGGCACACGGTGTTATGGATTCGCTCAACACGAGTATATGGCGTTGTCGGTACCTGTGCAGGACAAAGATCCGGATCTTCAAGACCCTTGTGCTCCCTGTCTTACTCTATGGTTGTGAGACATGGACACTAAATGGGGACTTGGAGAGGTGGATTGATGCCTTTGGTAATAAGTGTCTACGCAGAATCATGGGCTATCGCTGGAATGACTTTGTGTCAAACCGGCGACTACTCCGTGAGACTGATTCGACATATATTACCTGCATAGTCCGTCAACGCCAACTCCGGCTAAACGGGCACGTGGCACGTTTTCCGGAAGCTGATCCTGCTCATCGGGTTGTCTCTGTAAGAGACAATCCTGAGTGGAAGAGACAATCCTGAGTGGAGGAGGCCAAAGGGACGCCCACAGAGTTCGTGGCTGGAGCAAGTCAATAGATCCTGCCGGGAGGTACTCGGGTTGGGAAGGGGGCCTGCATGGAGACTCGCCCGGAGGGACCCCCGGGCTTGGCACCCCCCGGCGTATGCCCCCATTGATTGATTGATTGACTACTACTACTACTACTACTACTGCTGCTGCTGCTTTTACCACTACTACTACTACTACTACCACTACTAATAATAATATTAATACTTATACTAATAAAAAAATACAATACTAGCTTTGAAACTGCTACTTCTGCTGATTCCATCCCCCCCTCCCCCCTCCCGAGGCACCTCAGGGAAACGCAGACACTTTCTCTTTCCGGTTAAGAGGCACGCCAAGGCTCGGACACAAAATTGAAGGAGTCACACCTCGGCCTGGATACAACACCGAGGAAGAAACACGCCCGCGACACGCATGAACCGAACGAACACAGCGCCGGGGGAAAGTCACTGGGACGCGCATGACCCCGCCCTCCTCCTCCTCTTCCTTCAAACAAAAAACAAACAAAAAATACGAAGATAAAAAAAAATAATAATTCATACAGTCTATATTGTATTGAAGTTTCTTATAATGACAACAGAAGCTAAGAACTCTCCACAATGGTTGAGTTTTCGAGGCAACACCAGACACATATGAGAGATTTCCCGTACGGCTTCCTAAACTTTCTTCACTTAAACATGAACGCAAACTATTATACAAGGAATTCTCGAAGTCTCTGGTATTGCCGTATTGGTTTGGAAGCTTACTAACCCATCATGGCGAACTGTGAAAGTGGCCCTGACACACACACACACACACACACACACACACACACACATTATATAAATAACATCACTCTCTGTCTTTCTTTCTTTTTTCCTCTCCTTTCTTTCTCATTCTAGGTTGCCACTTCACTCAAAAGGAACTTAATACAAGACGAAATATATACAGCTCTAAGGGCCGGTTTCACAATCGTTTTGTTTTTGATCGTTACCAATGGCGCCGATCGACGCTATAGTTTACCACGTAAAACTGGCCTATGGGGTATTGGCGGCTGCAGAGGAAGCGAGAGGTGTTGAGGGTGTGTGGCAAGGTGCGGGGCTAGGCTAACCCCGCAGCCGCCACTACACCATCGGCCAGTTTTAAGCGGAAATTCTTTAGCGGTGATCGTCGCCACTGGTAACGATCAAAACAAACAAAATGACTGTGAAAGCGGCCCCAAGTGGAAATAGAAAACGTCGGGAATACCCTGTTATTGTTTGCGAGTCTTTGTCGGCGTCCAAACCGAACTATATTTACCACAATGATATCCGTTATTTCTAGTCGATACCAGATAATATTAAAGAGATGGCCTGTGCCGCTTTCCAAAATTTCCATGCTTTTTATGTCGACGCCAAACACTATAACACAAGGAAGTCTCGTCGTTTTTTGTACTTCCTTGGGGAGCTTACAAACTTGCTGTATTGGACTGTAAAACTGAACACTCGATTCAATTGCCAGGCAGTGTTAAAAGGCGAACAAACAAGCTTTCAACTGTTTTGCCCATGCTAGACCGACTAAATGGAACATATTTGCTTTACTAGTATGACTACCTATATCGCCCCCCCCCCCGCTCTCTCTCTCTCTCTCTCTCTCTCTCTCTCTCTCTCTCTCTCTCTCTCTCTCTCTCTCTCGCCGTTTGGCTGCACATGACCTCGAAAGTAGAAATAATAAGAAGGAGGAGGAGGAGGAGGAGAAGTAAAAGCAACAGTAGAAGTAGCTAGTAGTAGTAGTAGTAGTAGTAGTAGTAGTAGTAGGAGGAGGAGGAGGAGGAGGAGGAGGAGGAGGAGTGGGGGTAGCAGTAATAATATCTCATGCCTCAACATCACAGTTTCGCAAAAGACCAAACTGTAAACCAACACACACACACACACACACACACACACACACATCACAATTCAATCAATCCGTAGTTTGCCATCCGTGACCGACCTTGCGAGCAGATGCCTTGAAACGTTACACCACCCAGACACACATGCCATCGCTCCGTAATGTTGCTATACCTCCTCCCCTTATACACCACCATCACCTCCTCTAGTCTCTGTACAAGCTCCAAGTATATAGTTTCCGGCACAGATTGCAATATCATGTGTGTGTGTGTGTGTGTGTGTGTGTGAGGGAGAGGGAGGGAAGAGGGGGTAAATTTCTCTTTCAACCCAAAGCTCTCCGAATGCCTTTTATATCTGCTTCCTACACTCTCTCTCTCTCTCTCTCTCTCTCTCTCTCTCTCTCTCTCTCTCTCTCTCTCTCTCTCTCTCCTTTCACCCTGACTTTTCTTCCTTTCTCTCTCTCTCTCTCTCTCTCTCTCTCTCTCTCTCTCTCTCTCTCTCTCTCTCTCTCTGATGCAAGTTTCTCGATAATCAAAGGCAATCAAAAGGAAGAGAGAACGAGAATCAACAGACTTTCATTGGCTTGTTACCTACTTTAGCTCCCTCGCTTGATGGGGGGAGAGAGAGAGAGAGAGAGAGAGAGAGAGAGAGAGAGAGAGAGAGAGAGAGTTATGAAGTGGTTATGCAGTCTCCGTGCATCGAACATGGGATATTTTATCTACTGATTTATCTATTTTATCGGCCTGTGTGAAGGGAAGAATGAACAGCCGGTTGAGCTGGAGAGCAAACTGAAACATTTAGGTTCGTGCGTGCGGGAAAGTTGAATTTATTCCTGACTAAACGAAGTAATAGTCAATGCGATTTTTAAGGTAACTGATCATCGCACTAATTTCTTCAGCATATGAATTGTTCCACTAGCGCAGACGTTCTTAAGATTTACACTACCACGCGCCCTCTTGGAA